>NW_027286763.1:106991368-107433868 GCF_022747635.1 Hetaerina americana
CACACGAAAGGGCAGGAACAGGATAGGGATGTTGGATGGGATGAAAGGAGGGAGGAAGTATACAGAGATGAAGAGGGACTTGATGCAGAGTAGGCAACTGGATTGTGTTTTTTTAGGAGTCATAAAATATTTATTTGGTAGTTGATCCTTAACCGGTAGATGACTTAATAATAATATTGCGTCATCAGCATCTATTGCGTTTAAACATCATCAGTTCACCTTCACCTGCTTCTGATGGCTAAAAAAGCTTCCCAGGAAACCGTTTCCTCATATTGGAGGACTAGAAAAAGTCACATGGGGCTGGATCATAAAGAGTGCATAAGAAAATGCAATAGTAGTAATTTTCGAGGGCTATCCAGCCACAGAAGTTGCAATGTGGAGCCGTGCATTGACGTGGTGCAGCATCCAGCCTGCGGCTTTGGAATTTAGCCTTTTGCGATTGATATGGCCTCGGAGAATTTTCTTGGAGTATATTCATGTAGTATTTTTCATTTAAAATTGCGTCTGCTGATCCGAATTGATGATATATCATATTCCTTAAATGTTGAAAAATAATACGACCATAACTTTACCAGCAGAAGCCATTAATTTGGCATTTTTCATTCAGAGTTTCGTTATTTACTCTCAGGATTGAAATAATTAAGCCAAAATACAGCTGCAGAGTTTAGAAAACTCCTAAGTTTCCTTTAATGTCAAATTCAACTGCACACAAACTTGTGCATGAACGTCATCTTCTTTGGGTATGAGCAGTCTCGGTACCCACTAAGCAGAAGCATGAGGTTTGTGCATAATTTCTGTTACCAAAGTATGGGTGGCACACAATGAAATTTTCAATATTTCTGATAGTTTAATTGATGCCATTCCATGTCATGTTGATGGCTTAACCTCGCAATGGCAGCATTGACGTCAATGTTTACTTCCGTCAGAGTAGAGACTGGAGCTCAGGGTCCACCATCATTTGAAATCGATCGAACTCCCCTCTTTAAACATTACTAACAAACTTCTATCTGTGCTGTAAGGAAATATAAGCCCTTTTTAAGCCTTCTATAGCATTATACGTACAGGCCCCGGATGAGCGAAAGCAAAATTTCAATGCAGCGTCCCGTGTTCCCGCAATCGTCACAGTAGGGGAGATGGATGTGCTTCAAATTGCAGCAGCTGCCGCTGACGTAATAATGGAGTCATGTCCATCCACCTTACACCGCATATACTTCACAAGTTAAGCTATGAGTACAGCATGAAATTGAGTTTTTGCCAAAGATATATGAGGATAAAAAAAATTGTGACCGCTCCTTATTTAGTGAGTCCTCGTAAATTCGGCGCAAATTTCGTATCGATGACAACACAGATCATCAAAGCACGTGCTAGGCTTATAATTACAATATACCTAGTTATTGAACAAGCTCAGTGGCATAATAATTACATATGCGAGCTGCAGTGTTGAAATGAAGAAGCCGAAATTGTTTTATCAACCCGTTTAATGTTTCATTATTTAAAATAAAAAATATTGAAAAAGTTCATGAATTTTTTAAGAGAAAATTCAATTGTTCATACTATTTGTGGTGATATTGTTGATTTATCGTGTGAAAGGCAAAATATTTCGGATGGTTTATAAAATGTGATACGTTGTGGACTGGTCTACACGGAGCTGTGTGAGCGTTGGCTAAAAGGTTCGACTTGGTTCGGTTCTTTCCATCGGCCACACACTTACGGCGAAAGGCGACGCAGGAGGGCAACGCTCCCTAATTGAATTCGTTGAAGCGCCAAGTCGAGCGAACGAAGCTTAAGAAGTAATGCGGAGGGAAGGTAGAAAAGCTTTTATTTATGCAGTTTACAAGAAATGCGTTGCATGCACAACAGTGTAATTAAATGAAAGTAAAGTAGTTAACCGTTGGAGCCTTAAGTTTCTAAGTTAATTAGGAAAAATGTCTTCATTTGAAGGTAACCTTGTACTTTATTATGTAATAATTCGAAGGCAGATGCATCGAAACGAATATTACTAAGATTTTCATCATATTCTCCGGTCAAAGTTCATCAAAATGGTCTTGATAAAAAATACTTTTTTGAGTGGTGCACGTCCTTTGCACTTTTCCTACCCGTCAAAAATAAAACGTATGCAACTACATACCCGCTATTTTCGCTTCCCAAATCATGTGGTGGATATGCGTTTGAAATCTCTTCCGACATCTCTACAAGCGATTTGCCTGTTCGACAGTATGAAACGGGGGTGCGTTGTTTTGGCTATGCGTTCTCAGGGGTCCGATAACAATTTTTCTCCAGAGGAAAAATTGAGAAAGTCTAAAAAAAATAATCTAAGATTACAAGAGCGCGAAAAATTTACCAGTTATATCTTAGGAAACATATTTGCAGGTTTTGGAACCGTAGCAAATAAATAAGATTTTAAGATAATAGTAGGTCGTGTAAAAATTATACGGTAGCGAAATTTTCTCCACTTTTATCAGTCAAGTTCATAATTTTCTCAATAGCATTGAAATTAATACTCAACATACATATTGATTCAAATCTAAGGTAAAAATTGAAAATAATGAAGAGTGATCAAAGGGGCCACGTAAAATGAAAACAAATTTGAGAGAAACATTCTGAGAAGTTAGAGTTAAGCCAGGGAAATATCGTAGCTTAAGGAAAGCGTCGCGAGTATAAACATATAATTTGCATACGCTAAAATGGGCGATGTTTTCCCAATAGGAATTACCTACAGCGAAAAAAGCTATAATTATTAAATATTGCTTTAAAAGTTTGTCATAATTTGTTTAATCGAGCGTTCACAGTTTTATTTTCTGTTGTTTCCTGGTAATGCGGCAGTAAAAGCTCCTATCTTCCATTTTGTTAACATATTTTCATTGATATCAAATGACCAAAGACTTACAAAATACTTAAAATACCTACAAGGGTGTCTGACATAAAAATGCATTCATCTATAAAATTATAATAAAACGGGTAATAGGAAGACGGGAATAATGACATATTGAATCAGATACACGAAGAGTGGAATTCAGATAAACCATGACGGCTTGTTGTCACGTTTAATAGGGACCGAAACACCGTAGTTGAAATAAAACAGTTGAGTCTCAAGGCCCGCAATCGATCCACAAACTTGGGAGTAAACAAGTTCAGATCGTGATATATTAGAATAGTCCGGTCAGACGATAATTGCTTTTGGATCTTTAAGCACGAGAATTTCATAAATAATATTATCGATCGCAAAACAGTTATTTGGGCGCCTTTCGAGTTTGATCGCCTGTGGAGTTAATAGGGTTGATATGCAGCCATAGTACCAACTAAGTTCAGAATGAGCGAATTGAGGGGAAAGCCAGAGATCGATGATGTGCACGTGTATACAAAAGGGCAAGAGGTGGCTTCTTGCTCCGCTTTATTTTTTCAAAGGCCGCCAGGATAATAAACTATAATCGCTGCCTATTAACCCATTCAATCTAACTCTCCTACTCAGACTTCTTCTATGCGAGTTCATGCTCGGATGTTATTGCTGACATCAGATAAGCTGGAGCCTCACAGGAATACGAAATAAAATTGAGTGAATGAAATGATTGCGTTCATGGTTGAATAAAGTGAATAAAAAATTTAAACGTCTCCAAAGATTTGAACTGTTAAATCACGAGCATATTCATGGGAGAGATGCGAATCTTCGTGGTCGTCGAAATCTTGAGAGAAATACATGATATGCCTAATATTCGAAGCAAATTTTCCCTTAAAATTACGAACTAATCAGCTCCAATTTTGTACTCTTTTTCATCACGTCTTCATACCACTTCGGAGAAACATGAGGAACTCATAAGAATATGGGATTCACCTCGGTTCTCTTTGCAGTCTTCGATGAGTATAAATCTCGATTCGCAGAATTCCCTGGAATTTTATTAGCATTCGATAGGTAAAGTGAGAAAAGACAACCATTTTTGTGTCTCATGGGCCCTTAAATTCTGCAGCTGATCCAGTTGCTATGGTGGAAATATTATAGCGTAAGTGATTTGCGGCTATTTTATGCTTAAACAGTTAAGGATTAGAAATGTAATTCGTAAGCAATCGAAATCATTATTTGGTGATGTCGACCATTCGACGAAACCGGTCGTATTTAATAAAATTCAGTGGAACTCAACAAAGTTTTTATTTTTCGTTTTTGGTCATGAAGTTCCATAAAGTTGAACCGAGTACCAGAGAATTTGTAGTTTTGTGTAATCATCATCAGCATGGAAGCAACCCACATTTATTTAGTGATATATATATATATATGCTTTCATAGACGTAACACGGAAGTGCCGAATAGTACAATACACAGTGACACATAATATAGAAACACAAACAAAAAAGAGAACACTCACACGTATTTTCTTGATATTTCGACGGAAACAATCCGTCTTCCTCTGAAGATGTAGAAGTAATGACTGCTGGAATTGTTCAGTTCTGAAGACGACAGCCGTGCTGTCGAAACGTAAAATAACAAAGTGTGAGTGTCCTTTCTTTGTGTCTCTATATTCTAAAAATCTACATCTGTGTTTTTATATATTTATATTATATATATATATATATATATATATATATATATATATATATATATATATATATATATAATTATTTAGGTAATCTACCGGTTAAGGTAGGTTTTTGGATGGACAAAGCTACTAAATAAATATTTTGTGACTCCTAACGAAACACAATCCAGTTGGCTACTATACGTCAGGTCCCTCTTCATCTCTGAGAACTTTCTTCCTCCCTTCGTCCCTTCCAGCATTCCTATCCTGTTCCTGCCCTTTCGTCGTTTGCCTAACATTCTCCTCTCTATTACAGTCTTCAACATCCCACTGCCGGTCAATACCCCCTTCATCCACTTTTCATTCCTCCATAGGATTTCTCTCAACAAACCCCTGTCCTCGCCCACCATACCAAGTACTTCCTCATTTGTTTTCTTCTCTGTCCATTTCACCTTCTCCATTCTTCTCCACACCGACATTTCAAAAGCCTCCAATCTACGTCTATCCTCCTGCTTCAATGACCACGTTTCCGCACCGTACATAGCTACGTTCCATATCAAAGTTTTTACGAGTCCCTTCTTAATATCCTTACTCAACATCCCTCTCATCAACTCCCTCCTCCTTGTGAAAGCCTCCTTGCCTAGCGCAATTCTTCTCCTTACGTCCCTACTACTTTGACCGTGTTGGTCCAAAACACTTCCCAGGTACGTAAACTGTTCTACCTGCTCTAGTTTTTGCCCTCATATTTTAATGTTAAGCTTAGCCTTTTTCTTTCTAGAAAATCGCATAACCCTTGTTTTATTAATATTGATTCTCATCCCATACCTGTCGCACTGAATTTCCAATTCACTCAGCAATGCTTGCAACCCCTTGGCTGACTGACAAACTAAAGCTTGGTCATCAGCAAACCTAACTGATTTTACGAATTCCCCGCCCACACTCATTCCTATATCCAGTTCTTCCCATGCCTCTTTAATCATTTCCTCTGCATACAGGTTGAACATCAACTGTGATAATGGGCAACCCTGCCTTACACCTCTTCCTAACACTGCCCATCCGGACTCCCCGTTCCCCACCCGCACCTGTGCAGTCTGATACATGTACAAGTTGTGGATAAGCCTCCTCTCCCTCCAATTTATGCCTATTTTCTGCAATATAGTCATTAGTTTTTCCCATTTCACTTTATCAAACGCCTTTTCAAAGTCTACGAAACAGGCAAATACCTCCTGGTTGTGTTCTATATTCCTCTAGATTAATAATCTCATTACTGCAATTGCATCACGCGTACCTCTCCCCTTCCTAAACCCAAACTGATCATCCCCTAAGTAATCATTTGCCCTACTCTCTATCCTTTTGTTTATGATCCTGAGAACAACTTTAGCTACGTGGGATATCAAACTTATTGTCCTGTAGTCCTCACAAGATGTAGCCTTCCAGCCTTTACCTTTTTTGGAATAGGATCTAACACTGATCTCATAAAGTCTTCTGTCCAGATTCCTTCCTCATAGATACTACGAATCATAGTAGTTTTGAGGGGAGGCGACCGACAGCTAAGGTCATTTGCGCCATAGGGGAAGGACAGGAAAGGATGAAGGGTGGAGAGAAACCCGGCGTCGGCATTAGCCTACTCTTTACGAAAGGCGCCAAGGGGTCCGCGGCTTAACATCCCATCCGACGGACGGCGTACTCACTTAAAGTGCCCTCCACAAAGCACCTCAAGTAGGGATCGAGATACCTCTGAAAAATATTCAACACCGCCGGGATTTGAACCCGCGCCCTCAGGGTGGGAAGCCAGTACGTTAGCCCCCGCACCATCTCGATCCCCATCCTACGAATCATCCCATATAGCCTCTTCCTCCCACATTTCCTAAACATTTCAGATGTGCCGCAGGAATGTTACCCACCCCCACGGCCTTATTTAGTTTCATCATATATATATATATATATATATATATATATATATATATATATATCTGTTGCCTGAAAAATCACACAGCTTGGGTGGAGCTGAGGGCGCCCACAGATACTTGCCCAGGCCAATACCGACTATATATATATATATATATATATATATATATATATATATATATATATATATAAATATATGTGTGTGTGTGTATACGTGTATATTTATATATAAATATACGTGAGTATGTACTTACATATGTATATATATGCATATATATCTCGGTCAAATTAAAGTGTAAGCTAATAGTTTACGCATGACGATTTTTATGCATACTAAACGTAATTACACATGAAAATTATAACTCTCTGTTCCGCTTAACCTCGCAACTAAATCAAAGTAACCAAATGAGTCCCGAGCGTTGGATAAGTTAACGTGAAAGCTGTTTGCACGCATGGTGAGCTAGCTTTGCACAGGTACGTAAACAATTCCGGCAATCCTCGTTAGGCATGCCGTAAATCAGCGCCAGTGGCTTCGTCAATAATCAAAGCCCCAGTCCCTTCTTTCCGGCTCGAAATCTCTGATTGGCGGCAAAACGCCGACGAGCAGTGATAATAATTGTGAATTACGTTCCACAGCGGGTAAATATCCGGCACTTATTTTACTCTTGTTACGGATGCTGCCAATTTCTCGACAACTAATTAGATCCATAAATATGGTTAATTAGTGATCTCATCAAAATAGAATTTGATGAGTTGAAGGCAGAAGAATGGGATTTCACTCGAATCAACGCTATCGAATACGAAGCTTGCAGGCGTTCAGTTCTTACGTTCCGGCTTATTTGTAATGGAGTGGATTCTGGGCTGGAAACCTATGGAGAATCGAGGAGAAATTTTGAGAAGTAGCAACAACGAATTTGAATATTTCGCATTTCATGACAACGGTTACATCATTCATTGTTATATCCGAGGGTAGGTTGAAAACTAATGCACACATATTTGTAGACCACAAAAAAATGACCTTCAGAATCACTCCTGGTGGCACGTGGAAGTAACATTCCCCCTCAACGCGCATGTGCAGGCTTGAGGTCGTTTCATTCATCCAGTGTACTTTGAGAAGCGGAAGTATGGAGACGTGTTCTAGTGCGATGTCCACACGAGTTAAACAGCATGCTGTTATCGAATTTTTAATTGCTGAAAAAGTGACTCCTACTGAGATTCATCGTTGTTTAAAGGCTGTTAATGGTGACTTAGCTGTTGATAGGTCTACTGTAAATCGATGGGTAGTGAAATTTCGTGGTTGCGAGCCTGGGAAAGCCATAATTGTTGATGAAACACGCAGTGGACGTCCGATCACTGCCACAGACGATAAACATCGCAAACTCGTCGAAGATTTTATTGAAAATGACAGGCGAATCACTCAAAAGCGTATTTAAAACCATATTGGTCAAGTTTATCGTATTAAATGCAGCCTGGCGCCAATAATCTTGCAGCATGACAACGCTCGTCCACACACCTCGTGCGCAACTGGAGAGGCTCTGCGAAACCTGCAATTTGAACCAATTCCACACCCTCCTTACTCCCCCGTTCGCGCTCTACAAGCATGTGTGCATTACTTTTCAGCCAATTCTCGTATTTTAAAACATTTTTTGTTGATAAATAATCATATTCACGCTATTTGTATATACATTTTTCTGTGACAACATGAGTTAACGGCGGTTGAAATATTCTGACCGTCGGCCTAACGACATATTCGTAAAAGTGTTTATTTTTTAAAAATCACTGAGTAATGAAGACGATGTAATACTGATCGGTTAGACCAACTCATTGTAACTCAGAGTAAAAGCACCTCGGGAAATGTCATACATAAATGCTGGCGTTGCCCACTAGCCTATTTATGGCAGCTTCATAGGAATATACATTAATTTCACTTACTCCTACTCCCTTCTAATACCGCCTCTTGTTAATAACTGCCAATTCATCGAGTTCCTGCCTAAATTACGCCTTATTTCGTAAATAACCTATACATCTGGCGCTGTCTGTATATCGACTATCCCAACCGCATATTTGGTGGCTTGCATAGATTCCTCAATATACGAGTGAACGATAATGGCCATGTGGGCATATTTGGAGGGAACTACTGAAGGGTTTGTGCGAAGGGAAGACAAAGAAAAAAGCCCAAGAAGAACTAACATTATGCTAAGCCACATTAAATTCACAAAATGCATCTAGTTCATAGCAAATCTAGGGTTTTTTTTACATCGCCTATGTTTTTTCTTACAATTAGCACCCTTGTTCAGACTGGTATTGCATATTGAAACATCAGTAACAAAAATGTTTTAATGGAGGCTCCCAGGATATAAAACGAAGGATCGAAACACAATATATTGATTGAAAGCTCAACACCACACTGCTATTTAAACTTAAAGGCGTTGATATGAGAGAAAGTTGATCTGCAGGAATGTCAATAGATAAGTCGCAAACGTCAGCAAGACAAACACAGGAACTGTTGCCAACATTTCATTGGGGACACTTTGAACACCCACCGTACAATCCTCACTTAGCCCCCAGTGATTTTCATCTGTTCGGGTACTTAAAAAATCATTTGGGTGGTCGAAGTTTTGGAAATAATCATGCCATAGGCCATAGAGATTACTCGTTGCCCGTGACAGCATGCAAAAGAATTTTTTTCTGCCGGTTATAAAGGATTTGTTAAGTGTTGGGATATGTATTTGGGTGTACAGGGTGAATGCGTAGAAAATTGAAATGAATTTCAGGAAGTTGCTTTGACTATTTTTTTGTCTCCTTCCATTTTTTGCGAGTTATGTATTGACTTACCCTCATATAATGTAAACGTACGAAAATTTCGAAAGAGAATCCTAATTTTCATTTCAAAAATTACTAATAATAATCGCAACTCGATAGGGCCATATTCGTTACAGTACGGCCTCCAATGACCTGCTGCCGGAGCTGATTATTGGCAATTGAACAGTGATGTGCATAATTTTGAGATGGAAACGGTGATTTTTAGGTAGAAATGGAATGTTTGCCTAGGAAATGATGAAGCCTTTGTTAATTTGACGTAATTAACCAGCTGGGAATAGTGTTCACCAGCTGATGCAAAATTTGCGCACTCAAGTCCCGAAGCGGACGAAGTATACGAGTATAGTCGGCGAAGCTTTTCTGTGAAAATTAAAGTACTCGGGTGCAAAAGGATAGCAGACGTAAGAGAACGTGAAAACGCGGATGCTCTGAAAAAATTGAATGTGCTTATCTGGCCAAGGAGACTCCAAGGTATGAGTGTTCGTGAATTGGTTTTTTCAACTTTAATTTTTTTCCCAAATAAAACGAACTTTTTACGGAGCGTGGATGCTCTTGACTGCGCCACCGGTGGGAAAAACAGCCAAAACGAAACAGCGTTTGTGTGGAATCATGCTCCCTGTGGCACAAAGCTTCGGTTATTTCTGGTGATACTTGCATGTCGAATTTACGACTACCGTTAATAAGCACGGGTAATTTTGAACTTGGGAGTCATTATGTGGGAAAGGGATAAATGTTTCGCTCTGAGAAATGGCGACTCGAAAAGAGAGAAAACCACGGAAATATTCGTACGGAGTGTAGCGGGGAGGGAGGGGAGAACTTGAATTAAAAACTAAAAACACTAAAAAAGTCTATTAAGTTCTGTAAATTTGTAAAAATTACTTTCACACCTCTCGAAATTATTTCGTCGGAGAGGTGGAATCCGACATATCACAGGATTATTTTTTTTCATATTATGATATGTATAATTTATTTCTCAACATAGTAACACAATAAATAAGATGATGTTAACCGTTTAATATTTAAATGCAGATATATAAGTTTCCAAAGGGTGAATCGGGGAGCCATATGGCTAAAACATATGCATTAAATGGTGACCGATATTACTCATATGATATCGTTATTGAACTTTGGACTCGAGATTATGTAGCGAAAAATCCTATCGAGCTGGATATCTGGGTCTCTTCCCACACATAAAATGCAATCCTTTCCCCGACAGAATCCGGCCCGCCGGCGTTGAATTCCAAGCTACACGAATGATATACCTAGGTGTGTTGGGTAAAAATATACGAGCCAAATCTATGTTAAGCGTCAGATTTCACTTAGTGGCGCAATGCTACGTTAATTGACTGTATAATTTAAAACCACCTAATTATATAATTTAGATTGAAATCGTCAGCGTATTTTTCTATGGTAGTGTTTTGATTTTCTATAATCACAAAACTTGGTTTTTAATCATAATCAAAGGTACACACTAATATCAAATACTTGCCTAATATGATCCAAAACCATGACCATGGCGATAGAATCTTTTTTTCACGCAACACAATTGGCGACATTTATTCCCGTCGAGTTTGAGAGTGAACACGTTGTATCTCTTTCGATTAGCTCATGTACCGTAAGATTTCTTTTGCCCACACGTAAGTCATTCATGTAAATCGAAGTTCATAATCACGATAGGATGGTGTGAGCCATGACCATGTGTGAGGGTACAGGCGCGGTCGGTAATTTCGAGAATTTTTAAGGGTCATTGTTTATAAAAAATGCATTTTCTTTCATACATATATTCTTCTTGTGCATTACAAGGGTGCATCACTAGGCCGTTGCCAGTGGGCCATTTGGTTAATTGCCACGAAATGTAAAAGCCTGGAAAAGAAGACTAAGATTCGAGATTACAAATTTTGTGAACAATGGAATTCGAATTCAGTCATTTTCTGAGTGAAATTATTTTTTTGCATATACCTTTTTCCGAAATGCAGGGGACCTATTTCTACTGACTGATGTGTCCTAACATTCCCATCAATCAATTCCACTAGTCTTATACCTATAATATGCGCCTGTGTGGATAAGTCTGGGATATGTTAATGTCGCCATAATGTGAATTAGATGGAAAAAGACTGCCTTTTTTCTTAATTCTCAGACTAAGTAACCTGTGCACATATGCCCTATGACTCATCATCAAGATTTTTGAAGAGGTCGGGAGAAGAGGAAATGATTCTGTCGATCATCCATCCGCCTCCTCCCTTCCCTAAAACCAACCGTGGTCTACTAGAAAAAGACTGCACCACCTACTGACTCAATACTGCACCATTTTTTCTGCCTTCATTGTCCATAACTCCTCTGCATTGTGAGATCTCATCATTTGACGAGGGCTGTTCAATAACGAGCCAACATACATTTCTTAATTCGCTTGATTAATGGAGCATAAGTTTAATGCTGCCTTATATTATTAGTAGGAATAATACATTCGGTAAAAGTTTCATTTATTTGACTTCAGTATATGGTCAATGCCAGCTTTTGCATTTTGATGCATGTTCAGTTCACCTAAGGCAATGATGGATGTTACGCGAGACAAGTGAATAGGGTGCATTGAAAATATGCTTTCACCTGAAAAAATCTTCAGCTTAAGTCTCTGTAATCCCACAGGTGGCTTCTAGAGAGTCTGTTCTTTCCTAAATCCCAGCGCGAGCATGTTTTTAAGATAAGAAAATCGATTTCAAAGAAAGTTGGATTCGGAGTTCCAGTTTAAGTGTGTTGATGTGGAAGTAAAGTCACAGCTGTTTCGTCGTTTAACATTTAAATTTCATTAGGTGTCACCCCCACTTGGTACAGAAAATTTGAAAAGTTATAAATTGAAATCTCTAGAATAATTAATATAAAAAACCTTAATAGTAGTGCATTCCCCTGGGAAAGTTATGGCCATACTGCTTTCCGATATTTAGGGAATGGTGTACCGGCAGCTGCAAATAGAGCATATAAACTATAGGGATTTTACTGAAAACACTTCAAGGCCATATCGATTACAAAAGCCACCTTTCAAAGCAACAGGCTGGGTGCGGCATCTTAATAATGCATGACAGCACATCGGAAATGTTGTTTCAGAATAGCCCGAGAGAATCAATGTGACGAGTGCTCCTCCTCTATGTAGTGTGAACCTTGTCCCACGTGACCTTTGTCGGTTCCTTAATGAGAAGAAATACTCTGGTGGAATGGGCGTTTCATCAGGAGCAGAGGCAAAGGTTGGAATTTGGCATCAATGGCATGCCCCTGGTGAGGATTAATCGTTTCGGCACCAATTCGCACCCGGGTGTGGACCGGATAATCAAGCACTCTTTGGCCATTCTCAGCCATCTATTGGATCGTAGTGGACATACTATTCGGACGAGAAAAAATAACTTTGCCTGGAAGAGAAAGAAGGGAGTGTGTTTTCTGCGTCTGAAAAAAGCACTCCTCCGAAATGCCATTCTCCTTTCAGGGAGCGCTTTGGCAAAGGCAACTCGAGCGACGCCGCGCGCCGAGGTAAACACCTCCGCCTTAATACGCCTTGAGTGCATTTTACGTGGGAAAGACGATTTTGCGCTGCTCTAGAGGCGGCTGGAAAGTTGATCTTGCTTGACGGTGTAAAGGGGTTTTCTCTAATGCGTTCAGCCAGTCGCTCATCCTCTTCTGTGGTAGTGGACCGCAGATTCTCTTGGAACTCTACGTAATGATCCGGCTCCCAACAGGACTTTATACGATAGATTGTTGTTGGCGCCACACCGAAGCGGCGTGCTATTTCACTGCTTGAAAGATTAACCTCTGGAGAACCCACAATCTGACGTCATCTCCCAGTAGAAGAAACAGGGTCTGTCCCGAAAAGTAATTAAAACGATTTTTCCCGTCAAAGTGGAGGACTGGAGTGAGGCTATTTGTGGCCAGAAAAAGGATGAGAGGTCTTGGGAAAGCTGTACGACCCGTGGCAGTTGTCTGCGGGTCGTTACAGTCTGCGGATCACTGCTAGACTGAACTCCTGTTCGAGGATCACGTCACAAATTCACGATGCCACTTTCAAAGGAGCAATGATATGTGATAAATATTTTGTTTTTAATTCGGGAAATTGGGTTCAGAGACCATGACCATGGTTGAGGATGCTTATGGAGATTAAGAAATGTCCCAGGTGATGGTTTTCTGCTTGCACAGTATGTTCTGGGAGGGCAACACAACACACTGTGATGAAAATGTGCAAAAAGTGAGGCACATGCTGAATTATGATTGACCCCCAAGTGTCAGAATGTTAGCAGAAGAGTGCAATTTTCAGAAAACAACAGTGTATTTTATTCTTACAGAAGATTAAGCCATGAGAAAGGTGTGCCAAGATGGTCCCGAAGGTGCTTTCGGAAGACTGCTTGTTTGACAATCTTGCCTTGGACCTCTTGGACCACTGTGGCAGTGACCCAATTTATCTAGAATAGGTGGTCACTGTTGACAAAACATGGGCCTTTGAGTACGACCCAAATACAACCCCTATGAGTACCATTTTAGACCACTGGGTTACGTCAAAGATGCCTCGACGAAGTGCCTGGCCGAGGGTCCTGTTTGGTGCTTTCCAGCAAGCGTGGCAGAGGCGCTGACAACCGGTTTGTCGATGCACTCTGGTGCTGCTTTGAAGAGTTTTAGTAATTCGTACTTTGATCTTCAATAAAGTTTTCACCCGATTGGTTCTACTAATTTTTTTGGGACGGACCGTGCATGACAACGCTACCGAGGAACTAAGAACACGCCGAAGCAGTCAATCGAATTGCAACTCAGGAAATAGGTATTAAATAATGCACTGGATGAAATACGATGCGTGCATGGGCATAGATGGGGTGGGTCACGAACATGTTAGCTATATGTAGTAATCCCTCGCCTCCGGAAAAGGAGGCACTCTTCTCCGTTGTCGGAATATCGAGGAATCTGTCAAAGTGCTTCCGACACTTCCTCCATCCCACCGAGGATCATCGTAAATATTTACACTTCGATTTCGCGATAAAAAGGTCTGGCTTCCGACTTGCGGAGTCGGGTCGGGAACTGTTGGGTTTTGTTCCACTGCATTCTGAAAGTATCTGCCCCTAGCTTATTCAACAACTCATGCTCATTCTAGACGTCAAATTTAACCCGTTTTTGCGACTGTATTGATTGGTGTTGTCTCATATAGGTGTACGCTCGGGCGGGCTCGGGGCTTTTCCACCCCTCGATATATCATTGGCTCGTTTCAGGATGAGAGGTCGGTAAAAAGCCAGGGTTTATACATCATCAATTCCCGGTAAGATACGTGGGTCGTTCAATAATTCCTAATGAATGAATTCAAAAGATGGCAGTCGTAGTATCGGAAAAGGTTTTCTTTTAGTAAACCTCATCTCTCAGCCTCATTTCTCATGCTAAAGGAATTTTTACCTTTCTCTAGGAAATCACAATTATGAAGAATGATTTTCTAGGGCCGTAGTACTTATTTAATTGTCAACTGTGTCGGCAGCCTTAGTATATCCTATGCTCGCTGAATCATTTTCATGCCTGGTGTCCTTACACACTCTTACACTCTCTTGTGTTAGCTGGTAGAAGAGTTCTGTGGATGTGAATTTCGATGAAGTTGTAAAAAGTATGCGTTGGATTCGTGCCATCTCGGTTGACAGAATCTGAGGGAATTTGAACCAATTGCGCCAACGAGAGTAAATACAAGGATCATATTACCGATTTCGCTACGTGAAGGAATATTCAAGCGTCATGCAGACGTTAATCGGGTTAGGCAGGATTTGATAAATGGGTCGACCTCTAATTATGGTTATCAATCATGTAGGTGATTAGAATAACAGAATTATATGTTTGCAATATCAGATGCGCACAAAATTTTGCGCCTGTAATATAAACTTAGGTATTTTGGAATTTTATATATAGGCGATGTAATAATGTGCGTAGTAACTCATATGCGATTTAAATATTCTCTGTAACCACTAGTTGCAGTGGTTGTTGCCATTCTGTCAACCAACTCTTCCTGTTAGGTCTATGATATGGCGCATTAGGATGCCGATGAGTTTGGCGTTGCCTTTTCTTGCCACTGTACAAGACGGTACTTATTATAAATATAAATTGCCCAAGTTTAGATATGTGGCCGAATCAGTTGCATAAATCACAATGGGATAGTTTGAAAATTGGACAGAACAAAGTGGGACAATTTCCCCCAACCTCCGGTATGATTTATTTTTTTTATTTCGCATCAATTCGAAAACAGCTCTTTGAAAACACCCCAACCGTAAATGGAGAGAAATCCACCTAGGCGGGAGTCAAACCCGCGACCCCTGGGTTGGCAGGCCGACCTGCAAAATGATGATGTTGTTAATATATTATTAATATTAATTAATTTAAGATGTCATTTTTCCCTCGACCGATAATGGATCAGGGTAAAATAACATTTGCCCGACCGCGCTAGGACGGAAAGGTGTTTTGGATCTGGTGTGTAATCACCCCCTGCCACACCCCTAGTGAAGGCTCGCAGCGTACTAAATTTAACTAAAACTAGTGTTTTACCAAAAAGCTCTGTGTCAACGTTAATTCCAGGAGTGAGGATGAGGGGATTAAGCGTCTTGACCTGTGAAGCCGAAGGTCACCGGTTTGAGTCGAGTTGGGAAGCATAAAGTTTTTGCATAGAACGGATTAATTAGTTATATGCTGAAAAAACCGTCGGAGGAAGTTTTACAGTGAACGCTGTTTCTTAGAACTTGGCTACTATTACAAAGGATACACTTACAATTAAATACACTAGATCTAATGATGGACTAAGGGATTAGATGCCATTTATGAGAACCTTGTTCACCAGTTTTTAGAAATATTATATTTGCCTTGAGGTATGAAGTTGCCAGTATGTCGTATATTATACTACTGCAATTCTTTTACCTTAGATTAGATTTTTGTAGCCCCTCTTTGGCTTTTACGGTCCTGGTCTATATATATATATATATATATATATATATATATATATATATATAATATAATGAACACTATATTGATTTATTGCGGCAGTTCCATGACAGGTATTTGTAGTCGTATCCTAATGAGAACTAGGGAAGAGATTAAATTTTTCTCTTTGAGGATTATAGCGAATTAAAATAATTGGGAATAGGAACATCAGTATGAGTTAAAATTAAAGTTATTCAATAATCCTAATAAAATCATTTAATAATATAGTACGACCGTATCCCTTCCGTAATTTTCCTCTTGGAATTCTAAATCTGGGGTAGGCAACTACAATTGAGTTGAGCTCCAATATTTTTCAAACGCATCTTCATCCCTCACGCGTAATTTATTTTCAATTTCAAGCAGTACATATGGAATTGGAGGGTCGGGACTCACCAAGTGGAAAACTTTTGAGCTCTGAGAGATAGAGAAATATATAGATAGAGAGATATATAGATAGATAGAGAGAGAGAGAGAACGACATTCGGCGAATCAGTCATTCGGATTTGGAGGCAGGAAGGAAAACAAAGCCTCTTACTGTGATTGCACTACTTCTCCGAAATCGATAGTTTTGATTGAATTCTTAGCATTTGCTTCACTAGTGGTGTTCCAGATTTCAATGGGAACCCCTAATGTAGCGTGGCAAAACATATTTTTTACGGGTATCTACCAGCTACTGCTCGGTATTAAATGCGCCTCGGCGGAAAACGACAAAATAAATAGGAACAGTGATTATTAATTTTCAACGAACATTACATTTTAAGATTACATAGTAGAAACTGATATGAGCTGAACGAAATTCGCTCCCAAATACCATACGAGCAAATAAATCAAAGTGAGCAGCATTTCACGAAAGATCCTGGATATTTTCTCAATTTAGCCATTATCTCATTCATTCAGAATGTTGCTACCTTCAAAGTTGTATCCATTAGTTTATTTTATAGGAAAATTGAACGTAAAGAGCTATGTTCTAAAATTTGATTTTTTTATTACTTTTTCTTAAAAAATATTTCTCTTAGATGCAGGGGGAATGCTTTAGGAATCGATTTTGGAGAAGGGGAATGGGAAAAGGTGAAAGAATTTGATTTTTAGTATTTAGCTATGATTTGCGGGTGCCCTCATTGATCCGTTTCTCTGGATTACTGTTTCGCTACTCAGGATCTATGCAAATGTGTTTCGGGCCTGAAGATGGCCACTTGGAGAGTGGGCGAAATTGCCGTTCAGCGAGATTCATCCGAGCGGGAGTCGACCGAAATTCTTTGGGGATGCTAATAAATCTAGAGAACGATACGAGAAACCCCGGCGGTGTTGAATATTTTTCAGAGGTATCTCGATCCCTAACTTGAGGTGCTTTGTGGAGGGCACTTTGAGTGAGTACGTCGTCCGTCGGATGGGACGTTAAGCCGCGGACCCCTTGGCGCCTTTCGTAAAGAGTAGGCTAATGCCGACGCCGGGTTTCTCTCCACCCTTCATCCTTTCCTGTCCTTCCCCTATGGCGCAAATGACCTTAGCTGTCGGTCGCCTCCCCTCAAAACTACTACTACGAGAACATAGTTTGGATTTGAAATTGGAGGTAATATTATGGATTAAAGACGGTGAAATGGAAGTTTTAGACCTTGATTGGTTTGTAATGTCGAAGGCAGAATCAAAAACTTTGCGTTTCCACAGGATAGAACTTTTCGCTGCCAACCAGTTCCGCCACATACAGTGTAGCGAAGCTAGTTGGCGGTGAAATTTCCATCCTATGGAAACGAAAATGTTTTTGATTCTCCCTTTTGCATCACGATGGAATTCCACGAAGTAGTAAACTATCTCTAAAACTTTATTTGATTCAGGAATTACCCTGTTGGATGTTAAGGTACTGTAACCTTAACAGAGATCTGCTAAACATAACAGTTTCAGGTTGAACTTTGTGGAATTCCTTCATGATGAGGGTAAAAAAAGAAACTTTGCACTAACACATAAAGAAATTGTTCTTTCTTTATGTGGAAGTTTCTTTTTTTTGCCACCAGAGATCTGCTAAGCAGCGCTGGCAAGAGGGAGGTGGGCTAAATTAATTCAGTGGACATAACAGTTTCAGGTTTAACTTTGCGGGATTCCCTCATGATGAGGGTTTAAAAAGAAACTTGACACTTCCGCGTACTTCGTACACTTCTTTATGTGGAAGTGCAAAGTTTCTTTTTTTACCCTCATAAGTCAGTGGACTCAAAAGGTCTCCAAATTCAAATAGTTTTTATCGGTAAATTTTCATTTCCAGTGACCTCGAAATACACTAATGACATATCCCCAATACGTTATCAGCGTTTATTAATAATATTGCTCACTGACAGAATAATAATTAAATATAATTTCTAAAAATAATTTTACTAACTATATTGCGGCGGTGTAATAGCCTCGTGGGCAAAGCGTTCCACTACTCACTGGTTTTACACGAGTTCAAATCCCGATTTCCTGCCTTGAGACAATCCCACATATAAACCAAGCGGTACAATTTTCTGGTTATCACATAAAACTTCGTGCGAAGCTAATTGTGGCACAGGAAATGGAACTCGTCTCCCAGGCTATGAATCCGAATTTGAATACTTTAAGGCATAATTCAGGGTGAGCACTATCCTCGTGCACCACACTTCGCGTCGATTAGTCTAATGTTGATCATGAGCCTAGATTCTTAATTTGGAATTATTTATAGTTGGGGAAGGGTGGTAGGAGTAGAGAACAGTGGCGCATAATTTTCTTCCTCAATGCGTCTTGTCGGCAATACGAAGCTAAATCCTTAAATGGGCTCTCCACTTAATTCAAATCGCTCGAAGGGACATATATTTTCTGCCGACCAGGGGAGAGCGGAGGCACGTTTTATAAGGGACGTTTGGGTCCACGGCCGCGAAATTCATCCGTACCGCGGGCATCGGTGGCGCAGGTGAAGAGCGCCAGCCACGCTCACTTTGTCACCGAGCTATCAATGAAGCCCAATCTACTCAGCAAGCGTTCGGAGGATTTTATTTCCGTGGGATATTTTCTTTCCAGATTTCAAAATGCTGAATTTGACGGAATTAATTAACTAGTAATCAATTAAATAAAGTAATGATGTTTATGGAGTCATAATTGATGTACACATTTGTCATTGATCAATTAACGATTGGATTAATAAACATGAATGTCCTGAACCATCAGAAGTGTCATCTAATTATCTTGTAAGTCATGATTTTCTATTGTTTAGGTGTGGCATACTTTCATTATTTTCCGTAATTTTGATCGATTTAAACTTTATTTTGTTCTTTTCCTCAACACATTGCTCGTTGACGACCATCGTGAATTAGGATATCAATGATTGTCTTGTGGTAGCACGCTCAGGTATCCAACTCCAACCACTCAATAGTTTAGTTCCTTTATCATTTCTTGTCCTGACGGCCTCCGTCACTTCCGCCTAGTGGTTCAACCTCCGTCTTCCGTTGTAGTTCCTCTCATCTATTTTTCATCATATTAAAGCAATCCGTATGACCTTTGACACCAAAGTGCTGTGCTTATCTGCTCTCTCTCTTTCTGTTGTTCCCTCTCTCTTCACTCAATTTTCAAAGCGCTTCATTTGCTACCAGCTCTATCTATTCTCTTTCTTATATTCTTCTAGATCACCAAATTTTCTCCACTTATTTTTCTTCTACTAATGTCAATGTCCTGCAGTAAAAGAAAAGTATACGCTTTTATTAGCCACTCCCGCGTTTCTCAGCGAATTTCATCAATAGGGGCATCTTTTGAAAACAAGCTTTCCTCACATGAACTTTTCTTTGCTAACTCCCTCGTGCTCATTCCACCATAAGTAATTCAGCTCTTTAAATATAATTTTTTTTTCGTTTGTTCAAGTGTTTCCTTCTCTAGATTCATTTTCCATTCATTAAAACTATCTTCTTTACTTAGCCGGAAAAAACCAGTGGCATACTTTAATTCCAAGTTATCCTGCACTTGCACCTTTTAATTCTATTCTCCGTTCAGGCAACTTCCTTGACAGGTTTCATCTACTCAATACTACGCAAGCCGCCGCAATGGCGTGTGGCGATGGGGTGTCGGGCACCAGTCATGCATGCACAATCGCAATCATCTTTTATCTACAAAAATATTAGATTGATCATACACTAGAAACATTTTAATCCCACGAAAGAAAGTACTAACATGAAACAATATTCAATAAAAGTATACGCATATTCTGATCATGCTGTAGAACTGCTTGAAGTACGGGTCTATTAAATAAAAAGAGCCACATGCAGGATATCAGAAAATGAGAAATACAAAATTTTTACTTTTCCACAGATTTATTCATAAAGTACAACGCGTTTCAATTCATCGAACTATATTCAGGTACAAGATGGTTCGATGAACTGAAACGCGTCGTACGTTACAAATAAATCTGTGGAAAAAACAAATGTTATTTTTCTCATAATGACGAACTTCCACGACTACTCGCCTGAATCTGTTGAATATATAAAACAACAAATTTATACACTACCAATTCTGATTATCTCATACGCGATTGCTGTCATATCTATTTTTATTTCTAATGGTATGAGGAAAAGGCGACATTTTAAATCTATCTGTTTCCAAATAGGGTGTGTAATAATGGAAGACTTTTTTCGACCACCCGATCTAACTTCACCTGTCCCTCTCCTTACGAAGTCTTCCTCCTTCCGCTTAATTTTTCGGTTGATTACTCTTCTCATAATGTTAGATGCATGGACCGTTAGGTTAATAGTTTGAAAATGTTCACTTTGAAAGTCCGTAATCTATTCAGTTAGAAGGACGCGTATATTTTTCATGAAGTCCATAAATGTATATGCCCTCTCGAATTAATATCATTTATTGGGTTTTTAGCTGTGCTGTAGTCTTATATCTTAATTTAATAGAGAAACTTAATTTTTCTTCAAACATTTATAATTTTTCTTACTCTTAATTACTTCTGTCTTCTTCCTCCAACTTTGCTGTCCATTTCATTATTATCAATTGTACCTTTATCCTCTTCTTCCAGTATTATAATAACAATTCAAATATAAAATGATTATTCACTTCGGGTATTCATATTTTTTACTCTTATTCAGCCATAGCTGTATGCATATTACTTTTCTCGAATACTCTCACGCATCCAAATTAATGCATTTTTAATAACAGTTTTACAGTTGTACATTATTTTGAGTGGATTTTATTTATTTTAATTACCTAGCTTCTCATTACTAGTCATTAAACAAATATTTTAATAATGAGTTTTATAATTGCAGATATAATATTGACTCAGCGGACTAAGTTCCACGAATGTTTGGTAGATGAGTACATTTTATTTTGTCAATTAACAATCTCGAATTATACAGAAAAAAGAATTGCACTGCTTACAGCGGTAATATATTTTTCTCGTTTTCAATAAGGCTATGTTTTTATGCCTAATAAGGAAAGCCCGTTTTAATTAAAATGTTACTTCGATGACATGTGTCCTTTTTATTTCCCGTAGCAACTCAAACATAGGACCTCCACTTTATTTCACATATACTAGTATTTTCCTCCCAAAGCTGGTTACAACATATTCTGTTTGCATAATAATTAGGTTTAAATTACATAAAAGGTAAGTGCGTAAGGGTTAGTGGCCCCCGATAATGAACGAGTATCTCTGATAAACATATGTAACTTGTTCCTCACATGGGGAAAACGTAAATATAATGTTTTTGCTAACGCTTCCCCTCGGAATTCGTGGAAACAGCGTCAATTGCTCAGTCACCGAATATGAAAACCGTGATCGAAAAATGTAAAAATTTATAATTCTTAAAACTTTAAATCCATATAATAAATGGGAAATACAATTCTTGGAAAAAAATGTAGGTTCCAAAATTAATACATCTTTTTAATATATTTGACGGATGTTTAATCATAAGTATTTAGTAGAAAATTATTAAACAATTAAACTGTGTTCCATATAATTTTCAAAATGCAAGGGGACGTTACCATGTCATCCAGACAGGGAGGTGTCCAAATCTTTTGTCAGCCTTATCGATACCTTTCAAGTTTCTCTGATATGTGCATGCAAACATATATGGAGAGGCCCTCCCGTTTTGGCTCCGCCGTAATGCGTTGGTGCCCAGTTCTTCCTAAGCGAGTGCTCCATGGAATCTTATCCGGGTGGCCCAGGCGTTATTAAGTATAAGCTTTTATGAATCCCTGTTGGGGGAACACCAGATAAGCCTTAAAACGCACACTTAGGCCACCCGAAGCAGGCGTTTCGTTGTTAAGCACGGTTCGTGCTAAGATTGAACTTGGTGCTTAAAAATGGGGGTGGATGTGATGACCGCGGAGATCCTTGCAGCGGTCCCCGTGGCTCTTGAGACATTGACCCGATGTGCTCACGTTATGCTCTCCGGGATTATGTCGATGAATCGCGCTTCCCACACAGAGAATCAACTCCCATCAACCCTACGCGAGTACATATACGAGGCTCGTACGTAAGGGTCAAGAGGTGCTCCTCCTATTGCCGACGCCTCGTTGGTGCTTCGAAATTAGTCTATGGTTTAATTGAGTCCAGCAAATGTTGCATACAGTTCACCTCGTCAGAAATACTTTCCACTATCGATGACAAGGAGTTGCGAACGGAAACGTGAGAGGGTTGAAAAATACATGGGAGGGACGGAAGGACTTCGGAAAGGTTATGAAATGTCTCTGGATGTAAAATGCAAAAATGATTTTTGGATTCGCGTATCATCATCGAAGTTTCGTATTTTAAATATTTTTTTCGCATTTTTTACGAAGTAGCTCCGCAAAATTGCCAATCCCCGTATCACTCACCACTTAGGCGCCGCAATGCTATTTTACTCAAGCTCCATTGGGCAACACAATCCCGACTTGGGAAACGATTTTTCAAGCCATCAATGTAAAAGGTCAATCTAAACAGTGAGAATGGATACTGCTATCGAGAGATCAACGATATTAATTTGTGTATTCATTATTTAGCGCTCTCGCTATTCATTTTTTTCTATATTTCATTGGTATTCTGATGTGATAAGGGGTGTGTTTAGGTATAATAATTACTGTCATTTCGAAATTTTTAATCAGCAACTAAGATAACTCCTTTCAGCTGGTGGTGTCACGTAACACTTCGACAAATATCCTGAATTAATTGTTTATTTTTTATTTTTCTGATTTCGCATGCATTATATGTTATGGGAATGAGAACCTGAAGGCAATAATAACTGAAATTAGGTGCTCTATTAAATTGATCGATTTCCATTTTATTTTATCTAAAAATTCCATCCCTTGAAATTTAATATTGCAACTCGGAAAATTTAATTGTAGTAATTTGAATCGATGCATAAATAAAGAAACATCATTTTCATTTTTGGGAGTTAAGAATTCATAAGCTGTATTATAAGTTTCGACTTTTATTAGACTTATACTCGACTTAATAGTAATCAGATTTAGAAGTGTTTGAGCTCTAACTTCTCATAACTAAATTTGAGCAAATTATTCTGTAGCTATTGAAGCTGGAGAATTTCTGACAAATCACTGAAAATTTATTTGTTCAAGGATATTTCTACGTGATGCAACATAAAGATTAGATGAGCTTTAAGCTTTGCTTTGTCAGACCCGAGTCAGAGGACACAGCCACAATTAAGGATGCAATAACGAACGATAAGGGATGAGAATAACATTGTCCGATCGCGGTAGGGTCATATCCGGGTCTAAATTAGTCTGCTGTGTATTCATCCCCTGCCACACACCCTAGCGGCGGCTTGCATGGTGCTAAAATATCTATATCTAATATTTTTATCTGTATCTAAGTGTTTCTTATGAAACGCTCAAGTTCAATGAGGAGCAATTCAAGTTCGTTAAATTTGATTAGATTTAATGAAATGTTTCATCATTTGAATGCAAACCAGGATTCAGATTACAGGAGAAAGAAGATTCAAATTTGGGCTGTAATTCTCGTTCCAATGTATCCTATTTCGTGCTTCGATGGACGCTTTTTCCTACCGACAGTTGTGAACGTTTAGATTTCGAGGTTTTTGCATGATTAATTGAAAAAATTGATGAATAAATAATAAAAGAATTTTTTCTTGTTACGTGAAGGGGTTTTTATTTTTTAATCACTCATCTTAAAAACTATGCCTCTTAAAAATAATTGAATGTAAAATAGAAGGCTTCCAAGGATATTTGCAGTAATTACAGATCGCTCCACTGCAGATGGTGTGAAAGAAATCCAACTGACAGGAAGTAACCAATCGTAACTGTGAAAGTAATCCAACCGACCCCGGTGGCGGCGGGGTAACGTCCTCGTCTGCCATTCCAAGGGTCGCGGGTTCAATTCCCGCCTGGGTGAGTTTCCCTCCATCTAGGGCTTGGGTTTTTGTATATGTGACCTGAATTGTGTGAATTGTGTGAATTGTTATCGTTGTTAATAGTACGATGTAAAGGCCAAAATGTGCTCTTTTCGGACTAATACTGAATAAATAAATAAATAAATAAAAGTTAACCGTTCAAATTCGTGTCATAACTTCAGGAGCTCCCGGCTGAAACCTAGCTATGCGATTTTTTAGGAGCAAACACCGTTGGTCCACGTGCAAAATGACCTCCACGTTCGTTCTTCAAACCAAATCCTATTCCGGTTTAAGACGGCATGATCCGGATATTGCATGAAAGAAACGTCTTATATCCATAAGTAAACACACTTCAAAGCGTGATAGTTTGTATGAGCTTTTGTTTCTTTGCTTTTCAGTTGTTTATTTACCTGCGTTCGTCCTTTCTCCACGTCACTAATCGTACTATGATCACCCTTGCCCTTCACACACTTCTTAACCCCCACCACCCCCTTGCCAAATCTACACAGTTCTACCTCCCCCCCAAGTCTTTCCCTCTCGCCTCCCCCCTGTACTCCCTCCCTCCGCCCCTGCCTCCCTCGCTACGACACCAAAGTCTCCGACGCAAGAGCCTCGTTCAACGCGCAGGCCCCGTTCCCCTTCCACCCTCCCCTCCCCAAAACCCGACCCTGCTGCCCTCTCTTTACCGATCCTCCCCGCGCCTTCCCTCCTTCACCTCACCTCCTCCGCTCGCCCGGCTCACTAGCCGCCCCTGCTTTCCGACGTGGAGGTCGTTGCTGATCCCGGCTCGCACCCTGCGCCCCTGGCTGAGTTTGTCATTCGCGTTCGACTCCTTCGCTGACCACCCCCCTTCTCCCCTTGCCGATCGTCCGACCGAAGAGGCTCTGAGGACGCCCCATCGCTCTCCTTCGCTGACCCGCCTTGACCTCCGCCTTTTGGTGGGCGGAGGTGTGAGAGAATCCGAGGGGCACGACTTCGCCGATCGCCGGGAGGAGGCCGAGCCGTCGCCCGGAGAGTCGGATCGCTCCGCGCCGCCGACTGAGATTCCGTGAGTGGCCCATTTGATTTTTTTTTACTTCCTACTTTACCATCTTGTTACTCACTCCCTTCTTCGCGCACCCCGTTTGAAGGATAGCAAGACTGTGCACGCCCGACCCGCTGTCATACCTTCTCGGAAACGGGTCAGTGTAAGGGCGTCGTAAATCCCTGGAAAATTGAGATTTGTTCTTGCATTTTTACTTGGCCGCCTCGTGTCTCAAGAGACTCGGCCAGGTCGAGGCATCCGAACGAACTGACTGCGTCATTCGTGATTTAGGCGGGGATAAAACGCCTTGTTGTGACGAATTGATGACGTGTTCGCACGTTTCGTCGTAGGGGGTTTGTGTATTGGTCCCACGTGTGCCGTCATCCCATCCATTCGTCTTTCGACGTCCACTCTCGCGAGAGTGTGTGTGTGGCGTAGCGTCGGGGGGCGACGGCCGTCCGACCGCCTTAGGCGCGTCCCGACGCCACGGCGCCTCTCCGGGTCCGCCTGTCCCGGCGGCGACGTCATCGCCGGCGCCGAGGCTCTCTATCGCGGGTGCGGCGTCGTCGGGAGAGCCGCGGAGCCCGCGCTCTTCGCCCCACGCCGCTCATATCGCTCACGTGACCGGGTCCGCATCCTTTTGGAATTTGAAGCACGTGGAAATGGGATGGAGAGCGTGACGCGCAGCTCCGTAATTAAATGAGTGTGGGAGTCAGTTGCGATCCTCAGGTGGATTCTGAGTAGTTTATTGGCATAGTTTCTCACGTCTGTATTGAAAAACTGACCGCCAAAGGGTAATTTCAATATGCTTTGTTCTCCAACTGGTGGTTCGCGTGAAAGTTGTAAGCTTATAAAAAATTTCGCAGTATCTCAATCAATTCTTTAAAAAACAATGATTAAAGGTATAAACTCGTTACAGGCAAGAAATGAATAACGATTTCATTTTTTGTGTAAGGTCTGCATAATGATTTGTTACTTCATTTATTAGGTATTTCGAAGTCCAATGAGTCTTATTCCAAGGGGATTTAATTCTTCGGACAGCTTATATTTCGGGCTTGGAATATTGTGGTGGCTTATATATTGACTTTCCATCCCTAGGGCCCGGGTTTGATTTCCAAAGGTGGCAAGATTTCTCCCGACTCCTACTTTGGGATGCTGTGTTGAGGGTACTTCGAGTAGAGAACGCCGTCTGTCGGATGTGATGTTAAATTTTGGACCCTTTGGCGTCTTGACCTAAGAGTAGGCTAATACCGACGCCGTGTTTATCTCAAACGCTCGTCTATTCCTTGAAAATTCAACCTCTACCGAATCCCTAATGACGCAAATGACCTCAGCTGTCGGTCGCCTCCCCTAATAACCAATGCTGCAAGAAATATTATTATTAAAATAGATGCTGATGAGTAAAAGTAATTAGAATTTCTTTTAAATAATGCATGCTTAATTTTGTTTTTAGATGAGTGCCAAGTTATTTAAATGTCATAAACATCTAACCTCATCTTAAGGAATGCCAGTGCTCGTTGGGATTCTGTGCCGTGGACCCGTTGACGCCAAGGGTGTACCTTTTCCAAAGTTGTTTATCTTCACCCTCTCTTTGCGCCATGAAATTCTGATGAACCACATGTCTGCCAGCCGTTAAGTGTCGTGTATGAGGTCAACTGTCACTCACCTCAGTCGTTAATTACCGTTCCTCCTCTAGAATGCTGCGCGCAATGTAACGTTGTAATTCAAGCTACCCTATATGATTTTGTTTTGGTTCGCGCAATGCATCACGCGTGTCACTATTAACGTTGCAAATCGGTCACTTTTCAAGACATAGATACGTCACTATAAATGAGTTTCAGTAGATGGTCGTAAGGATTAATATTTTACAGGGTGTTGTTTGTCTTTCGTGCTAATTTATCAGCACGAGTATTGGAGAGGTTCAAATAAACTGCGAGAGATGCCGCGACAGTAACCTTTTACTGTGTCAACCGCTAATGCGCATTGTATTGAAAAACTTTCAATGTGTAAAAATCCAGGCGACTAATTCCACGCGTTGTAATTGTTGCGTTGATTTGGAGATGTGACAAGGCAACCAAATGCAGGGAGAGTGCATGTCTGATTACTGTGAGAGGCGGATGTAGCTGACTAAATGTAAGGGTAAAGAACAAAGTTTAAGAGCAGATATCAGTAGAAATCACATAGCGACTAAATGGCCTTAAATTGGGTGCACTGCCTTACGGTAATTGTCTAATTGTTGAACACGTAACAGGATATAACTTTTTGAGTTATAAAGGAACATTTAAGCACTCGTGATTGCTCGTGCATTTAAGCAACTCTTTCAAGCACTCGTGATTGCTAATTATTTCAAAGTGATAAATTATACGAATCAGAAGGCAGGATACTTCCTCGATATGCAGTATTTTTCCAATGAATATATTTCCACTTTTGGAATTCGGGTAAAAATATTCGGGTCAAATTTAGTCTGGTGTAGTTTCACCTTTTACCACACACTCTGGCTTACAGGGTGCTAAAAAAATACAAAAATTCGGAACTCCATGGGAATATCCCATCGTAATTAATTCCGGAGGGTGCGAAGTCGCATTCGATTTATGGGGATTCAGCTGGGGGCCACTTTGCATTGCGAATGCATTTATTTTATTTCCACATGGCGATATGTTTGAACTGTAATTTGCGTTTACCGTCAATGGTGCATAGTAGACAGTATTTAACCTGAAGTTCAAGTTGGATATGTGAGGGCATATCTTCCTGGGCTCTAAATCTCTCCCGTGGGAAATGAGACAGATTAAACAGGGTGGGAGGCAGTTCCTTTCCCTATGCCGCCTGGGTGTGTTAGGTAACTCTGGGAGGAAGAAAATCCCACAGCTTGGTTTTGTCTGAGTTTATCCAAGGCATCGTTCGGATATGAGTCCGAGACTTCATAGTTTGAAGCCGAACGAACTAGGGTAACCAAGGTACCAGGTAACCAAGTCGCCAATTATACATTTGTAGGAAAGAATATGTTTTAACTATTACAGATTTTTTATTATTATTTAGAGCTGCACTTTAAGGTCCGAAAGTCTGACCAGTGCTTGAATTCATCAAATTTTTGCACCCGATAAGAAGGTAACAAATATAATTTATGAGTGAACCGCCGCGAAAACCTACGCATCCATGATTTATGAGTATTTAAGAAGAATATAGGTATTATCCGCATTGAAATTTAAGCGGCTTACATCATTTTGTTATTATGGCATGGCTGAAGCGAATATCTTTTTGATTTAATAAATGATACGTTTTATTCTGGTGGCATAAATTACTCCGGGGAATAAACCGAGTTTTGAATATATGTATTTTTTCTAAATGACTGGGAATAGTATTTAGTGTCATACTCAGTTTGTTATTGTAGCTCATAAAATTTCCCAGTGTTTACGGAGAGTATTTGGTGCAAGGCTATGTCATCCTATTTTAGAGAAAAAATACAAATGATGATTTTGTGTCAGACTTGAGGTATTCGGTAATCACCATAATTTATTTGCCAATATGGGTGTGCCTTTGGGTGGGACAAGAGGATTATAAATTACTATGGATTTGTTTTTAAACTTTCTGAATCCCCTTTGTTAATATCATTGCATTTTTTATGTTGTCACATCATCCATTGGGACGTTGAATGACTCGAATTTAGTTTAAAGTTGTAAGTGGATTTGAATTACCGGTTCGATTCAGGGACGGGAATTTTTCTTTTCTTTTTGTTCCAAAGATTGGAGCTCTCTATCTGACTGCGACTATTTTATCAGCTGTTTGGCAGAACTAAATGACCTTAAGAATCGTAATTTCCCTGATTGACTTAGCTCCCCTTGCATCCATTGGCTCGCAGAATTAGTGCATCATGAGCGTGGGAGTGCTTGTCAACCTCTTTAGACAGACTTGCGGATATCCATTAGCGCAGCGACTCGAAGCACTCATCTTTCAGATGCCTTCTATAAAGGATGACACGATTTCCATAACGCGCGACTTACAGGAGATGCCTCCGAATTCATGCTTCATTTGCAATCCGAAGAGCTGGATGAGAGCCGAAAACGTAGGCCTCGAGAAAAAAAAATTCCGTTGGTTTTAAGGAAATAGACGTGACATTTCGATAGGCATAAGTCCAAGAATACAAGCAATTAATGTTCCTCGGAGAGCTAAAGTTTTATCTTCTTTGGCTATTCCATTTGCATAAAGTAAGCAAAGGAGACAATTACAAGATCGCACTTTCAAAAATAAAAATCCGTGGAATATGATGAAATTTTGAAACGGGTGAGAGGAGTCTTTCAAACTATGAATATTCGAGAATAACTACAGAGTCTGGTAACCTTGAAGCCTTCGGCATGAATGTTAATTATTAACAGGCCGTCTTGTTGTGGCTCGAGATGAATACATAGACATTAAGTAGGTCGGCGTGAGATTTCTGGAATTCTAAAATAGTCCTTCAATTTTCCCTACTGCCTTGTGTCATTCTGCTCATCAATATGTTCGTTAACAAGCTATAACGGAGAAGCCATAAACATGAGGTTTCTGAATATTTTCCTTAACTTCCTTGCTTTATTTGATGGTTTTTAAAGCGTAGCCAACCAAGAGGTATGTCTGATCGGTAGAGCTCTCCTCGTTCTAAGGCCTATACGGCGTGTGAAATTCACGGATGAACGGGTCATCTCCTTCTTCTCAGCCGCCTGCGGCTTACCACGGATTTCTGGTCTCCAAAACGTAGATCCAGCGGGGGTGAGCCTGAGGGTTTTTGAAATCGCGGGAGTCGAACCTGGGCCTTTGGCAAGCACGAATGCCGTACTCACTCGGCTATTTCATACCCATTTTTAAGCTACTTAAAGTTAAAAGTTTTCCATGAAAAGTGTAGGGGAATCTAGCCTTCCATACTTCAACTATTCTCTTCTGTTGAAGTTGAAGTATTCTGTCTAATGATGATCGAGACAAAATGATGCCAGGCATTACCACACGGTCTAACAACAGATCAAGTTTTTCGTACCGTTCTTGTTTCTATTCCGCCGAAAACGCTAACGTTTTTTTCTGATTCCCGTATTCATTGATTAATATTTATTATTCCTTAGTGATAAAAGTTTATCGTTCTCCGTTAAGTTTGATTTTATTATGAGGAAATATCAATAATAATAATTGAATGCCTTCATTTGGGTTGAGATTGAGACTAGATAGTCCTTTCTTCCACCGAACCCCTCGTCGTTTACATGCATAAATAAGGCAACAATCAAGGAAAAAAAGAGTTAAGAAAAATTGCAAAGTTACCATCGGAAAATACGAAATAAAGTATAATACAAATTATAATGAATAAATAAAATAAATGCTACATTGAGGGAAAGAAATTGGATAGAGTATGAAAAGATAATGGAAGGAAAGAGATAACAATTATTCAACTTCTAATGATACTATGGCAGGATTATAAAGATATGGAATATAATGCTACGCATGGATGGAACCTCATACTTTAAGACGAGACCCTGAATTTAGGTGTGATAAATCCTGGTATAGTTAAAAATTTACATATTCGATAATTCTTAATAGGGTCATTTGAGTTTAAACATTACAGTTACCATTTTAGGAACAAAAAATAATCACTATTAGATAAATTATTCATGAAATAAGTGGTCGAGAGAATGCCCTTTGCCTCGTATCGATATGGAAAATTCAGCAAAAGCTATAGATCAGTTCCTACACTATAATACGTACGGGAGAGAACCAGGGAATTATTTTCTAGGGTAAGAATTATTTCTTTGTTTTGTCACATTCTCAGCTCTATAGTTCGAAAACAAGTTGTCGTGGATCATTTGTTCGCACTATGTCAATCCAGCATATCAGGTAAGTTCCAGAAAACCGGCGTCCCTCCTGAACCAATTCCTTTTCCAGCAAGCTGACATAAATATGGAATTTTAGCTGTTTCTCCCTTTGAAGCTCACCAGAAAATTCCTCCAGTTTCCATCAAGAGGTAATTTTTCATAAAAGAAAATGCCTCTCGGATTCTAACGGAATTTTATGTTCATGAACCGACCGACCTCTCGAAATCAGGTCTTTGGGAGTTTCAACTAGAGGTGAGGAGATTTCGCGCGCGCGAAATGTAATTTTTTCTCGCCTTGTATTTAGCGTGCGTATATTTTATAACCAGTCTCTCATCAACCGGCAATTTTGTGGGTTACATGTGTGCCTTGGAAGAGGGGAAGAATGGCAGGGGATCAAATATTCGCTTTTCCACGGTGTAAAGGCTTAGCGTTGTGAACAAGGGAACTTTCTGCTAAATCTAAATCGAAGCTCGGTGATCCAAGAGGGTGTCTTTGCAGCCTCGCGCGAGGGAAATGAAAAAGGGGGAGAGAGAGATGGGAAATGCATTGCGATAGAAAGAGAGTGTAAATAGGATGTAGGCAAGCAAACCCTTTGTGTCACGAGGGGGTGGGATATCCTTGTCAAAGGGAGGTGGTTGGATGTGATTGAATGTCTGGGTGATGACGACGGTGGTGGGGGTTAGGGAGTGGGTTGAGGCTGGGGTGTGGGGTGGAGGGATGGGAGGATATGTGTGGGAGGGTAAGAGAGGGAGAGAAAGAGAGAGAGAAAGAGAGAGAGAGAGAGGGAGAGAGAAGGTAGAGAGAGTTCTGCCGGGATATTCTCGCTTCCGAATCCTGCCTCTATTCAATTTATGGTAATGAGGCATTAAAGGGTTTTCGCAATTTGCGCGTATAACGCGCCGTCTCCTTGCCGTATCTCCGCTCATTCTTGCGTGCTTCAATCGCCAAATTGGGACTCCGTTGAGCCCTCCCCAACCCTTCCCAACCCTCGGTTTTTCGAGAACCTCTAGACCCACCCTCGCAATTCCTCGCACGGCGTGTGCCTCTCGGCAGCGATGGTTACCAAGCTGGAATCCTGGCCAAAGAGAACGGAAATATTATATTATGTTTTGCATAATGGAGTAACGAGGAACCAACCGAGCAAGCGCACTCTTGTCGCCGCAAGAGTAAAACCCGCGGAGTTATTAGAGGACTCGAGATAGCCACGGTGACGTGGGAAGACTGGATAGAATTGATTGATTCGTCAATGAAGAGAACAAGCTCCACATTTACATCGTTGCCTAAGAGAAGTAAATAATCTCTGTGGATTTACAAAAGTTGCATTTCCTCCTGTGTTAGCATTTCAATTGGAGTGAGCAACGATGAATGGGATACAATAATTTTCTCTGAAGAAGTTGGGCTTATAGTAATAATTGTTTTGGACGGACACTGGTGACACTTACTTCGTTATTGAGGAGTATAACACGCTTTTTTCTTTTAGATCAAAGTAATTTTGCGCTCAATAATACGCTGGAGGGTGGTGGAAAGTGAAATTATTTTTCTGATTTTGAGTTATATTACTTCGAAAATATGCTTTTATAATCCACAGCCGTGTCTTTCAGCGCGGTGTAATAATATTGCTATGCGACGATGAGGTAATGATGCCGTTACTGTGGCACATTGGCTTTCAAAATAGCTGGCATTATTTCATCTTCATCAGTTGTGAAGAATTAAACAACTTGGACGTTAATAATTTAATAAAAAATGTTTCTTGCGAATTCTTTTTTTTTTGAGAGCACGAGGTGTTTTCAATGTTTTGAATGTGCTTTCGGATCGACGGCAAAAATTTCGTCTCTTGAATCCTTATGTATGAAGGCTGTTTTTATTGGCACATATTTTTGGAACGGGCTCTTTTGGAAGATTTAGGAAAAATTAAAACTTGACACGCCGTTAGTGCGATGAGTTTTTTTCAGGTAAATGCTCACTCTTCAGGCGAGGTTATTTTTTTAAACGCGAATCGTAAATGTGGTTTTTAAAAATCAAAAAGAATCCATAAATCGTATTTTGGGTGTGGGGGGGGATGATGAATGAAGTACATTTCTCAGAAGCGCGCTCGTTGAAGCCCTACTCTTGAAAGTGTCGAAAAAGAAAACTTCCGGTTAAAATTGGGCAGATAAACAGGGTCTAGTCGTATTACTCATTGGAATGAAAAATTCAACGAAAAAGCAGAAAAAATGTAGTGTGAAGTAATTTGAATAAATTTACATTCAGGATGCCTTGGGATTAGATTAAGCTTTCAGGGCACCCTCTCACTCACTACAGGCTGCGACACATCCGTCTATACCTTTCTGTTTGAGGCTGAAGTATGGCGTGTGTTTTAATTTTAAACACCTACATATTTCTTCTGTAGGTGTACGGAATTAATTTTGCACGAATTCGAACTTAAAAGTGATAATTCATAAGCGGAAAGACATTGAAAGGGACCGGAGGCTTTCCTACACAGAAAAAACAATTGAGAATACGGATGCGAAAGTAATAAGAGACTCCATTTTAATATATTTTTCAAAATTTATTTTCCAATTAATTTATTTCATTCATGAACTCTACTATCTTTGAAAATTTTAGCTTAAAAAGTGCTGACTACTGCTGTGGTAAAAGCTTATTTTCGCGCATTACCTGATTTTCCGATTTTATCCTTAAAATTGGACTTGTCAAAAAGTTTGAATAATGTTGTTTCAGTGACAGGTTTCCATGGCGTTCTGTCCTGGATACGTACTCCATTCTTCCCGGCTTCCACCACGTGCGTTGGCTTCATTAAAGGAGTTGCGATGATTGGAATATCAGTCAGAAAGCTTTCTACTGAAACCAACTCACGCGGTAAGAATTCGGAAAAATGGTGATATTGGAATATTTTCTTCAGCCTTGAAAATTGGAATTGGTTCGTTAAATTAAGAGAAAAACACCAAAGCCAAAATATTTTTACTGGAGGAAATTAACTGGGATGAACCTCTACCTAATATTAATGGACCAACTGTATACTATATAATGTTTTCACGTTTCATCTTTTCGTGTGTTTGTATCGTAGGAATATTTTTCGAATAGCATTTTCATGGCTGGATTAACGATCGAAGATAAAAGAAAATCATCAGCGTGTGGAGTAGGATAGGAAAACCCATGATTTGGAAATTACAAAGAACGCCTATGAGTGTTTACCTCGAGGGTGAGCAGCGATTCCACTTTGATTTGAAAAAATAAAATCGAAATTACGTCAAAATCAATCGAGGTATTTTTTTAATTTTTAGTTTTATTATTATCATCAAACACAGATGAAGGCAAGAAGAATATTTTCTGCACGCGGGTAATGTGTATTTGATTTCTTAAGTGGAACATTGACATTCACTTGAATCCGTTTTCTGAGTTGCTGAAATATTCCTCCTCATCATTTTATTTAATAAATTACCGCAAAGGATGAAAGACCGTTCAGGAAAAATATCTCCCAGAAATTCGTATAAAAAGACATTTTATTTAGTTTTCTTTTTTCCATCATTTCAGGAGTCGAAAGACGGCCCGAAAAAGGGCATTAGTGCGACTGTGAAAAATGAAAGAAATGGATTTTAAAAATGGCGCCAATTAAAGCAGCACCAAAGGTGCCTAATAAAAAACCACTTCCTTGACAAAGACTACTTTCCCCCTTCACAGAAATACTTCTTTTCGTCTCTCTTTGTCCAAAATCTCCAAATCCGGTATTCCTCATGCTCTCGCCTCCGACAAGAAGTTTAAGAGATATTAATCCGTTTCGTGAAACGCTCGCTATATGTTATGTCATATGCATAAGTCCTTAAAAATCGAATGTGTCGCATAAAACATGCTAAATATTAATTGTAAATATGAAATGAACGTGCATACGGTCGTGAAGAAATGAAAACGAGATAGCCGAGACCTTAGACTTGATTGGTACAAGGTTGCAAAGGGGGATGGGGGAATAAAACTAAATGACAAGTAAGGGTAAGGGATAGGGAACACACTCTAGGTGACTTGGGTGTGTTTGGGAAACATTGACCCTCGTTTGTTACCTCAATCACACCCTAAAAGGCAAAATTAGAAATAAAAAAGAAAACAAACTTAAAACCGCTCGATCACTAGGGTGTATTAAGGAATGACAGTCACCCTCGTGAATCTCGAATTCCCCCAGCCCCCTTTATAACCTAATGCCAATCAAGTTTAATGTCTCGGCTATCTCGTTTTCATTATTTCATAATTATTATCAATTCCATTCAAATGCCTTCTTTTCTTTCACGTATCGTTTTGAGTATCAATGACTTCTCTGGTACCGTGGGGTGGTTAAATACGTGTACCTTACCGTATGCACGTGTGACTAACTTCGGCTATCTCACTCCGTGGATCAGGATTTACTTCTCTCAAAATAAACGTAGCAGTTATCGATGAAATGGCGAAGTGGAACTTTTCACGAATTTTTGGAGATTTATATCTGTTATTAACCTAACGAATGGAGTTTAACAAATTGCCGATGATTATTTAATTATCTTAACATGAGATGAAGGAATATTTTTCTCACAGCGGAAGCCGGTTATAACCCAAACTATTCAGTGCACCTCCACCCGCTTGATGGAGAACATTTCTTATAGAGCCGTGGTAAATAAAAAAGAAAAGTTTTATAAATTTTTCCTAACTAAAGAGTCGCTGAATTTTTCAGGATGCTTTTTGTCGCCCGTCAAAGAAACCTAGACCAACAATCCTTACTTTAAAAAGTGAAAGAAACACTGTGGAAAGTGTATCGAGATACAAGAAGATTGTTGAAAATAAAAAAATGTACCCAAAATAATTTATTTCACTATTTTCCTAAGGTTTTATTGAACGACCCACGAAGCAGTTCGTCATTTCACGTTTTACATGCTATATAGTGGCACGTGCCCTAAATATCAGTTATTTTGAATCTTTGTTCAATATTCAATCCGATCATTTGCTGGCGGAAGCGAAATTGACGTAAATCAAACCGTTAGTATAAACACACTTCGTGATATTTGCCCTTAATAAACCATTAGTACAATAGCTATGGTTTGCTTGGGTTACTTTCGCGGAAAAATAACTTTCCGGATAAGTCTAATGTCACAGGTTTGATTTCTACTGGTGGTAATTAATTATGCCCTCATTGGTATTTTACGAGTAGTTAATAATCGTTCTTGAAAAGATATATAACCTTAGAGGGCTGAGCAGCTTTAAAATGATTTTAACCTCTAATAACGGGCGCTAATGTGCCTACTATTGGGATTCATGTAGTGTTGTGGAAAATATAATCCGCGGTTCTAATTGTACGGTGCAAGTACCTTGGGCGCGATAAAAAGAATTTAAAATGAAATGGTAAATTATAAAACTGAATGTTCCAATGAATATCCTCTCATAAAATGCAAAATCATAACATACCTAGTAATACCGCGATGGGATATGCTGTTTAATAGTTTCTCTCTTCTGAGCCGTTCTCATTTGAAGCGTTTAATATTCGGGGAAGATTTTTGACAAAGCTTCGTCTTGGTATTAGATTCGGTCACTCACTCGCACAAGACGAGCTCCACCATAACCCGTCAAAGGCCCACTCTAGTGGCTGTGATTGAGATTCCGTGATTGGGATGCCTCCGGCGGCCAATGTTTGAGAAGATAATCGGAGATTATCCCATTCCATCGGAACAGAGCAACGTTTTCCGGATTATGGATCGTACACGAGGCCTCAGGGTTAATCATCGAGGGCGAAGTGTACCGGACAGCCGTGAACTTTGGTGCCCTTGGTCAAATCACCCTTCCAAAATGTTGTTTAGTGATTAAAAATCATGATTACGGACTGTCGTCGACTGGCTCACAAACTTCCGCGAGACATAAATGCCTAAACTTCAATGAAGTCTGAACGCGAGAGTGCATTACATTTTCGAGAAATTTGTATTCCGTAAAGGCTGTGTTGGAGAGACTTATTACTTCTCGCTCAGCCATGTCGCTCGCGTGAAGTACTTACCGGCATTTCATGCTCACTTGAGGAAGAATAAATGTGGGAGGACTGAGACAGTGTTCTTCATTCCACTACCAGGACTCGTATGAGGAAAATAATGCATCGAATCGGCGGTCGAAAAGGCGTAGGGTCAACTCCTAGTCCAAAGGTTATGATTGGTCGATCGGAAGTTGCATCAATAAGTAGAGCACACATTTTTTTTCTTTCTAAAAAGTAGTCCGCATTCTGTTCTTTTTAAATGTGTTATTTATGCAATCTATTCTCACACATGGCTGTTCTGATCGGAGTATAAGGGAAAAGGTCTTTTTCTCTCTCTCTCTCTTCCCTCGTCCCTCCGCCGCGCTATTCCTCGGCCTTCGGTTCAGCGCTCACCCTGACCCAATAACCCGAGGGGGGTGTTTCGAGACATCAAAAGGAATTAGCGTGCACGTGCGTAATCACCAAAGGGAACACGGTTTAACGGGAAGGGATAACACGGCAGCGGGGCCCGGCGGAGTCATCGGCGGGGTTGCTCTGCATAGGGGGAGAGGGGGGGGTGGTGGTGAAATGGGGATGTGCGAGGATGGGGGTAATTTGGGAGGTCTTATTATGGTGTGGAGTCCTCCACCTACACACTCCATTATATGTACTCCCCGCTTGCCGCCAGGCGGGGCGAGGTCGGGGGTGTCAAAAAGCGGAGGAGGGGGAGGCAGGGTGGATGGGCGCTCGCTCCCTATGCCAACGGGCAATTCGAGTGCAGGGAATTCTATCAGCGGTGGCCCAAAAATCCCAAAAGGATTTCGTCATCCTCATCCGTCGGTGAACCTCGTAAATTAGCGGTCGAATAACTAATTACCTGTACTTCCACCACACATTGTAGCTGTGTTCATGACGCTTTACTACGAAATCGACCGGGAGCATTAAATGGACGTAAATGAAGTATTTTCCTGTTGTTTGCCATTGAGATAAGACGGACAGAGACGAAGTTTATGTGGTAAATTTTGCATTATACTATATATATATATATATTTTTTTTTTTTAAGGTAATCTACCGGTTAAGGTAGGTTTTTGGATGGACACAACTACCAAACAAATATTTTATTACTCCTAACAAAACATAAAATCCATCACCCTACTCTATATGAGGTCCCTCTTCATCTCTGAGTACTTTCTTCCTCCCTTCATCCCGTCCAACATCCCTATCCTGTTCCTTCCCTTTCCTCTTTTGCCCAACATTCTACCCTCTATCACAGTCTTCAACATCCCACTACCGGTCAACACCCCCTTTATCCACTTTTCCTGCCTCCATATGATTGCTCCCAACAAACCCCTCTCTTCGCCCACCATACCAAGTACTTCCTCATTTGTTTTCTTCTCGGTCCATTTCACTCTCTCCATTCTTCTCCACACCGACATTTCAAAAGCCTCCAATCTACGTCTATCCTCCTGCTTCAATGACCACGTTTCCGCACCGTACATAGCTACGCTCCATATCAAAGTTTTTACGAGTCTTTTCTTAACATCTTTACTCAAAGTCCCTGTCATCAACTCCCTCCTCCTTGTGAAAGCCTCTTTGCCTAGCGCAATTCTTCTCCTTACGTCCCTACTACTTTGACCGTGTTGGTCCAAAACACTACCGAGATACGTAAACTGTTCTACCTGCTCTATTTTTTGCCCACCTATTTTAATGTTAAGCTTGACCTTTTTATTTCTAGAAAATCGCATAACCTTTGTTTTATTAATATTGATTCTCATCCCATACCTGTCGCACTGAATTTCCAATTCACTAAGCAATGCTTGCAGCCCCTTGGCTGATTGACAAACTAAAGCTTGGTCATCAGCAAACCTAACTGATTTTACGAATTCCCCGCCCACTTTCATTCCTACCTCCAGTTCTTCCGATGCCTCTTTGATCATTTCCTCTGCGTACAGGTTGAACAGCAACGGTGATAATAGGCAACCCTGCCTTACACCCCTTCCTAACACTGCCCATCCTGACTCCCCGTTTCCCACCCGCACCTGAGCAGTCTGAGACATGTACAGGTTGCGGATTAGCCTCCTTTCCCTCCAATCTATTCCTATTTTCTGCAATATACTCATTAGTTTTTCCCAATTTACTCTATCAAACGCTTTTTCGAAATCTACGAAACAGGCAAATACCTCCTGGTTGTGTTCTATACTCCTCTCGATTAATAATCTCATTACTGCAATTGCATCACGCGTACCTCTCCCCTTCCTAAACCCAAACTGATCATCCCCTAAGTAATCATTTGCCCTACTCTCTATCCTTTTGTTTATGATCCTGAGAACAACCTTAGCTGCGTGGGATATCAAACTGATTGTCCTATAGTTCTCACATGACGTGGCCTTTACCTTTTTCGGAATAGGAACTAAAACTGATCTCACAAAGTCTTCCGGCCAGATTCCCTCCTCATAAATACTACGGATCAGCCCATATAGCCTCTCCCTCCCACATTTTCCTAAGTATTTCAAAAGTTCCACGGGAATGTTATCTACCCCCATGGCCTTATTTAGTTTCATCTCCCTTAATGCCCTTTCTATCTCATTGTCTAGTATGCCTGGACCTAAGCTGTCTTCCTCTGCGTCATTTTCTTTTTCAATGTCTAACTTTGTTGGTCTGAGTTCTTTACTATACAGTTCTTCTATATACTCCTTCCATCTCTCTTGGATCTTTCCTGCGTCAACTATTACCTTACCCGCCTTATCTCTAACTGTTAGCATAGCTCTTCCTTTCTTACTTCCCGATAACGATTTAACTTTGCTGTACAGCGCACCGATTTCACCCTTCCTCTGCAGACTTTCCATATCATATATATATATATATATATATTTATCTACACCCGAGTATTTAATCCTCCGGGTCGCGGAATGGGAGACGGAATAGTGACAATTTTTAAAATAATTTCTACGGTTTCGGGTATTTTTATATGCATTACGGGAGGAGTATAAACACCTCGAGTTCATCTTTAATGTACTCACGACTTATGCGGGGGAGACTATGTTGATTTTTAAATTTACAGCAGTAACGTTCCAACTTTAAACTGTATACATGAAGGCCCTGGAGTACTTCGATTTTCATGTTTAGCTTAACCATAAAGATAATAGTCCGTTTAATGGCATATTGGTTTTTAGCCGTTTAACTGTAGTTTCTAACTTGGAAGAGAAGAGGCTCTATATACATATCACACATTTCGCAAAAAAAATGATTTTGGCTGATGGTCGGAGAGTTTTATCCTAATAGGATACCAATTGCTTCATAAAAGTAGTGGTGAGAGGTTCCATCCACTGCTGGCACTATCAACTCCGGCGCTATTACGTAAAACCTTTGTAGAAAACTTGTAGGGCTTTCTGTGAGGCTTGCAAACTGTAACTTTCATGTAGCTCATGATGTCGGTCTCGAGATGACCCAGCCGGTTATTTATTTAGTTTGGGTGGCAGCCAATTAATTTACCTAGCTGAATAATGGGTTCTTTTCCCACAAATTAACATTCTAAATGTTGAATAGAAGCAACGAAAAAGTGAAATTTTAGTCTTTGAGATTTTTTATCTTTGATAATTTATTTCGTATGTAAATCGTTTTTCAATTGCAATATTTGAAAAATAGCCTCATCATCGGTTCCATTTATTGACATACTAAACAAGAGGCAATGAGTATTTACAGGGTTCGTCCGGAAAATAAGTGTACTGACTCCTGGGCTGGGCGCGCCGCTCCAGGCGCGCCCAGCACCGCTCTGACGGGCTGCGATTGGAGGGGAGTATGTTGGCAAGCGACGCTGAAAAAGGCAGTCGGCTCTGAGCTGTGGTGTAGTGAGGAGCTCTGTTAACGCGAACCTCCACGTCACGGAACGCGATGCCGAAGTTTTTGGATTCCATCAAATTTGCGGTAAAGCTTGGGAAATCGTCTACCGAAACTGTCGGTATGATTAACCAGGCTTACGGGGAGTCAGCCATGTCCAGAAACATGATCTTTCGGTGGCACAAGATGTTCGTGGAGGGCAGAGAAGAGGTCGACGACGAGTCTTCGAGAGGTTCCCGATGATACCTTCGCGGGAGCGTTCCAGGAATGGGAACGCCGCTGGAACAAGTGTATCGACTCACAAGGGTCCTATTTTGAGGAATATTAGCTTAAGATATGTAAAAGTGTAATAAATTTTTTTTCCTGAGCTCAGTACACTTATTTTCCGGACGAACCCTGTAAGAGTATTTCACCTGTGATACTTTGAATGTATTTCATGCAAGTAAAGTTACAATTTACGTTGTGGATTCGTCAATTATTAACGATGCGTAGGACGATTGATCATTATAATATATGTTGATTATTTTCATAGTTTAGGAGAAAATACATTGCTTAGACATTTCCTAAAAATACTTCCGTCGCTAAAGATCAGGATCATATTCCAGAGGTCAGGGGATGTTTGCTTTGGGAAGGTGAAAATGGACTTCTTAATCTCAATCATTGTATTACTCTGGCCTCTTCTCACTCCAAATTTTGAATTTTGAATTGTCAATCTGTTTATGAAAGGGACTTAATAGTGTTTGTAACTATATCGAATCGCATAACAACTCACAAAAGACGTTTTAAAGCGGTACTCATCGATGATTAAGGGGTGACAAATATTACATCCCACTTAAATTATTGCCTATGTGACCGTACACGAGAGGTTCTAATAAGAGTTACTATCGCATTCAAAATGTCTGACCTCTCAAAAGTAGTTTGCGATCACATATCGCAGGTAGCTCAGGGGATGCGTGCAGTCCGAACATTAGAAATTGGAATTCTGAGAGATCTGTGGCACGCCACTCCGTGAATATACGTACATAGCACATGGAATGCAATGATCAATGCAATTTGTAATAGCCCTTCACAATGAAAACAATTACTGTGACTATTAATTTCACGTTATCATACCCTTTGTAATATATTTACTTATATAAGGAGAATATCTTGCAATTTAATTTGAATGAACCACTTAGTAATTTATCCCAAAACTTTGGTTCTGAAGCCTATCAGACGCGGCGCTCATAAATATTCATGCTTCCTCTTCTTGAAAGTTGAATATCATTAATAGAACTTGGAAAGATCAGTTATAAGACATTGGAATTCCTCCTAAATAGTTTGAAACAATTATGCATAAGGCGCTGTTAAATATGAGTCATTTTTAAGGCTTATATCATGGTTACATAAATTTAAAAATTTCGGGATTCGTCCAGTAAAATCTTGCTGGTAATTGGAAATGGGTAATTCAATATGGTCGGAGATTGATTGCTAACGACTAGTACATCAAAATAAGGGGTTTAGTGATAAATTATAATGCACCCAACCAAATCGATCAAAATCATTGTAAACTTTTTATGACGCCTATTATTACTCGTAATCAATGCGCAGTAGTGCTTGAAGGAACACCAATGTGCTATTGAAAAAAATTATTCCACGCATTAAAGATCTTACACGCTCTCAGTTTTGCAAACGTTTAGCATGAATAGGCAATTTCAGTGCTGAAAATGTTTTTTAAAATTAACATCCCGAATCCCATTCTTCAATTCTTTTGACTATTGAGGAAAAAGTTAGCAAGAAAAATGATTTTAATCAGATAGCAAATTTGACCGCTAAAAATTTTAGTCCGATCACACAGCCTGTCTCCACATTCAATTATAAATTGGTCACGAAAATAATTTAAGGGGACGCTGTGTAAACTCGTCGGTCGACTCCGTTTCAATTTCACCCGCTGGAGTTTAAAACTTCATTACATTAAACGCTTCCCAAAAATTAGTCGCCCAGTGCCCTCTCGATTCCTCCTTTTCAAGGAAACCTTAAAAGGGGTCCTTCAACCCCCTTCTTCCACCCCTACCCCCGCAGCAAACTTTAGGTATTTTTCACGGAGAACAAGGAGGATTCAGCGCGACTCTTCCTCCCCCACCCTGATCCACTCTTCTTAATTAAAACGCGGAAAATGATTGCTGAAATTCCACTCAAATTAAGCACAACACGGGACTAGATGATGAAGGGGACCTGGCGGACTCGAGGCGGGACGCACCGCGACGGCAAGGACGTCGTGGAAGCGCAGCGGCAGTCGTTAAATGCGAAGCCGGCGCAACGCGATCCTACGGGAGTCATTGGGGGTGTGCCGGGTTGGGGTGAAGCCGGGAGGCGGAGGTGAATGGGGCGGCGACGTTGACGTATGGACGGCGGTGAGACGACCGAGGGAAGACACGGCCATCGCCCGGAAATTAGAATTAGAGCCAGATTTATTCCTCCGCCCCTCACTCCCTCCCCACTCCGTAGTTAAGGCAGAGGGCGAAGAGGGGAACGAAGGCGACAGGAGCGTAAAAAGGCCGGCCGCAAAAACCGCTGTCCGCTCGGGGATTCCGGTCCCCTGACAGCGCGGGCGTGATGAAGCGGTCAGGGCGGGAGGGAGGGACGGCGTCCCGTTTGATTTCTTCGGCGTGGGTGCGAGGCCGGGGTGGGTGCCTCACGCGGGTGAACAGGACAAACGAGCATCCTGCCGGGACTGGAGGAGGAGGTAGGGGGGGTGTGCAGCTTTGGGGGAGGTACCACCGGGATCAACGCGGCCCTGGTTGGCGTCGTAAGCGGGAGGAAATGGATGATCCTCGTCGACCTTCCTTCTCGCTTGCACCTCTGTGGAAGTCCATCAGTATCACTCCCAACTTGCATTCGGGTTTTGTGTTCGGGGCTGAGCTGCTGAACAAAGACGAATCGTGAATCGCCAAAGGCCCCGAACACGGGGGACTAAACTCTCGACCGCTGTGCTGTTCAGTACTGGTGTGCTGGATATCTAGGAGGATTTGTTTCGTTGAAAAGGGTAAATTGTGTCATTATCTTGACAGGTCGTCAATCCTACTGAGATTGATTTGACTCAGTCCCCATATCCGATGCTCTTTAATTGATGGGTCCCTTCATTTTAACGAATTCTCATCTGCTCTTTGGCACATGACTTGGTTCGTTTTCTTTCATCACATCCAGGGAAATCTTTTAAAGCTCTTCCCATTCACTCTTTCCTCGAAGGTGTATTCATGCTTTTCCACTAAGTCTTCATCAGCCCATCGTGTCGAAATGAAATATGCCGTCAAAACCACATTTCCTATTTTACATACTATTTTTTCTGCTGTTATTTTTCATGCCACGCTCCTCTTGCCAAGCTAATTCATCGATACCTATGGGGATTGGGATGGTGCGGTGACGCTAACGTACATGCTTCCTACCGAGAGGGCCCGGGTTCAAATCTTGGAGATGATAAATATTTTTCAGTGGTATCCCGATCCCTACTTGAGGTGCTTTGTGGAGAGCACTTTGAGTGAGTACGGCGTCCGTCGGATGGGACGCTAAGCTGCGGACCCCTTGGCGCCTTTCGTTTAGAGTAGGCTAATGCTGACGCCGGGTTCCCTCCACCCTTCCCCATCCATCCCTAATGGCGCAAATGACCTCGGCTGTCAGTCGTCTCCCATAGTAACTACTAATTAACTCGATACCCATATGCGATGCGTTTCATTCATACCCCATTAAAAAAATTTAAAACTAACAACATTTATCCAAGAGTAACTTCTTGGAAATAATATTTAATGCGTTATTTAGCATGAAAAATGTTTCAAAAATTATATAACAGCGCTTCTTGCTTGTAAAACGTTTTGAATGTATTTGAAGACTTCTAAGCAAGATATTACTCTTCGCCAAATCGAATAATGTGCCAAAGTAACATGCAAAGCAAGTGGTCCTTATGACTGCAAAGCCAATGACTCTTCGAAATCTCCTGGAGTAACCGTCTTCCGTCATTTCCCTACTTAGGTAGTGTTCGTGTGGTTATTGTCTTCACTCATGCTTTATAATCGTTGAAAGAATTGTTAAACTTTAAGCGACCTTCATCTTGAACTGTCAGTGCCGATAAGGGAGAAGGGTAAATCCGTGTGGTTCGCCTGCTATTTGTTCGACAGCTAAGTGATTTATCATACTTGGTGCTCGGCTTCGGGAGCAAAACCTTTCCCCGGATACTATTGGGTCCGAATTGAATTGCATTATGTGGAACCGTAACGTGTCTTAATCGCACCCCTTCGGGTGAAATATCGAATGAGAATATTCCGATAGCCGTCTGGTGCATTTTGCGAATAAGGTAAATGCCCTCTGCACGTTTCCCTCTCTGCACATGCAGCACAAAACAGTGAGGACGTTATTGCTTTTTTTTGACGCCACTCTTATCTCAGCGTCTTAAATCAGTACCGGAGAGGAACCAAATCCGGGAGTGAAATTGAATTCAGAGACTTCCTTGTTCTGGCTGTTTACATGGTCTCAGTGTGCGGTGTCTCCTCGTCTGTGTTAATGGACGGACTCAACACAATTCGGTCTTATTGCTTTGAGAATTGTTTTCATCCGCCGAGGCAATGAAATTTACCTTCATTAAAACTGAAGTTTACCGCCAAAGCAAATTGTTATCCTGTGCTTTTCTCCTTTTCTATTTATTCGCAAACAAACTCTCACGTCGGGGCAGGTTTTCCGTGCTTTTGTTTGAATTCCGGCTCATTTTGATTTTCAGTGTTTAAAATCAACTCCCAACTCGAGATAGTATTCTACGCTTGAAACGAAACCGTATTAATTACATATCTGACAGTCGCAAAACTCTTTGCCAAAACAAGTACAACGGTAGAGGGGATTTCAAGTGATGGAAGAGTTAACAAAAGAAGATTAAAGTCAAGTTGAAATTTTCTTTTGATTGAGTTGGAGGGGTTGAGCGAATAATTTTGCTTTTTTGCTGCTTTCAAACGAGTAGTAGTTGGCAGTGGTTATTAACATTACTAGCATGATACTAGTGTGATAAAAAAATGGTGCCCATGGAATCTGCGCGTGATGTAGCTGCAAAACAGCAATTAGGTACTTTAATTCTGCAATGAACGCCTCTCACTTTAGTGAAATACCAAGGAAATTATTCTTCCTACTCATTGAATTGCTTATAATTTTGATTCCGAAACTTTCCTTCGCCGTTGAAGGCTGAGGTGGAGTGTAAAAAGAATTAATTATGAAAGGAAGGTGAAATGTCAAAAAACCTAGACCTTCAATTATTTTATCATAGTAATCGAACTCCAACAAAAATGAGCAGATCGAAAATGGTTGCTCCTGCATAGTAGTTCTCTTTTTCAAAATCTTTTAATGTTTGAATTAAGCTACGTAATTTTTCTGTGAGGGTAACTTCCACTTAGGTTGGTAATTTTTACAGTCCTCTATCTGAAAAAATATTGCATTTTGTAAAGATCTATTCATTTAATAATTATTCATTGTAATTTTACTTTCGCTTCCTGAAATGGGACATGTATTACACGTGATGCATGTGAAGATTTATCGTGGATAAAAGCGACGTCATCCAAATTTCGGAAAATGCTGACGTGATAAATTCTTTTCGCCACCACTTAAGTGCTACCTGCGGTTCATGTGAGGGAAGTGAAGGAGAAACCCTCAGGTCTGCAAAAAAATTATTTAATATGTATGCTCATTCTACAAGGCATCCACTAGTGCGCACCTTTAATTTTCGCCATACTTCAAGAGAAGGGTATAGCAATGGTATCTGTTCAAGTCTTCACGTAAAAGAAAAGGAAATCCGCCTGAAATGTGGTAACCAAGGGGCGCCCGTTTATGATGCTGTAGTTGTAAGAATTTCGAGGGCCCAAATCTGGATTGCCAATTAGATATCGTTACGCCGTTACACTCCTTACACCAACCCTTAAACCTCTCCGTAGAAAAAAGTTCGTAACATTGATCAACTGTCTTTGCCAAATCCTGCGTTCTATGGTTTCTGAGCTTTCCTTCGTGAGGAACGGGAATACATGAGGTAAATTAAACGATGGAATTCGCGTGAAGCCCAAGAAACACTTTCCGCACTTCTTGTGCTGGCATTCCACTTGATTCTGCCTCTCTTTTCATTCTCCGTCGTATTCCTAACATTTTTGGAATGTTTTCCCCTCGGAGGTTTTAACGCTCCAAGGTAGATATCCCTCGCTGAGATAATATCAGTTTAATTTTCTTAACCCTCAACCTGGAATTCACATTTTATTTGAAAAATTCCAGCATAACAAGAGCGGCTAAAGTCTGAATAACGAATACTTTTTCCTGAGACATACGTACGTGCGGGTGAGTTTTGTGGCCATCTCTAAAAATCGTGGGAGGTAAAGATTTTCATGATCGTTGAAAAACATCACATCCACATCAAACTTAAAGTCTTGAATGCGTAATACTACTCTGCAAGTTTGAATAGCAGAAATAAAGGCAATTTCTGGAGGTGAATTTTAGTTGAACCTCGTCCAGAGGTTATAAATCAGAGATCGCATGAACTGCCCCCAAACGGTTAAGCGATAAATTAACTGGCCCTCATTTTCGCTCTCTCACACAATCGAGACGCTATTTATATGTGTAGGTACTCGGGGATCGTTGTCAGCTCAAAACAAATGACATCACCGAGGCGCAACTGAATTCAAAGTACGTGAGAATTGGGATAAGCGGGGAGGGATCAGACCGTAGGTTGGAAGTAATCATTTCCCATCTCTCCTTTTTTTGTGCCATAAATTCGTTTCAGAAAGGACTCTGGCATATAAAAAAAAGAAATTATGTCGGTTTTCCATTGTAATGGTCGCTTCGCCACGTCCAGACCGCGGCGTGCAAGTGAAGAAAAGATGAAAACATATTTTTCAATCTTTCCCGCCCGTTTATTCAACGTAAAGCGGCGTTCGTGCGGTGAAGGCGTGGCGCGCTCGCGCGAGGGCGGCCCGCGGATTTGGAGCCGTGCCGTACGTATAATAAATGCGTGCATAAATTTCTCCACAGTCCACATTGACATGTATATGGGCGCCGTTGTTATGACGAAGTAAATTACTGTATAACGCAGTGGCGGTGGCCGCTGCTGATGCCATAGGATCTGCCCTCCTCCTCCGCATGCGAAGTTCGCGCTTCGCCTCACGCCTCCGCCTCCCCACTCGACCCCCGACCACCTTCTTCCTCCGCTCCCCCCCCCCGTCACCATGGTACCCTCGAACGACAAAAAAACAGCCAAAGTTGCCATTCTCTTTTGCCGCGGCGTTAGTGGCCCGGTTTGGGAGTGCGTCCGGATACTGACCGGGAGGTCCGGGTTCCAATTTCTGTGACCTCTCTGAGCTAAGCTCCCTCATCTTAGCCCGAGCTGTGTGACCTTTGGGGAAGAGTTCCTTGGAATCCTCCGGGGAAACCGCCTTTGGCGGAAGGAAAGGAGTCGTAGCCCCCTACCTTGATGTGTGAACTTCGCACGCCGAACGGTGGTACGGATTTCCGCAAGATATCTGCCTAATGTAAGAAAAATGAAGCAGCTATTTAAGAAATTTGTTTTATACTACAGGGCTGCATACGTTTACCTTCTGATATGTCCAAAAAATAATCCAGGAAGATAATTAATCGCGCAACTGAACGAAAGAGAACAGGCGGAAGTGAGCGCAACGCAAATGCCAATATTGCATTAAGCAACATACCAGCGTGAAATTCAATAAAAATCAGTATCTAACCAAGCGCGCTCAAGCAATTTTCATTTTAAAATATGGATTTTTCTCGGGAAAGTAAATTGAGTTTTAATAACCCAAATATCGCGAAAAAATAAATTCGCAAAAAATGTATGAAATTCGGTCTTCTCGTACGAGAAAACCTATACAGGCATGTGTTTCATTGCATTGAACGAATAATTTGATTCAAAAAATTTTTTAAAGATATAAAGTTGGCAAGAAAATGGCGAAAAATATTCTTAATTTTTGAAAAGTGAAATAAGGGCTCATAGACCGGAAAAAATTATATATACTTAATTACAGGCAAATACATACATTGTTTATTGTGATGACCAACTTTCAGGTAGTCTGCACTACTGCACGCCACGGGGCTTAGTGAATTCCGTTCTCACCTTATAAAGCAACCTTGTGATGATTTGCTATGGTGATTCGCTCGTAAGATCCGTTGCTGGGTGACGGTTGTACGTATTTATGAGCAAACAATTATTGTTCCTATCTCGAACATTAGCATCAATGACGCAAATACATTACAATCGCTTTAAATGTTTTAATACTACTACTTCATGTATGTTAAGTACGTTTACGTATCCAAGGGGTGATCAAACCCTAGGTGTTAACAGTAAATCGTGCCGGTGTTTTAAAATGAAGCTATTGGTCTTCTTTAGCTCCTGAGAGGGTAGATACTAGATATGAGATACCCCTTTGTCGGGCAACCATAAGGTGAAGGTGTTTATTTTTTGCAAGGGATGAAGTGGCGTGAGACTGCAAGGAGTTTAAGTAGAAAATAGTCAATCGATAGAGCAAAATGGTTTGTACAGAGCAAATATATTTCAAGCACTCAATAGGAATTGAATTATTATTCAACGACAGTGAAATTCGTATCTCTATCAGTTGATTTTCTTTAATAATAGTAATATAAAACTTCTCGGTTCTTTGAGAGGATTATTATGCCACGCCGGTTTGAGCAACGCTATTTGAAAAAACTCATCAATAAATTTGACTTATTTACTCGAAGAAAATAGAAAAATTAACCTTCAAAAACATTAAATAAAACTATATCAAATTGCCTCTTCTCCAATTTGATACTTATTCTCATCAGGTTCTTCAGTTTGAGAAATTCTACAAAAAAATCATTTCAAGTCGTGGGCTAAACAAAATAATGTTATAACCCTAATTGAGGCTTGAATCATTAAGGTCTTTCATGATCCTGACTTAAACTTGACACACAGACCAAATTGTGCTGGGGAAAAAATATCGTGCGATTCTATTAAATTTCAAATAACATAAAATTTTATCTTTTCTATTGGTAACTTATTTCGCCCATTGTTTTGGTCTGTCTGTTGATTGATTAATATTTTGATGCCCTCATGTTAAGTTCAAATATTGATGAGAGAGAAGTGGAATTCATTCGAAGACGACTTATTTAATTCCACAATGAGAGTTAAAGTCCGGCATCTGTTGCGGCATCTCCCGTAGTTTCTTTGGAGAGTTAAAGTCTTGAATCTAATGTGATAAAATAGTTGTTATCATGAATACCTTAAAACCACTGCGTTAGTTTGAATTTACTTCTCAAGTTTTGGTTTCCTCTATTCTCTTTTAAAAGCCACCATTTTAAGGAGGTATAGGGAGGATAATGAGAGTCGAACACTACCTTATGATGCCTTTATTGGGGGAGGCGAGCGTTTGCGGGAGAGAAAGAAAAAACACAATCGCGAAAATCGTTGGAACCGAACCTCAAAACGATAAGGTCTCCACGTTTGAGGGACAAATCTCTAAAAATGCAGTGCAATACGCTTCAATTTTGTAGCCCGCCCGGGGAATATTGGAAAACAGAAAAGTTTTGCCACTCATTTTGAGAAAGCTTCAGAAATTCAGGGAGTTATTTTGCTATCCAGTTTATTCAAGAAGTTGTAGTTTACTCAGTTTAGCCCGTAAAAGCAAGAAACTCTCCCGTCAAGTTAATATCTGCCTCAGGTCTACGTGATACTCTCGACAGAGTAAGGATGGTGATTGCGCGGGTGATTGCTTTAAAGAAAGAGTTGAGAACTCCGTGCGTAATTCGCCTACGTGCCTTCAATTAAAAAAATCTCTTGTAATTACCTGAAAATCCAGGTTTCTCCCTACCCAAGGTCAGGCCTTTCTAGAACGACTGGAGATTTATTTCCAGATTATAATGATCGGAGGGAACTGAAAAACTTAAAGTATCTAATAAACCCTTTGACAAATATATGACTCAAATTATGAGCAAATCTTCAGAAGAACGCGCTCTGAGCCGTTAACTTTACATCCAACTGCAATTGCTTAGCGCATGTCAGAAGAAAATATAAGACAAGATCATATAAAGCCTTTGATAAGACCATTTAAAGCCTGAATCTAGGACGTTAAATGGCGTTTATTCCTCTCTGTATCTGTAAAAAAATTACAGAATGTAAATGTGACATGAACGTACATATATGTCACTCTATGATTTACTTAATAAATACTAATTACATTTAGCAAAACATTTACGTTTCAAAGTGTATTGGAAGGGAAGGGGAAATCTCCCCCGAATGGTAACCTATGTTGTCAAAAATATAGTTCAAAAATGACAATTAGCCACGAAATGTTTTCAGTCCTAAGTTGATAATGATCAACAAAAATAAAATTAGCTTGAGTTGAAAATTGCTTTGAATAAATTTCAGTGGATGTGCTCAAATCTCAATTGCAATAAATGTATCTAATCTGAATTGCATTCGAAGTTTTCATTTTGCACAAAATATTAATATCATATACGAATAACGAATTCTATAGATTTAGGAATAAAACTAATAGATTCAATGGGTCGAGTGAATGGAAATAAAGATTTTCTTGAGGGAAAAAATCTTTCACAACAAATTTACCAAGAAGGTAACTTGTCGCAGATTAAAGAATTTCCACGAAGCATTTTAGATTGAGGGACCCCTCCCCCCCCCAGTTTTCCCTCGAAACAGTAATAAAAATTTCTTTAAGATTCCCATTCCTAATCCAATTTCAGAAATCCCTTTCCCATGCCTCATCCGTTTTCCTTGGAACTTGCATCTCATTTCATGCAAATTTTTGCATTTCAATGAGAGGTAATGCACGTAGATTGGACATAAAAATGCCAAAATGGCACTGCTTTACAGACTACCTTCTTTTAAAAAGTGGCTTCTGACATAACAGTGCCTTATTTTTTTGTGGTTCGTATATTAATAAACTGTTTAGAATGTAAATGGTAGCTATGAAAATTGCTCGGCTTCTTATGATGTTGACAACAGAATGAATTGTTTCGTCTGATGCTAGATCTGCCATGGCCCGGAAATCAATCACCATACATAGACAACACGGAACTCCAATAACCTTGCTAAACGTACTAGGGAACTGATTAGGTACCAGAAGCAAATATTATGTGATTTAATCAAGGGCTTGGCGATCTCCAACTTATTTCAGAGATATATTCCATATGCTGGGAAATAGCACTCAAGTTCTATTTTCGATAAATTCTCGACTCTGAATCGAAGTCTGAATGTGTTTTCAATGTGACTATCTACTTTTTGAAATAAATAAAACATTATTTGGCATAATATTCTTTGAATCTATCGTGGAATAATTAATCATAGGCAGATTTTTTCCAAGTAATTTAAACTGATTCCATAATATGTGCTATTTCATCTTTGACAATATACGCTGGACTGGGCGTGTAGAGGGTTGTAATTAGCCATTTTAAAATTAACAATTGAGTGAGTTTGGCTGCAAAAAGGGGTTTTTAAAGACTTGCGTTTGCCTCAGGAAGGTCTCTGAATGTGGAAAAATTCTTCCGGAGGTCGCTAGCCTCTTGGCGGTTAGTGATAATACGAGGGTAGGCTTAAAACTAATGCACACATGCTTGTAGACCACAAAAAAATTACCTTCAGAAGCACTCCTGTTGGCATGTTGAAGTAACATTCCCCCTCAATACGCATGCGCAGGTTTGAGGTCGTTTCATTCATCCAGTGTATTTTGATAAGCGGAAGTATGGAGAAGTGTTCTAGTACTTTGTGAACGTACAGTGTGACCTCAAACCGGCGCATACTTGTTGAAGGGGAATGCTAGTTCCACATGCCACTAGGAGTGCTTCTGGAGATCATTTTGTTTGTGGTCTACAAGCATGTGTGCATTAGTTTTAAGCCTACCTTCGTATTAATTGTCGCCCAAAACTCGTCCAGTCTTCGGATGCTGGCTACCTTTCAATTACCGGGATAGGTAGGGTAGTATCGACTATTATTCCTATGCATTGGCTAAGCTCGAGAGCTGGCTGATTAATGTGATTTTAAATGATCGAGTTTCAAGTAGTAAAATGGTAGGAGACTTCACGCGTACACACGCTCCCTGTGGTAACCGTTCTCCCGGGAGACCGTTCAAAATTCGCGCTCATCAGTACCGAATTCTATTATTAGATGAGGCGAACGACAGCTAAGGGCACTGACATCATTAGGGATAGGTTGGTAATTTGATAAAGGCTGAATGTTCAGGGATGGAGGAAGTGTGAAGCGAAACCCGGCGTCAGTATTAGCCCGCTCTTTAACAATCGGGTCCGAAGTTTAACGTCCCATCAGATGGGCGTTGTATTCACATACGTAAAGTGCTCTCCCAGTAGGCGTCGGGATAACACTGGAAAATCCCGTCGCCTCCGGGATTTGAACCCGGGCTCTCGGGGTTGGAACCCAGTAAATTAGCGCCCGCATCATCCCGATTCTAAGTATTTACTTCATTTTGTGAGTTGAAAAGAACTATATTTTTACCCCTTTCCTAATTAATCGTATTTCCGATTGAGATAAATATCGTGCAACACGAGCGACAGTGTCCGTAGGTAGCGTAGTATAACGTATAACTCGTCCTTATTGTACATCCACCGTTGAAATAAAACCATGACGTACATATTTAGATATTTAACTTGAATGTGCTGAATCTATACGACAGTCGTTCTTAAGAAATTTAAAACTTCATCGTGAAGCATTTGGGGAGGAATTTGCACTGGATAGTGCAAATACCTTACTTATCAATATATTCACTATATTTTCCATATTGCCTAGCGGACCATGCCGTTCATGCGGTCAAATTATTCATCTTCGATGCATTGATTTCTTAAGATTGTCCATTTAGGTGAGGTCAACTCGTAAAAAAGCATAGACATGGTTTCAGTGTAACGTCATTCGCACGCTTTGAATCAGCTAACGCTGCTCTCCGAGTGCCGAGTTCCGGCTTAAGCACTCGGGGGGGGGGGGGGTTGGGCGGATGGGAAAGTGAGGAGGGAGGGACGGCCGTGTAGGGGCTTGGGAGGGGGAGGGCGAGGGTGAAGTCCGCCGGCACCTCTTGTGCCGACCCCACTGCCCCCCCGCCCTCGCTTCACACAAGGCCATCGATCCGAAATTATTTTCGTCCCTGTTTTCGCTTCAGTTCTCGCAGAAATAAAAGAACACCGGACGCGTGTAGTCTGTGGCTACCACTCCGTTGAAAAAAATCAGTAGTGGAGGAGAGAGTGAGGGTTGATTTAGCGGAGGAAAAACCGATCCGAAACAGTTTATTCCCCCCCTTCGTCCGTCGATTCCGCTTCGATTTTCGTTCTGAATTGCGCGGAAGCAGAAAGAGATTCTGGAAATTGCGTAACGAGGTTTATTTTTCCCCGCCCCCCCTCCAAAACACACCACCACCCTATTTTCTTCCTTTTTTAATAAATTGAATTCGGCCTCTTGGATATCGCACGCTCAGGGTGTCCGCCGACCGTTCCAGTTGGAATGGAATTAAACGACGACCACGGGCGTATTAACATCCTGAAAATTTCACCGGCTGCCTTTCACTTCCGCTGTAGCCGCGGCTGAGGGGGTGGGGTGAGTGGGAGGAAGGGGAAGGAGGAGGGTGAGGGGTGAGGGAAGGGTGGAATCGGAGGTCCAGCAGAAATATTGGTTTTTCGATTATGGTCCTGGTTGAAATCATTTGTTTTTCGGGCAGTTTTTTCCGGGTCCGGTTCGGCCTTGTGGGGGGGGGGGGGAGAGGGAGAAGGATCGCATCTCTCTTCGTTCCCACGCTGCCCCGGAGAGGGCCGGATTCAACTCCGGTCCGATGCCACGTTCGTCCCTCCGCGCGTTTCGGGCGGCCGGCAGAAATATCGATGGTCCACATCGGAAGGAGACTCCGGTGTAAGTGGTGAGGGGAACGGGGTTGGAGAAGGGGAGGGGACAGGTGGAAAGGGAACGAGACCCTTATTCCCTTCTCTATCTCTCCCTCCCTCCTTCACCCCCCCACCGACCATCCCCTTCCGCCCTTCCTCTCCCACCCTCTCCCGGCAACTTTCCCTGGCCACTGCTCGCACTTCCGCTTCCCGTCCGGCCGCGGGGGAGCGGTGAGAAAAGGGATGGAGGAGGGAGAACCAATAATTTTCTTTGTCAATCGAGCAATATTTTTATTCCCTTTAGAAAAGAAAAATAATCGGGAGGGGAAGAGTGTAAAAAAAATCCCTCCCGTCCAGTTCCTTCCTCCTCTTTTTTTTACTTTTTATTCGATGTTCGGAATACGAAAGCTCGTTTGTCAAGTGTTTTTTATTCGGACGGAACACGTGTTTGCCTCCCTCCCTCCCTCTTTCCCCCCGCCGTGCCCCCCTCCCCCCACTCTCTCGCAGTGAGGAAAGACATTCGTAACTCTCTAAATTGAGTGGTCATTTATTACTCCACTCCTCCTGCACCCTTTTACGGCCGGGAGAGGAAAAAACATTTCCCGGTCGGCGTCATAATTTTCAAGGGGCCAGAGAACAGCCGTTGGGGGCGGAAGTGTGTGTGGGCGCGGGTGATTGGGTGGTCGGGGGTCCGGGACGGGAGGGACGGCCGACCGATGGGGGCGCGTGCGTGCGTGTGCAGGAAAAAACCGATTATTAAGGACCAATCACGGCCGGGAGGCATGCTTCCTGATCCCCGAGTACGATCGACAGGATTTGTGTTGATATTGGAACTGGTTGGTGTTACCTATGCGAAATTCACGCCGAATAAATTTTATTAGCCGTTCGCTTCATAATACTCTTCATACTCTTACTATAATACTCTTCATGTATCAGCGAAGATGAGAAATTTAAGGGAAGCGGATACCGGGGATGAGGGCGACTTTGCTTCGATTGGCGATTATAATTGTAACTTGCGTATCTCATATGAGGATTCAAAGGCGCGCCTCGCGGTCGTTTGTTCGCGTTTGTCCATTAATCGCATACTATACGTAGGGAAAAGTTTCAGTTCCGGTGAAATGAACTTGGGTGAGACTTAATTGGAGTGGTGTAGATTGAAATGAAACGTAACATGTCCCAGAGAGTCACTCCCTGGGTTGTGAAATCATAAAAAGGCCCTGACAATCGGTATAATTTTTTCGCTTTGAAGACCGATGATCATAGTTATCATTATATCAAGCTAAATGGATCCCGATAATCATCCAAATCCTTTACATATCAATGTAATGAGAAATGTATAAAATTAATCGTCTTACCATAACCGTGTTCTTTTCTCTGGCTTGGGATTGAGTAATACAGCGGTTTAATGGATGAATCAAATGTTAACAGTAGTGGTAGTAGATTTAGGGGAGGCGACTGACAACTGAGGGCATTTGCACCACTGGGAAAGGAGGAAGGGTGGAGAGAAACCAGGCGTTGGTATTACCCTAATGTCCACAAAAGACGCCAAGGTTTTCGAAGTTTACCGTCCCATCCGACGGACGGCGTACTCATTCAAAGGCTCTCCTCAAAGGACCTCAATCACGGATGGGAATACCATTGAAAAAGATCTGCAGCTTCCAGGATTCAAAACCGGCTCCTCTGGGCCATTGGGTCAATTCATTAGGCACCGCACCATCCCGGGCCCAACGAATCCAATGTTTAATCCCAGGTTGTTGAAAACCTTGAAAATTGTTTTGTCTAAAACAAAGAAGCAAACACAATCGGAGAGGTGTTAAATTAGTTGGAGTTATTATTTATGTCGAACAAAATTACAAATTATAGTGATATTTTCTGTTTAAAAAAATACATTTCAATAAACTCTGGGATATCTAGTTTCAATTATTATTTAGAGAATCAGTTCAGTGAACACGTTCCGAATTCCGTGGAAATGCGAACAGTTGTGGCGATCTACCCGAACAATTTTAAAGATGAAAAGCTCATGTCTGAAGGAATTGCCCTGCTGGAAATATTTCCAGAGGTCATTTTTCGGTGCGGTACAGTGTAAAATAATTGTTTGTGACCCTTTATTTTTGGCGGGTCGCTTGAGTATGAATGGTTGGTTGTACTGGAATTTTTATAGAAAATAAGTTTTGATATTCATACGAAGGTGAGAATGTTAAAATATGTACTGTAAACGTGTATCGAGTAAAGGCATGATGCTCTATATGTAGTGGGAATTTCATTTATTTTATTTTAACTCACACTCAGTGACCCGTTTTTTTGCAAGAAAAAAGCATCTACCGGAATTTTTCAATCGAATAATGTGTTTGTTAAATTAAATTTTGCCCAGAGTTTGTTGTTTTGGGTAAGTAATGGACTCAGTACTTGATTCATCGCATTAACAGTAAATAGTTAATTTCAAATGAAGCAAGAAAATTGCCGGTAAAATATGCTGGAATGCAAATCATAAGGTATTACAGTATTAATCGTAAGGTATAATGTTAGGAATTCCGTATTTATGTGCACTACTGGGAAGGGTCCAGTAATATTCATAAAAAATATTGTTGTTGTGTAAGTCAAAGTCACTTTCCACAGAAGAGTATTAAATATAATGTCATAGAAAATTCTGCTTTTTATTTGGAATGTGTTCCACAGCTATTCGTACATATGTCCTGTCTGGCTGCCCTCTCAAGTCCTCTCCTTTAAAGTTACAAATGAAAAAAAACAAAGAAACTAAACAGCAAGTGGAATTATTAATGGAACTCACACTGTTACTTCTTTCGTGCGTGTAGGTATATCATCGAGGATTTTTGTTCACAACGTGCGTGTAATAAATATGAATAACGTCGAGAATTAATAAAAACGTAGAAGCATTGTTTTCAGAGAGATGATAAATTGTGATCACACGGTAAACTTCACTGTGAGTAGACTCACGCACATATCACATCAATTAGAGTGAAAGTCCTTGGGAAAAGGGAAAGAGGAAATGTTGAACTTGGGGAAATGGTCCAGTGAGTGAGACCTTCAGTCACCGTCGCGTTTCCACGGTGGGCGGGAGGGTGGGTTTGGATAGATGGGGGAGTGGGAGGGTTTGCTGGGAAGGAGGGAGCGTTGTGGGGAGGTGGAGGAACGGGAAGGGAATGGGGGTGCGAATATACGATTAAAATTTGTGGACGGCCACCGAAAGACGGCGGGGCACCACCCACGGAGCAGCCGCCCTCGCATCCACCGTCCGGGTAGGAATGAACCCCCGGCGAACACATTTTAGCATCAGAAAGCCGCCGATGTGGACGAGAGGCGGGCGAGTGTGGACCGGGGGTACGTACATAGTCGCAAGCCATTTGGGACCGACTAGAGTTTGCCTAAGGACACCGTGGGGAGAGTAATGACATGCGCTCGCCTCCTCTCCCTTTTGAAATTTAGACCTTCCAGATGGCGGGGGATGTTAATCTAGCTCTCGACCTGTTCCCCGTCCCTCCTCGCTCCTGCTGCCCTTTCCCACGTCCTCCCCTTTCCACCACTGCTCCCTCTCTTCTTTCTGCACCCTCTCTCACTTCGTCCCTTCCTCATTCAACCCACCCGCCAGCCACCTTCGCGAGCCTCAGCCATCACCACGATCGACTCTACCCCAACCAAAACATCCCTTTTCCATATTTAATCGCTTGATGTATTTTTTACTTAAAAAAATTTTTTTTAAAGCCATTTCGTACGGTGTTCAGTTTTCTCATACTTTTGCAGGCATTCCAGAACTCCTCGGATATATATATATATATATATATATATATATATATATATATATATATATATATATATATATATAGTACAATACACAGTAACACACAATATAGAAACACAAAAAAAGAACACTCACACGTATTTTCTTGATATTTCGACGGAAACAATCCGTCTTCCTCTGAAGATATAGAAGTACTTCTATATCTTCAGAGGAAGACGGACTGTGTTACTGTGTATTGTACTATTCGGCACTTCCGTGTTACGTCTACGAAAGCATATATATATATATACATATATATATATATATATATATATATATATATATATATATATACATATATATATATATATATATATATATATATATATATATACACATATATATATATATATATATATATATATATATATATATATATATATATATATATATATATACGCACATCCAAACACGAAATCCCACCAAACGGCGAACAAATACTCATTCACGCAGTAATAGATATAAGGAAAAGGGATAGGAACACATATAAAGGACGGACACAGTAGAGGTGTGGAAGGCGGAATCAGGCAAATCACGAGTGTAAAAATATTTTCTAGGCTGGTACTTGAACTCCGGAGCTTTCCACTTGCCGGGCGGATGCTGTTAACCACTTGAGCTATCCAGGAAACATAATTTACACTGAGATATGCGATGCTTTATGCAACCGAGTGCCCCGATTCTTTGGCCAAGAGATGGCGTTAGGGAGTTGTTTCACCCACTTGTGTACTAGGCCATTGTGGCTCGTCTCTTCTTCTGACTATGCGTGCCACGAAACGTACTGTTCTTCTCCTATATATATAATATACATACACACACACACACACACATGTATATTAGAATCTGCCACGAGTTTTTTTTAAGAGTATTAATCGTGAAAATTTGGAGTTGCATTGCATATAAATACAAGTACGTGTGCTTTACACCAACTCCAGATTAAGAATACTCTATTAAGAATTAATGCAGATCTACAGATTAAGAATAATAATGCCTTATGAAAAATTATATTGGACTGAATGATTTCCAATCTGTGGACAATTGTGATCGAACTAATTACCTCAGGAATTTCTTGGGGAAAAGCATTTGATAACACGTGCAACTATGATTTTTCATGTTTGAAATCCCTTGGCGCGAGGAAATAATTTCTCCCTCACGGGAAATTAGCAAGACACGCTTTCCGAAGTCTTATGCAGCGTAAAATATGCATTTTCAAAAAATGAAATGAACCTGAATGGTCAAAATATTTTATTTGACTGTAAATGACATAAGTATATAGATGTGTATGTAATGAATTTAATTATCAACGTATTTATAAACTCTCCATCGACCTGCGAGTTGTCGGTCCTATCGATGCATTTTGGTTGCTTTTCCGTTACTTTGTAGGTTGTACATGTGTCTATTTCGCTTGCTGTTTAACTTAAACTTGTAAATTGGTAATGGTATGAAGGAAAGAACATGTTAAGCGATGAATGAATTGTTTAGATTATTATTATTATTATTTTTATTTTGATGTTTTTCTCTATTAAATTCCCCACACAGCACGGATCATTTACTGCGACTACATGCCTATATTTAGTTCAAGTTCAATCGTGTTCTTCCGAATTAGAAAATCAGCCAACCAGGACGTCGGTTTCGTATTGATGTGCAGCACCGAAGATCGTCTATCGATGCTCTATTACCATTTACAGGCTACGGTGGTGGAAGTCACGCGATTACTCGCAAGGAGTAGGGGACTCGTGTGATGATATTCATTCGTCATTCATGCTCCGTGCGTGGTTTTTTGGAGTTCTTGGGACCCAAGTTGGCGACGACGAGGCGTTCCCTCGGTGGTCGCAAGAGTGATGTGTGGCGAAAGGAAGCTTTTGAGACCCCACACTGGGTCCAGGCTCAGTGTCAGAGGCGTTTGATCTGTTTACCTTCAACTTTGACGAATGGCGCGCTTGTCCGGGGCACGTTACTTGTTATCTGCCATCTAGAACATTTTTGAGCCATTCCCGAAGTTCAATTACACTGCCTTGGGCGGAGGATGAAATTTATGACCGACATATTTTTGCTATAATTCCTACACCCCTCTCCTCGTTGATGGATGGAGGCCATTACGAAAAAGTCTTGCTTATCCGAAATGCACACTTTGACTGACTAAATTAACCTGTGAATAATGCAAATGCTTATCGCATCCCTCTCGAGCCATGCAAATATTATTCTGAAATGGATCAGCTGGAGCTCACCTTTACGATTCCTAGGCGCTGTCAGTACTTTGGGAAAAATCGTTGATCATTTTTTTCAAGATAGTGATGTTTAGCATGAGGTACCTAAAATTAAATTCTCTCGTTTTATACTGTCCACACTGTTTTGGAGAAATTTAAATGATACAGTTTTATAAATGTCCCTTTTAATATTTGAATGCTCGCAGTTTATTAAATTTAAATGATAAATTCAGAAAAAAGTTAATTGAGGAGTTTTGGTAATGTTTTCAGCTATGATAAGGACATTATTCCACAACTACGTGGAACGAATGCATTTTTTTCTCACCTAAATGGTATTAAGATAATGATTCGTGCATTAAACACAGTATGTAACTCATAATAGTTTTTTTTAAATTAAAACTATTAACACACAATTTGGAATGATTTACTCGTTACCGTTACATATTTATCAATATTTCTATTACTTATCTTATTGTTATATTGATTAAATTGTGGCTTATAATATATTCGGAGAAAACTTTAGAGCTCCGGGTAATTGGATTCCGTTGCTGAACAGATTTTAGAGGATCATTGGGGAATTACTTCCGAAATTACCTTGAATATGTGATTTTCCGAGGACCAGGACTTCCAGGGAAAATGCAGAATAGTACAGGATAAGGATATTACCTCCTTATCCTGAGTATGCTAATTTCACAAGCCATTGTAGGATATAAAGTACAAATGAGCATAATCGCCTATTAAACAATTTCAAGTTGGCAAATGTGGTATTAATGGGAGTAATTCGTAGGATTTGCATTTTAATCAGAGCAACATAATTAAATCTAATCTCTTTCGAAACATTTTCTCTCTGCATTATCCTTTCACAAAGTGACCACAATACGCAGCCTTGTGGAAAATATTCTTGCAACTCAGGGATCTCAATAGAGAAGTTCTGGTGCAAATCCATCTTCTCTAGGGACTCGTGTGCAGGGCCAGGAGTACCTATTTCCCACTCCAATACGTGACCCAATTGTTGCGGACGTCATGGACGAGGGTAATGGATAGATACAGAGGGATCCTGGATTGAACTACCACCGTCTCTGAGGAAATGGAATGCGATTCATAGTGACGCGCCAGCGAAAGACAAATGCGATAATTTCGTGATCTCTGTGACATACGTGCCATAGAAACCCGACGAAGACGCATTATTCGCATAAATTACGGTACTTCTACTGCGCAGAACTAGAAAAAAATAGCAGATCGTTTGAAAATGTTAATTGAAGCATATTTTTTGTGAATTGAATTTGTTTAAGGGGTGTCAAAAACTGGAAATATGGATGTCATGCTTTGCCCTCATGTTTTGTATGCTTATGCATTTATTTTTTTGACGCGGGAATATTTTATTTTAACAGCAACTAGGCTTTTCATGCTTGAACAAAAATTAACCAATCACCTATTCACGGAACTAATTTCCACAAAATAGGTGGTGGAAGAGTGAGGGAACCAATATGCGCAAAATTTTCGTAACCCATTTGGAGTCCGAGAAAGTGAGTTTGATAAAAAAAATACCTTCAAGTCATCCAGGACTGATGTGTCTGAAAATTATTTGTGTGAATTTCCCGCACAGAATATGTATGCATGGGCAAGGTCGTAGAGAATAACTTACTGTTGCTTCTTTTTTGGTTTACTGTTGACTGCATTTTAAGCTGGCTAGGGAAGGTATCGTGGTACGAGCTGAAAGACGGAATGGCGCGAGTCCATTTGTGATGCGTTAATTATTCTCAGACGATCCTCGGCCAAGGGAGAGAGTCGGGTTTTAGAATGCAAGAGATATAACCATGGAAACGTTAGGGGAAGTAACAAAGGGAAATGCAAGAGCAATTCTCATTCCGGATTTCTTGAAAAGGCTGAAATGGGGACCGTTTTATGTTTGCTTGCATAGAAGTGAATCACTTAACCGGGTCCAAGCCGTTGGCGTTGAACTGTAAGCTTATGGAGACTGTGGATTGTGGTAAGGAAAGGGCCGGAGGGAAAGAAAATATATTGTCTCGGGATGGTTGGATGCAGGTGGGAAAAGGCCACCGCCTGAAATTCGTTTGCTTTTACGATGGAACGTGCTGCATACTCGTGGAGGAAATTTGTTACTGCGAAATCCTCGAAATGTTGAAGTGCGTAAGTAAAAATGTCGAATAGGAATGCTAGGTTTTAAATTAGCAACGCAATAGATTTGAACTCTCTTTTAGGCATTTTTCAAACCTATAGAGTCAACAAAAATAAAATATTGTCGAAAATAGACCAATTTTACCATATACTCATGAGCTTTGAAAAAAATAGTGAACGGAAGAAATGCCAATGAAGTGTAAAGATCTATGTGAGAGAGCTCAAGGAGTTTTATTTATCGAAAGTTTAGTTTTTATCCAAAGCTGTCCTATAAATCACGTTATTTTCAGGCAAGACATGAACACACAGGAGACACTAGACAAGAGAAGGGCGCATGCTCTCTTTTTTTCATACATGTATTTCGTGCCAAACACACCAAGTCAGCCAAAGGAAAAGATGGTATCTTTTTTGTTAATCGTACGTGACATGAGGGATATTTAATCGACTAGCACTTCGCATACTTACATGCTCCTGAAGGCAATACAATATTCTATTTAATTTGAGTCATAGCCCATAGCCCCCTCCCAAGCACTCTTCTTCTCCTGATTTTCACTTTGTCGGATAACTCAGGAAGTATGGGCATGCATGGATACTTAGTGAATTGTGTTCAAATATAAGTCGATCCCCTCCCTTTCCCGGCATTGTACAGTTTTAAAAAAATCCTCAGCAATACCTATGGATGGCTAATTCTGAGTTGAATTGTTTGAATCTTGGGATTCACAACGTTCGAATTTTGCAAAAGAATTAAATACTTGCCAGAATTAAGCGTTTCAGTAAGTAGACTAGACATTCCGTGGCATAAGTGAATGTTGCCTGAGACTAAAATATTAGGAAGACTAAAAAATAATGCATAAAAACGCATTTATTCCTCGATGTAATAGCAATGTAGGAGACACATTTATCTTCCGTATCTAAAAACTTATGAAGTGCAAATGCCGGAAAATGAAATCGAGGGTGTTTTTTTTTAACTGGTACTCCTATCAGAAAGGACTAAACTTGTAGATAATCGATGGCTGGTAATATTCTTAGAAGCGCTTGACTTTAAAATTGGGCCCTTAATTGCTCATATTTCCCTCCTCTCTCCCTCGGTCGTATGAAATGCTAATATTCGATGTAATATTAGCATTTCTTAAAAAAATCGCCTGCACATTTATTCTAATTCATGTGTACATGAAATGTTTTTGGTAACTGAAGGAAAAATTACTTTATAATATTTAGAGCATGCTTTAGAAAGTTTCAAAAGATTCATTCATTTACCTAATGCTGCTACATTTCCTACACTGGCTGCACCATACCGAGTAGTTATGCAGCGCGTGTGTGTATTTATACAAATTGTATAAATTATATACACACGCACACACACCTACACATATCACCAAATATAGTCTGCTTCACAAAAGAATGTTTTTGACGTTCCATAATTATTTTAGAATATTACAATAAAATACAGATTCCTGAATTTAAGTTGTCGGTTTTTATTGTTTGTAATGCCCAAGCATTCATGCTCCAGGGTATTATTCCACCAGGTATTGTGACCACCCGAGATTTTTTTACTCGCTCCAACCTTTAATTCTTCCGTCCGCGTTCCCAACTCGAAGATTCATCCGTCCGTTTTATTTTTTTGCTGACCTACAGCGGTCTCAAAAAATATTATTCTTTTCGATTGAATAAATATTAAGAAAAAAAATACCGTCTAGATAATGTGAAAACCCGGAGACAGCTCTAAAAACCTGAAGACTGTGGGGAAGGCGGGGGTGGGGTCAATCCACGAGAGCCAGTTGCTCCGGGAGACAAGAATGGGGGAAGGTGGTGAGGGGTGGATTGGTAGAGGTGGGGGAGGAAGGATTCCGGACGTGAATGGGGGCCGGAGTGCAAAGGCGGCGGTGGGAGGACCCTGGTGTCCCTGAGGGATTAGGACTCGCGCCGTCGGAGCCAAGGGGGGAGGGGGGCAGCGAGAGAGCTCCCTCCGAAGAAGGAGGGAGAGAGGGATAAAGGCTTCCTTCGGCCGTATATGGAACCACCGCCAACGTATATAAAGGGTATACGGCTTATGTGGGATAATCCCGGAGAATTAAAGCCCCACGCTTAATTTAGGTGGCCTACCAAAATAAAAAAAGCACCGTCTCTTTTCTCTACCATGCTAAGCGCATCGATGAATTAAAATAGGGAGTGTTGGGAGCGGGCTGTGCCAATTCGTTATACATATATGTACATTTTTTTCCTCCAACGTTCGTGAACGCCACTTGGGAATGGGTTTCGCGTGAAATATGGGTTGAATTTCATTAAATTTTGGCCGACTGTATAAAAATCTCGTGGGAGAGGGGAGGCGTTTGTTCTTTACCGGCCGCCGTCTGTTTTGGTCAGCTCTCTCTGCTGAAGTGTTTGTTAAGACCGGTGGAGGTCTTCGTACGGTTGTGGCGGGAGAGTTGAAAAGTGCATTGTGATTTCATCAGGTCTTGCGTATTTGCCTGGGATATTAATGAGGGGCAGGCACTTGCCATTTAGCTCCTTGAAGTTTTCGCGAATTTATTCCTACTATTTTCGCATGCAGAGGAAGCCTTATTTATTTTAATTCAGTTATTTGAACTATTATTTTTATATAATATGTGAAGTATTTCAGCTGTTTCAACATTTTCAGATGATACTGACTCATTCCACTTTTATTTAATTATGTTTTCTGAAAGCTATAAAGAAATACCAGGCCTTCTTATTGTTTTTGGACAATTTTTCCAGATACTAGATGTACTAATAGTTTAGAAAGTATGTTGGGAGTAGGTGGTTATTGTTAGTTCGAACTAAAAGTGAGGCATCAATATCTGACGCCATCTAAATGTATTCCAATGACGTAGTCAAATTAATCAAGCCCCAAATTTAATCCCATAACTATTGATAAAAGTAAATAACTTTTTATAAAACAGCTGGATTAACTCTTAAATGAAAAATTAATGAATTTTTTTACTGGCCCTTAATGAAAAACAGTCGTTTGTAATTTTGTGAGTCCAAATGCCGAGTTAAATGTATTTGCAAATACGAGAAATGTGAATAAATTATTCATAGGAAATGATGACGCTACCGTTGCCAATTCGTCCTTAGAAAAGGTTTCTATAGATGTTTCTTTCTCTAATGAAAGTCTTATGAAATATTATAAATGACCAGCGTTTTTCAAATTGTTACTGCTCTACATTTGAACTACTTTGGAATTTGAGAAGTGCATGGCACGAAACTAGATTGTAATATATACTTTAATGCAAAGCTCTCTCACCCCAGACATATTAATTGTTACCTCATTCCTTGCAGTATGCGTCAAGGATAAAATAAAGGATAAAAATTAGAGTTTTAAGGCTGTCACTCCACGGCAATGCATCCTTTTAAAAATTGTATGACGTGCACTATTTTTAAATGCAGTAAATTTCGTTCGTGAATTTAGACCATGCTCGCCCTGGAAGGGCACACCTTGGTTCTTAAACAACTGGCCCCGGAAATTCCCTTCTCAGCAAAAATTTAATACGCAGTCCATGTATTAAACAGTTGATTTCTCTTTCTCACCGTAAACTTTTTCTGGCTGAAGTCGTAGATGGTATCAACAAGATGTTACCCTGCTTAGTAATAAAACGTCAATTCAAGAGAAAGAGGCAATAGAAACGGTATCATCCTGAAAAAAAAGGTTGTGGCGCATAAAACTTCCTTTTTTAGTGGCTGTAAGGAAATCATAAAACGAAAGTTTCTTATGCAGACACCGTTTCTGGAGCGGTAGGTACTTATACCATAGTAGGTGGAAGGGCCATGAACTCAGACACGGTGTCTCGGAGCTCTTTATCCACAACGTTCAAACGCAATTCAAAAAGAAGGCCCCCCTATTGCACCACAATTATTAGTGTCGAACGTTTTGTCGTGGCAGTAAGATGGCATGGGAAGAAAAAATGGCATGGGACATTGAAATGGTTATTAAATTCATGGCAAAAACTTTTCATGAAATCTTCGCAAATTAACCCTTTAATCAATATGATCGGAAATAAATTTATTCAAAGCTTCGTTTGAGGTTTTATTCGTGGTAAATATAAAAATGTACCGCCATATTTTACATGTCAGGTTAGAGGAATAGGAACCTTTTTGTGGCCAAAAAAATATGATGTCTCAGGAAACAGTGCCTAGGATGATGTTTTTGTGATGTTAAGTGATGATTTTAACGTGATTTACGCTATGCCAAGCTGAGAACTACATCGATAGTGATTTGAAATTGTAATTCAATGCGTGTAGCCCCAATCAATGGTACTTCTATTAATATGTGCCAGTATGTGACAATGTCAAACTTGAACTCTTTCTGATTCGTAAGTAATTTAAATTATTTGAGCTGAGATGGAAGAAATTTAATTTTCATTTGTTCTGGAATTATTATTGTTTGCTCATTGGCATATGTTAGCAAGGAAGCATTGATAGTAATTAATCAGCCTTGCTTCAGGTGTTGTTTATAAAACACGGAAGGCTCTCCCCTCTGCCTTAGCGGCATTTTTGATTCGTATTATGTTGAAACTGAGTTACAGCCATTTTTGAAATTAAGAAACATGAAAGTCTGCGTAATCAAGCCGCTCATATTCAAACTCGGCCTCGGGCTAGAGCCAGTAGAGGTGGATCGAAAGATTTGGGGATCGAGATGGTGCGGGGGCTAACGTACTGGCTTCCCACCATGAGGGCGCGGGTTCAAATCCCGGCGGTGTTGAATATTTTTCAGAGGTATCTCGATCCCTACTTGAGGTGATTTGTGGAGGGCACTTTGAGTGAGTACGCCGTCCGTCGGATGGGACGTTAAACTGCGGACCCCTTGGCGCCTTTCGTAAAGAGTAGGCTAATGCCGACGCCGGGTTTCTCTCCACCCTTCATCCTTTCCTATCCATCCCCTATGGCGCAAATGACCTTAGCTGTCGGTCGCCTCCCCTCAAAACTACTACTACTCGAAAGATTTTCATTGGCGAAAGGGTCAGATATACACAATTCCACGTACTGATCCCCATTCCAGTTCTCTCCGGAGAACTTCTTCGCTCCCCCGCTATTTTGATACACAGAGAAAAAATTGAAAAAATATGATTTTCCGTTCTCTGAAAACTAGAGGATAGAACCGTTTGCCCACACTATTTATTATCCCTGAAGAGTTAAGGAGAGTGACTGGAAATTCGATCGAGATTCGCCCCCCCCCCCATTTCCCCCCGCGAGCAACATTAGTGCTTCCCCCGGAGCGGTCTGTCCCTCAAACTCCGCGGAATATCTCCCACTTAGCCCCTTTTCTCCCCCCACCTCCTACTATTGCGCCTCCACCCCCCCTTTCGCCTCCATCCCCCTTTCGCCTCGCCCTCTCCCCTCGCAGAACCTAATTTTCTAGCGTGGCCTCAATTCAAGCCTCGAGATATCCGCGTTTGAAGGCGTCCGCCGGCGAAATTGCCGAAAGAGGAGGAATCCAAGTCCTTTCGTGTTCTCCCCTCCCGTCATTCCTTCCCTCCCCTCCCCTCATCCCCCCTACCGCGTGTCTGCCCCCCAAATGCGAAATCCCGCGTCGAATCGCGATGACCGGAGGCTGGGGGGTTATTCACTTCTGCTTTGAATACTAATGCTTTGCCGTCATCCGCGAAATGTACCCGGGCGCATCAAAGTGCGGTCCGCGTGCCGTTCCATTGATTTAAAATCTTAACAATGAAGTTCGTATTCGGATCGAACGCAATCGTATCTCATCCATTGTTCACAGCGGTTAAGCCTTTCACTTTCAAGTCGATCCGTCGGCCAAATCCACGCAGTTGAAAAGAGTGGAGAGCTCCTCCCTTTTTCCATCTCGTAAAATTAATTTCCGTAGTGAAATTGTTTCTCGATCATTGCGTGATGGATTTCGTTTGTAAAATTTTAAATTTATATCTTTAAATTTATAACCGTCGGTGAAAAATTCAAGAAACTAAAATTTGTATGTTTGTTCTTCAGTAAAAAGCACTGAAGAGTTATCTCACGGGTGTTGAAACATTCAAACTCTATTGGCGATAATAATTTACTTTAGGTAGCGCTGTGCTTTTATTGAGTCTCAAATTTTTTTTGACGTTTAATTCAACTAGTAACACGCATTAAAAATAGCTCGTGGAAAGAGTGTAGAAGAAAAATGATTGTGAACCTCACGAACGCTTCGGGCCTGTAGGTGGTCTATTCGTATGCAGAAGACTATGAAGCAACAAACGCACATATACAAAAAACCATAAATAAATAAATATGTATAAATATGCACGAGTTTGTATGTATATGTGTACGACATGCACACGCCTATCAAGATGTTCCGATTCAACCTTTCCAGCCTCCTTTCGATTCTTCACTACGGCCATCTCTTCCCCATATTACCTGGTACATCATCATGCTTTTCTTTTCGTCCACTTTGATGTTTTGATCATTCTTCACACCCGCACCTCAAAAACGTACAAACTACGCCCATCTGGCAGCAGTGAACAGGTTTCTGCGCCGTAGAAAAACTGCGTTTCATTTTAAAGTTTTCACTATCCTTAGAGAAATCTCCAAAATTAGAGTATCTGTCATAAACTCCTCTCCACCTTGAGGGAGCTACTTTGCCGTCCACATTTTTTTCTCCTCTTAGTCCCTTCAACACTAACCATCTTGATACAATACCATGCCTAAATATTTAAACTATATCACCTGCTCTATTTTTGGCCCTCCTAATTTAGCTAAGACTGCCTCCTCCTTAAAAGCCTCAATTTTTTGTTCATATTGATCTACTTCTTATACCTATCGTACTTATTTACTGATGCACCTTGTAATGTTTTTAATCCCTTGGCTGACTGGCTAACTAAAGCTTCATCATCCGCTATCTAACTGATTTAATGCATTCTGCACCGTCTTTCGTCCCTGCCTCCATACCTTTCCATGCATCCCTCGCCATTATAATTTATAACCGCTAAGATATATACATATATATATATATATATATATATATATATATATATATATATATACATATACATATATGTATATATATATATCTTCTTCTGGCTGTGCGTGCCACGAAACGCACTGTTCTTATCCTTATGATGTTGTATGATTGCTAAACTACCTACCTTTCCTCTTGTGTGTTGTCTATTTCTCCTTTGGTGGGTGAAACAGCTCTCAAACGCCATCACTTGGCCAAAGAATCGGGGCACTTGGTTGCATGAAGCATCGCAGATCTCAGTGTAAATTACGTTTCCTGGATAGCTCAAGTGGTTAAGAGCCTCCGCCCGGCAAGTGGAAAGATCCTGAGTTCAAATCCCGGTCTAGGAAATGTTTTTACATTCGTGATCTGCTTGATTCCGCCTTCCCCACCTCCCCTGTGTTCGTCCTTTATTTGTGTTCCTATCCCTTTTCCTAATATCTGTTTCTATATAAATGAGTATGACAGAACTGACCCTCTCTTCCTTGATAAAGGTGGTCACGACCACCGAAAATTCGAAAAATAGTGAGTCTCTTTTTTGTGTGTTTCTGTGTGTTTTTGTCTGTGTCCACTAGTGCTAAGTGTTATACATTATTATTCACGTCCGTGAGACTTTCAAAAAGTGTTATGTATATATATGTATATGTATATATATATATGAAACCGGTAATCTACTAGCATGTACCCTTCGCTTTGTATGAATTTGGCCATCATGTCTGCAGAAGAATAAAGCTAATGCAGTGTTTCGAATGAGCTATCGGAATGTTTCCTTTCGCTCTCAAATGTGGAACCTAACTCAATTTACTGGAGCAGAGAAGAGGTCTATTATTAGCAGTTGCGATTATGTATTACTCGTATAAAAAATCGTGACTCTCTATGATAGAGTTGAAGCTTTTTATTTGCGGAATTCATTTTCACACAAATAGTTTGTATTCTATTGACAGATTTTCTTAAACTCAAAACTGCCATGAAATAACTGAGCAGAAATCCTGCGGCTTTACGTACGATGAGTGCCGTGAGAGTAAAATGGCGCTGTAAAAAAATCTGTGCTGAGAGAGCATTTCACGAGAAGATAGAAACTTCCACTTCCTTTTACTGCGGTCCTTGTTGACGATGAATCGTGAAATAGAGCGAGGAGGAACTAGAATGATTATTTTTTTAAATCCAGACTGCCGAGTCCACCGGCTGTTGACCCGAAATTACTCCCCCCTCCCCCTTCATCTCGACTCATCTTTCCTCGGCATTTCATTCCTTTGCCGTCTCAGTAACGCCCCTCCGCCGTAATGGCGGATGGAATTCAGTTTACACTCACATATCTCACGTAGTAATTAGCCCCCGCCTTTATAATTCTTTTTTCGTCGTCCCTGTGGTAGTGGGGGGGGGGGGAAACAACTTCGAGGGTCGACTAAGGTTTCATATCACCTCGGAGCGGTGATATTATTTGACCATATTTTCATTTATGGTCTCTCAACTCGTGCGGGCACAGCTTTGGAAGCGAACGCAGAGCTCAATCGCGATTAACTGTAAAATTTAACCGGGCAAACGATGTAACTCCCGTGCCCTCGCGGATCACATCCGGACAGAGGTTTTATTCTTCATGGGTGGTCTAATTACACGGCCTAATCCCTTGGGATCGTTTCGTATGTCCATTCACGGGATCGGCGTTTTTGGGGTGAAATCTACGCGTATATAAGGCGCCGGGGTCTCTCCGATCGCCTCCCATCTCTCGGCCCCATCTTTTGGGACCGACATATTGGGCCCTTGAGTTATGAGCCCTATCGCCCTCGATAGCTCACCTATTCACCCGTCTGAGGGACGACAAGGGAGGAGGTGAAATAAAGGTATTTCTAACGGGGAGGGGAGGGAGGGATGGAAAGAGAATCGCGGGTGATCAGCGATAAAAAATTCATGCAAATCCCATGTTCAAATAGTACGTTTAAGAAAATGGCGGTCGTGGAGTAAGCCATCCATACAAAAAGGGCCCTCCTTCCCCTAATCTTCTTACGATATCATTTTATCGCTTCCATCCGCGCTCCGACTATTCATTTTTTTCCCCTTCCCTCTCTCTCTCTGTGTCCTCCTTGGTCTGGCCGCGCCAGCCATCCCCCGCCCCCGTCCCGCCCATTCCCACGTGACCCTCTCTCTTTACAGTTCTCCCCTCTGCCCTCAATCATCCTTTACGCCCGCCCCCTCCCCCCACCCAACCTCCCACTCTCCCCCGCTCAAACCCTCAAAAGCCGGGAATCACACAGTCGGCCATTTCGCCCGCAGTCCATTTCCAACCAACCCTCCTTTGTTCCCCGCCTCCCCCAAAAACCCTTCCCCACTCGCAGCTCGAGCGACCTGCCTCTCGTGGCGCCACCTCCTCCCGCTTTAGCCCAGCCCCCCCTTTTGTCCCCTCCAGTCCTTCCTCTCATCGCTCCATTCTTAATCTACTCCTCTAGTCGGCGGTGGATTCCTAGCATAATGCAATAAGCTCCAAATCCCGCCCTTCGCCAGGCCCGGACTCTTCCCACCCTCCCCCGCTAACCCCCAATCTCATCTCTCTTCCCTCCAACCCCCGACCGACCCCCCGCATCCCTCCCACCCCCCGCTGGGAAGGTCTCATCCCATCTGAGTCTTCTTTTTCCTCCCCCTTGATCCATCCAACCCCTTCCTCCCTCCCTGCCCACCTTTCCCATCGTCCTACCCTCGCCGTTCCCGCTAAACCCGCTTTACCCGGACCGACTCCCTTATTCCTCGCCATTAAGGGGTGTTATTCCCCCTTTTCCTCCCCGATCCATCTCCTTCCCTTATTTCCTTTCCAGTAGTTCCACTTGGACCTCTTGTCTATGTCAAGGGCCCTGACCGAGCCGAGCGCCTCCTCCTCAGCCACCTGGCCCCTCTCCTCCTCCCCGCCCCTCCCCGCCCCCCCTCTGCATTCCGCAGCCTTCTCCTTTCGTCTGCCTCCGAGAGAAACCTCCGCTCTGCCATTTAAGAGCAATCTCCCCCAGATTTGATCGTCAGGAGATGGGATTGGTACGATGGCTAGTGTATTGATTTTCACGCCGAGGGTGTGGTATGGGGAAGGAAGGGGGTTCGATTATCGGAGGTGGAGGATTTTTCGATGATCTTTTGGTCCCTAATCGGGCTGACCCCCTGGAGGAAACTTTTCCCTTCAGCATATTGTCTGTCCGGTGGGACGTCGGGCATTGGTGTCCTTTTTGCCGTTCCTTGATCGAGGTTTGTTGCCTAGGGTTGTTTGTTCCACCCTCTCATCCTCATTACCCTTTCATTCCTTCCTGGAACCCTATCAAGTAAGTATCCTGAATGGCGAAATTTAACCCTCGAGGAAAATGCTACAGCATTTAAAACTATTCCCATTTCCCGTGTCGCTTGCCCACTTGCATAACTTGAAGTGAAGTCGCGTCCGTCGAAATAATGTCAGAAAAGAACCAAATGCGCCTCTCGCTGGCGACGGCCTGACTGAGTCATGAAATTTTTAACAGGATTCGAGAAGTGGAAGATGTAGTTTTTTCCGATGTATATATTTATATGAAGGCGAACAATTTCACCCTAAGATGCCCAAAATATGGCTTATTAACGTGATATCGGTGATTTTTATAAAAGGATAGATAGTTTGCAAAGCCACCGTTTTTTTTTCTCAATGACGTGTACATCGATTTGACAAAGTTAAGTAAGGAAATATTAAACTTATCACTCTAGTTTGAATAATGTCAAAATGAATATTTCGTAAATCCACATGAATTTCAAATGTACTCCAAGTATGTGGATTTACCAAGTTTTATTTTGACATTATTCATCATGGAACAATTCCACAAAGTTACGCTTGGAACTACTAATTTATCATTCTAGTAATTACTCCAGAAGAGAATAGGTTGGAGGAATTTTATTTGAGAAATAAGGTCGGGTTTTCAGTTTGTATCCACGCCTTCATCATTTTGCTTATATCTTACCTTTATGGGATTTTTTTCGGGATTAAGTGTACGTACACGACTTCACTGGTATTTCAAGATTTTTTTTTAAAAAGTAGATTTACATCGTTTTGGGTAATTCCCTACAGATTTGATTCCAGCGAACGGCGATTGTTTCTCTATACATAGCGATTCGTTCGCCGACACGTTCGTTTGGCGTCAGTGTTCATTCCGATGGGCGAGTGCATTTAGCAATGGAAGCAGTAATTGATTTCAACGCGAATATTTCGGCACAATAGCCGCCATGTATGGTACTGGTCGGACGCCTGGACCCCTGGGCCAATCGGAGAGGGCTCTCTCTCTCCACACCATTCCGCTCGTTTCATTTCCAATTACTGAAGGTGTGCGAAGGGTTGCTTTCCTGTTAGGGATTCACGAGCATTGGCTGGGAGCGAGGAAAACTTTCGAGGGGCCGAAAAGGGTAAAAATGAATTAAAGGGAGCTTAAAATCAAATTTCAGTTGAAACTCACTTCGGATTAAAAAAATCGATCTATATAGATGTTTTCTATATAAATAAAATCGATCTTTATAAATATATCGAAAGATCGAAAGATTTTATGTATAGAGATCGATCGATCTTTATATATAAAATAGATCTATATAAGTTTTCTTCACGTACAAAATACAATAAAGAAATTATTTTCCTACTTTTATCTCTGCAGTAATTAGTCTAATTGATTAATCAATCAATCACTTTGCTTCGTTATTTCAGTGTAGCTCACATCACACCCTATGGTGTGTGCAAATAAACACGCTCAATACGGGTGAGTAATGTTTTTCCCATGCCACTCGGGGTGCCCTGCAATATTATGGTTTCCAGAAGACTGCACCTTTTTTATTTCGGGTGGTACCGTTCAGAGGCAACATCCGGTTTCAAGATCAAGGAAAGGTCATCCTACGCCGATTGGGAAAATAAATAGGTGTAAAGGAAAGCTTTCGTGTACAGAAGAATATATATGTTCGTACGCCGTCTCGTTTTGTGTGCATATTAAGCAACAGTCTAACATTTAGCATATTCAGTTATGTGAAATTATGACGTCATTATTTCATCAATAACTCTTTGATCATAGCCAAGGAATTTTTGTGATATTGTCGCTATTACATTATGTATGTTTAAATTATTAGTTCAATCTACCCCCTTAATTCTAATGCATGATGTTAATGCCTTTATTTATTATTTATAAACTGTCGCCATAAATGATGTCTTTTCCACGATTTGTATCACCACAGTACATAATTTATTTAGCATATTTCTGCCAAAATTAATTAATCTATATGTATATACTGAATTTACATAAATTTTGTGGTGATACTTGTACTGTGATACCTTTCAAAATTCCCTTTTTAAGTTCAAATTCAGTTTTAATATTACTTGAATGAAACCATTGCTTACTTAATAGAAGAGTTAACACTGAATTTCAAAGATTATGACATGTCATTGTCGATAGCAGGAGTGTTGTATCTGCTATGTGTGTGTGTATATATATATATATATATATATATATATATATATATATATATAACGATTGTACGGAAAAACTCACACGAGAGGCACAATAATGAGCTGACACAATATAACACAAATAGAATAGAATAGCAACATTTAAAAGGACACTCACACGGTAAATTGTTCGAGCTTTCGGCCCTCTCAGAGGCCTTCTTCAAGAGAGACTCTTGAAGAAGGTCTCTCAGTCTCTCTTGAAGAAGGCCTCTGAGAGGGCCGAAAGCTCGAACAATTTACCGTGTGAGTGTCCTTTTAAATGTTGCTATTCTATTCTATTTGTGTTATATTGTGTCAGCCCTATTTATATATATATATACATATATATATATATATATATATATATATATATATATATATATATATATATATATATATATATATATATACATATATATATACATATATATATATATACACACACACACTCGTAATATTAAAGTGGAAGTAAAATAAATTACCAGTTGTAATCTAAGATATAAAATTTTCAATTCTAATTAAATATGTTACTACTCCAATTTAGGGGGCGGATTTAGGGCATTGAATGTTGTAGCAACATTTCCTGAAAAATGAAAAACATGCTATAAATTATATATAAACTATAATTGCTATGTTATAGCAAAATATTTTACAGCAAAAAAATGTTTGATGCAGTGGCTATAACTAAAACGAAAAAATGTAAAACACCCTGGAAAATAATTTTATATGCCACCAAATATTTTGCTTTGATTTTGAATACATTTTGAATAAATTTAATTGATCAAATCTTTGTTAGAATGCAACTGTGGCAGCTAGGAGAGAGCTAGTTCACGCTCCTTGAAAACCCGACAGGATTTATTGTGGATTGGGCGACATGGAATGAGGCAGTTTCAATCGTTTTTTATTTGATGAGGTAGTGAGGTACGAGGCGTACCTAACAGAACGATCCTAGCCCAGCCTTCTTTTAAGCTCCAGATGCACTCAGACGGTGACGTAAAGTTGATCGATTTTTTCGAATCGAATATCTAATCAAGTTGTTTGACTAATCGCATCTGAAATACGCTCAAGTAGTCATCGACTCGGTTATATTGGTGTTAATGCCGAAACTAGTTCAGGTAACCTTCTAGCATTATACGAATTCCTGATAGTTGAAAAACTTGAGAATTTTTTATGATCCTCGAAGAGAACGGATTGTTCAATTACTCTGTTAACCCGTCGACATTAAACAATCAGGTCCAAATAATCCGCGGATGGTGACTAAAATGGCGGCTGTCCTATCATATTCACGTGTGGACCTTTGGACGAGACTTCCAGATTCATACTACTCGAGTTGGGAGGACGTTCCACCTTTGCCAAATTTCTCACTCAATGCCCTCCGGCTCGAGAAGTGGATGAGTGTTGTTTACGATGGAAATGAGAAAACAACGGTCGCCAGATCACTCAAATCCTATCAGGCGAAGATACCCTAGAAGACTCATTCATTTTATTCCCACGCTCTACTAAAATTTCCAGCCTCCATCAACGACATCCGTTGACTCCCTGTTTGATTTTTTCCTTTCTTCTAATCCTGTCAAACCTTACGCGTCTACTCTAATCTCCCAAGAACCTCATCATTTCACGGTTCCGTTTCTCATATTACGCTTCCGAGAACCGTGGAGGCAAGCTCAGCCGCCGCTGTGACCAGTCACTCTTTTTGAGACCTCGGCTTAAAGACCCGTGCTATTAGCTCCCTGTGGAGTAAGATCCCACTTGGGGCATCTCTGTCGCCCTATTTCGCTCCCCTTGCCGCGAACGTAATTTATTTCAAGCTTCCGTCGCTGATAGTAATGGCGTTCGCCTAAGATACCCTCTTCCTCAACTCCCCCGGAATAAAAAAAATGTCGTCTCATCCCTATCCCATTATCTCCCTATCTCGTTCCTCCTACTAATCCATTTGTTAACGTATGAGAGGGAATGCGGCCATTTCATTTCATTCTAATGGGATTGCTATTTCGTTTCTCATTTGCCGTTGAAGAGCATTTGAAGATATCTGTGGCGAAATTTGAAGGATGGACTGAGATGAAATTACATGCTTGTTCGTATTTCGCCGACGCGGGAAGGTGTAATATTAAATAAAATTTTCTCATGCCTTTCAGCGCTTCTTTCCATTTTCAGGAATTCTAAAGAGTATTAAAAAATGGCAGTTAATCAGTAAATCGTGTTTGTTTTTTTCAAAGGTTAACTTTATTATCAAGAGTTATTTGTAATATGTCCATGTGAATGACCGAAACGGCATTATTAGCGCTAGAAATGACAACCCTCCCCAAACAACATAGTCTTCCTTATGTTGAGTATCCTTGGTTTTATACGTACTCTCTGATTGTTTGTGAGTCGTAGGGATTTACCGGAACTTCATGGAATGGTATTTTGCAAAATGTCCAACCTGTGATTAATTAACTATCCTCGGCGTCGATTGCTTGAGGGTTTTAATGTCGTGGAGCAGGAACATTGTCGATTTGTTTGTTTCGATCCCCTCCCCGCCTTTCCCCTTTGAAGTTGTTTACAGAAATATTTTGCCTTTCCGCCGCCGTGAAGGGAACCCAGGAGAGGTCTTCAATCTAAAGGCCCTTTTGATTTGGGAGGGTAGAAGGCAGACCCCATCCGGTGGTGCTGCAATACCCTTGGACCAGTATACGAGTAATAAACGAAACTACGGTGGCTGCGTCCATCACTTTCCCGGTGCGGTGGATTTGCAAAAAAAATGGTACCTATTTACACTGAACGGGGCCCAATTGTGAGGTAGCCGGTCGCTGGCACAGCGTCAGGTGTCCGTCAGGTGTCCGTCAGGTGTCCGTCAGGTGTCCGTCAGGTGTCCGTCAGGTGTCCGTCAGGTGTCCGTCAGGTGTCTGTTAGGTGTCCGAACATGTCCTATGCATGAATAGACTAGCACGCCGTCACAGTTTGGGAGAAAATGAGTTTATAAACACTACTCTGGGGTCTCCATGTGTGGTCATGGTCACCCTCCCCGCTTAAATCTCGCCCCCTTTCCCTCCGGATTTCGTGCGTACGGGTGCCGCGCCTTGTCGCTGCCGTAGGGGTCGACTAGGGTAAGCCTACCCTACCCCTACCTTACCTCTCTCTCTCCCCCCCCCTTATCTACATTCCCTTGTTAAATAACGTCCGCCGTGGATTTTGGGGGAAATTATTCAAATACATGTTTGCCCAAATTTCACTCCTGTCGCCGACGGCCCAAGGTTCTTCCCACTCTAGCTCTCCGTGCTTGCTCCCTAAATTTAATCACCGTTCCCTAACTCCATCCGCTCTACCTTCGCAGTAAATACCGTCCCAAACTGCAGGCGATTGCCAACTCTCTCTCTCTCTCTCCCTCTAAGCCACTCGCTTTTACTAAAGCCAACGACCGGTGCACTCTTGATTGAAACGCATGGGGCGTAAACATTTACGCACGCCAGCGGTGTAGTTCGTGTTTTCAGCAGAGCGTCGCTGCTTTCCTTGAACGCGTGTTTCCCAAGCTCGTTTTCCGCTACGTCACCGTCGTTAAGAAAGTTGCCGGAAAGGAAATTTCAGATATTACAAAAAAAACCGTTTTCAGTCGCTCGTGTGTTGCAAAATTCAATGCTACGTTTCTAGAATTAAGAATTTCGAGCCCCGGACGTGACGGGAATGGGAAAATGTCTGAAATCTTGCACGTTTTCATCTGTGCTCTACTTTGTGTTCATCAGGCTTTCATTGGCTCGGTGATCTGCATAGTCGCGAGTTACCCTGGCTCCGGACACGTTGCGTTTTCCACGTTCTTTCCGTTTCGCGTGTTTCATATGAGTCCGACACGATCCCTCTTTGCCCATTCAACTCCGTCCCGTACCCTCCCACCCACCCACCACGTTTCTATGGTGGAAACAGTTGGCGAACGGCGTGCGTGAGCGCGTGAGAGAAGGAAGGACCCGAGAGATAAGGGACGCGGAAAGGACACAATACAAATAATTCGCTCGGCTGCTCTCGTGTTCGCGAGTGCCTCGCTCGGGGTTGGGCTGCTTACCCTTCATTTGTTTTCGTCGGCCAATGCTCCCGGCGAGGGGTAGGTAGGTCTCTGTGGGCGCGTGAAATGTTCCCTTCCATTCGAGGTATCCGCCCCCACCCCCTGGAAATCGATTGAATCATTCCCTATGGTGGTGCTGCTCTGAAGCAGCTCGCTCGCGTGTATCCGTTTGGAGCGAGTATTTCGTCTCCTCATTGAACCTGCTCCCTCATTAACGCACGCGCGTCTAATTAGTGCGCTCCTTGCTAATAATGTTTCGTCCAAATCTTTTGTTCTCATGCGACTTTAAAACACTTCTGGTTTTTTTTAAGGCCAGTAGGTCTGAGAGAAAGTGACGGGTATGTTTTTTCAGTAATGTATGTAGTGAAGTTCGGGAAAACTCCGAGGGAGATGCAGCGACTGTTGAAGAAGATATTTAGCAACGCATTCCGGTATTTGATGGAGAGTCTTTTTTGGAGTCTTGCCTTGACTGCGTTACTGGCGCATTTGATGAAATTAGATGTCTCCGGCGTAACTTTATGGAATTTACTCAATATTTTGAAATGAAGGAATTAACTGTGTAATTCCTACGAAATTTTCGCGATGCATTGACTTGTAGATTGCAACAGATCATTGTCAAAAAAATAATTCCAATCATTCATGCCCGATTTTTCAATTCATTAAATCCCAGAAATAACACAGTTAATAATTTATCTAAATTTACTCTCTCTCTCGCTTTCTAAGAACATTTTACTCGGATCGAGTCTCCAATCAGTTTTTTCAAACATCCCGACTTGGGAGGAAATACTTAAGTCACATCGGTTATCTCTTGATCAGTGAAAATATCTTCATTCATAACAAGTTTAAAAAATGCATAGGCAATAATGTGAGTGTTTGCGCACTAATAATGTTATTTAAAAATTCGTAGGAAAGAAAATATTCTGCGATAAAAAATATAACTTAAAGTTAAATAACTATAAGTTAAATTTTTCCTTTCCTAAGCAACATGAAGGAGTTCCACTAAGTCACCCATCCGTCATTGAATATATAATTTGATGTGAAGGAATTAACTTTGTAATTTCCCACACACTTTATTTAGAGCGCGAACTAGAATTCGACGTTGGACGTCATCAACAGGCAGTTAGGAATCCTACAGAAGACGACTTGATGATGACGTCCAACGTTGAAACATAGGTCATGTTTAAATAAAGTAAAGTGTATATATATATATATATATATATATATATATATATATATATAATATATAACACTTAGCACTAGTGGACACAGACAAAAACACACAGAAACACACAAAAAAGAGACTCACTGAAGAACTGTAGTTCAGTTCTGTCCCTGTCTTCCTTGATAAAGGTGGTCACGACCACCGAAAATTCGAAAAATAGTGAGTCTCTTTTTTTGTGTGTTTCTGTGTGTTTTTGTCTGTGTCCACTAGTGCTAAGTGTTATACATTATTATTCACGTCCGTGAGACTTTCAAAAAGTGTTATATATATTTATATATATATATATATATATATATATATATATATATATAAATGTATGTACTCGTATATATACAGGTATGATAAAATGAAAGTTGGATAACTACTCGCAAGCGGATCCCACACTTGGATTTTGGGAATTGAACTCGGGAGTTGGGATGTCGCGGTTAACTCCAGGGAGGAAGGCCTCAAATTAATAACACCTCTCTCCGCCGAGCAAACAAAGAGCAAAACTTTCCGCGGCCTTCTCACGTTCTCGCCGTGTGATTCATGTCACTCGGGTGAACGTTAAAAGTAGCAAGGTTTCGACCGAGGGTCTTCGGACGGAAGAATAAAAGAAAGGAAGCCATTAGCCTCGGAAGAGGAAAGGAGGGAAACGAATACGGAAGGAAGAATGTGTGTGTGAGAGAGAACGGGAGAGGGAGAGCGCTTTATTGGGTTCCGCAAAGGCGAATCTAATGCGTCACGTGGTTTTATCTCAAAAGTTCAACACTCTCGCCTCCTTCACCCTCCCCCACAACCCCCCTCAAACCTTTCTCCTCCCTCTCTCCAAAATCCAATTTCTCCCTTTAAATCTTCACCTACTCCACCTTTCCCTTCTCCACAGACATCTTATCCTTCCGCAATGCCAACCCAATCCGCCTATCCTCCTCCTATTGGCTCTATAACTTATTTTTTTCTCCTCCCCCTCTCTCTACCTCTCTCTCACTTCCCACTAATTCACCGTTTTTCACTCCCTTTCATCCCGCCTATTTCTTTCATATCCATTCCCTATATAGGAGCAAGGTTCAAAGATGTAAGTAATGGAAGCGCTGATTAAGTTTCGATCACTCTCCAATGAAGATGCTACTTTAATAAATGTCCAACCCTTCCTATTTTTTTCGGATGTGTATATATATATATATATATATATATATATATATATATATATATATATATATACACACACACACACACACGAGTTTACTCATATATAGACATAACTATGTACATACATACATTTTCTGGGCACTCTTGAGATCATTATTTTTTCTCTCACGGGTCCGATTAAATTAGATTCGGATTTATTCATCGCTTCGGTGTATGACAAATTCATTTTATGAAAGGGTCTAGTCTCGGAAGGGTTCTCAGGAAGAAATGTCGAAGTTCAATATATATTTGATTTATAATAATCTGGGTTTTAATCCGGAGGACTTGTTCGACAGCGGAGCTTGAAAGCGTAAGGAGGCATTTTAAAGTTATCTGGATTCCTACAAAATTCAATCGGCAAAAAGTTACCCAATGCGTGAATATTTTTGAAGTTGATCGATTTCCTCCAAATTTCACGAGATATTGTAAATGTCGCATTTGATTTGTCGGCTTTTGTCGCATTTGATTTGTCTGCCTCCTATGTTGCTCGATCAAGAATTGGGGTTTCGAATTGAAGGCGATGTGTTTAGATAATATTAGCATATGGTAGTGAAATTTACTTTACAGTTCAAAGTTTTCCTTTCAAACTGTAATATCTTTCATTTTAAGTGAAGTATACGCTTTATAGATCATTTTTAGCCATTGATTTGACTGAAACAGTTGAATTTTTATTTCAGGATTTTTGAGTATGGTACTTTTTAGTCAAAATCTCACAAAAGAACTCACATGTTACGCTTTCTAAAAGCAATTGAAAATAAACAACTTGGCTTTTCCTCATAGAAAAAGGTAAGTTTTTAATTTTCAATTTCAATATGAAGATTTTCCACCAAGTCACGCCAGAAACTGTTTTATTTTACCTTTTAAAAGAAATAAATAGACCAAATATTATTGACATACTCTTTAGATTATTTTTTGTTGCTTCCAATTATTAATGCTTGAATTAAACTGTTGGCTCCATTTGAATATCCATTCTGAAAATTCCAAGAAACTGCGGGAGATGCCGAAACAATAATGTTTAACGGAGTCATCCGCTAATATGCATTTAAATGCAACAATTTTAGGGTGTAAAAATCATTGGTCAAAGCGAATGATGTTTACACTCTAAAATTGTTGCATTGAAATTCCTACTGCAGATGGCTATTACTATTGAAGTTTTGTGATTTTTTCATGCTTACAATGTTTATATTTAATGAAAGCATTCTCCGTTTAAAATTATTAGTATTGGGAGCTATGAACTACGAGTACTTACATACCCACTGCCAACAATTTCAGGGCGGTCAAAGGGAAATAATTTATATTTCCGAGAACGTTTGTGTGTTTTACATCTGAATCTACATCAGAATTTATTTATGCTGCTTCCCGCTAATTCTTTTGAATCACAGTCTTAATTGGCGACATTTTCTTGGCACTCACCGTATTTCATGTCTAATACTCACGGTGTTGACACTCTATTCAGTCTTGTATAAGTATCCAATAAATCGTAAATTTATTCATTTATTCGCGCTCCCATTCTTTCTTGGCTGCTGATTGGGATAGTTTGGAATATTCAAATTTCAAAACATATTATTTCTATTTTGTTAATATATTGTTTTGCCTGTAACTTAAGTTTCAATAAGAATCTTAGTGACAAACTCTAAAAGCAGGACGAGGCATAACACATTTGTTCGCGTTTGGCTCCGACATGCCGCGGTAATTTGCTTCCTTAATTCATGGCTTGCCCTCCCGTATCGTGTGGAAGATCAAATGTATATCCCTCAAATGATATAATACTCAAATGTTGAGTATTAATTTATAAAATGAAAGCTAATTTTAATGTTGACAGGATTCATTTTTTTCTGTGCGATATTGATACTTCGACACGCAAAGGCACTTGCAAACATAAATAATATTAGCCCACTTCATAAAACATTTCTCGGCCCTCGTCAAAGACCATAGAAATATCCTACGAATAAAATAATGAGGTGAGTTTTCATTCCCATGGAATTCAAAGTCAACGACGAAATATCAATAGCAATAATTAGTCTTCGATCGCTGTTTCTCTCTGATTTAGGTTTAATGGTGCATTATCGATTCCATTTTGTCCAGAAACCTAAATTAGGACAAACAGGACTTTTTATTAGTTTAAGATAATCATAAAACTCAAGCGGCAAACGACTAAAAATAAACCCGCAGTTCGATGCTCAATGGTGGACGGCGGAGCCAGCGATTTTATGATTAGCGGGCGAGCGCGTCCCCCATTACAAAAATCCGTCCAGTAATGTGAGACTTGGGCCAAGCGTTGACAATACCCCTCTAGATTTAATTTCCCACAATCTCCTGACATTTCAATTTTCCCGAACCTGAGAAATTATGTATTTTCACATGATCTCGACCCGAGATGAGCGCGAAGGGAAGATCCCTTATGGAGCTGGTGGGGATGGGAGGGAAGGGGGGGGGGGTGGAGTGGGATGAGAATTACGAATGCGTTTAATCGATTATCTGATCCATCGATTGCATTTTCCTCCTCCACCTCGGCCATTTCACTCGGATCCCATTCTTTACCCACACTGAACGACTGCCTTCCATTTGCCGGTGCCCACATCTCCGCATCTGTGAGAATTGGGCGGGGAGGGGCGAGGGGTTGGTTCCTGCGGCCTGAGGAGAGGGAGTGGGCCCCGGATGATACTGTGTGAGAGGGACTTTGCGGTTCCCTTCTCTAATCAAGACGGCTCCTACCTCTTCCACGCGTTATCCGAAGGCCCATGGGGGTGGGGAGGGTATCGTGAGGAGAGAGAGAGAGGGACATGTTACGGCCGCGATTGGAGCACTTCCCGCCTGTCTCACATCCACAACGCCCCCTGTCTCACAGAGGGCACCGGAGAGGGAGGGAGGGAGGCGGGAGTGTTTTTTTGGGAAGTTTAGAGGGGAGGATGGGAAGAAGGGCAGGAGAGCGGAGTCAGGTGAAAATAGGTGGGGAGAGGGAAAAAGAGAGATACTCTGTGTGTGTGGAGGGGGGTCCAGGGGTCAGGAGGGAGGGGAGCTGGCCGGTTTCGTTCCCACGAGTCTCTTGAAGCGTCGCCGGGAGGGGCAAGGGGTGGAGAAAAAGGGGGCTGGGTGGGAGGAGAGAGTGAGCGTTAGCCTGTGGTCGCCGGGACTATACCAAGGGAACCAGCGGCTGTCACTCGTCCTTCGCCTGCCCTAACTAACTCCCTCCAACTAAATCCCGCCCCAGCAAACCCTCCCTCAAACTCCCTCTCCAACCTCCCTCCCTCCCCCTCCCCCGACGGCTCCACCCTTCAGCCCAACCCCCTCCTCCCACCCACACCCGTTCCCAACTTTCCCTCCGACTCGTTTGCATCCCTGCGCGCTTCTCATTTCCAGACTACCAATTCCACAATCGGCCTCCACCCCCACCTCTCCCTTTCTCTCTCTCTTCGTTTCTCTTTGCACACTTACCGAAAACCTTTTGCCCTTAACTCCTACCTTTCTCACTGACTTTATTTGTGGAAAACACGCACACGAACACTCATACTACACCCGCCGTAACACACGCATTCACAGACGCACACATGGACTCACGTAAGCACGAACACACAAACTCACTTGTCTCTCAGTCCCTCTTTCCCGTGTGAAAAGTATCCCGTCTTTGTGAGGTACTTCCACATCCCCCCCCATTCCCATCCATCTTCGTCCAAAACAACCCTTTCCTTTCTTCAGGAAGAGAGTCTTATTTACTTTATGCGGCCTTTTGAGAACTCCCCTGGAGAGGACGCGAGAGTGAGAGGGGTGTGTTTAGAGTGTGGCAGGAGACGCTCGTTGGAAATAGGATCGCAGTTTTTCTTGTTAATTACGGTCGGGGGTAGTTTTTGTTTCCCGCTATCATTTTTTTTCTCCCTCTTTCTCCATTTGCCACTCTCTCCGCTTCGGTGATACCGTGCGCGCTATCTCGCTTTGCTCGTTTGCTCACGGCAGAGTTTGAGATGGTGGCGAGGATTGCGGTGGTGTCTGGGTGGGCGGGAAGGTGAGGATCGAGGGGTGGGTTTTTAACGTGCCGAGGGGGGGAGGGAGAAGAAGAGGGAGCGACGGATTCACGGGGACGGAACAGAGCGTGGAAATCTGGTGGGAGAAGGCATCGTGGGAATGCACCCAAAATGGTGAAATTTGCGACTCATTCCTTCCCATTCACGGGTTCCTTATCAAAATCCCTAGATAAATTATTCCCGATTTCGTTTGATCTGGGATGATTTTCAAACGATTTACTATTCCGCTCACGGGTGGAAATAAATTTGGTGCTCCTTAAAAATGCAGAGTGATAACGATTACATATGCTGAAGACATTTAAGGTGAGCGGAACCAGCCGGTTAATGTATGAATGGAAGTGATAGTGTAAATGCGCGCCTTGAAATAAAGTATTTTTGATGGATCGAATTGTTCAAAATTTTTACTTAGAGGACTTGATAAAAAGTTGTGGCTTCATTATTAAGAAGGGTCTATGAATGTCAATTTTAGATTTTTTCAAAGTTAAATAATGTTATTGAATTTTAAATCACTATAAAATCAAGAATATGACTGTAGTAAACCGAAGTATTGAAAGGCAATGAATGGTTATCATTCATTAGTGAGACATCTTACTTGTACATCTGTATTATATGCGATAGGTAATAGTTGCAGAAATAGTCGGAATTAACGCGTTGTGTTAACCGTGATATTTCTAAATTAAATTGTTTGAATTAAATCCAAGAAAGGGTGTGAACGTTTCTATCAATTAGATTATTTTAATATGAAATCGTTAAGAAAATTGTATCGAATCCAAAATTGGCGATACACATGATATCGCATGGCTTTCTTCTTTCTGCTCTCTGATTTTGACTCCCTGCCTTCATGACCCTTTGACAGTCTTGCAAAGCCTTCCTTCATCATTTGCATGCCCAGGATTTTTTGATCCCTTCGAAATATTTTGATCCCTCCGACGATGACACACCTCCAGTTGAAACTAACCACCATTATTTCTCCGCATTTTCGTAACCTTGATTGTGTATCAGTGCATCTCTTCCTTGGTCTGAATTTTGGTCTCTTGCCAATTATTGCGCATTTCCATCTTCTCCCTCCACTAACTTCTCTCCAGACGCCAAAGTCAACTCAGCTGAGCCGTGTCGATATTACGTAAAATTGGAATACTTCCAATGCTTCTCCAATTTTCTTTATTATAATTATTTTGTTCTCAAATTTCCAGTTGTTAATCCTAGAACTGCAATATTATCTACTTCTTGCATCCTGATCGTGTCCTTCTTGTCCACTGTGCATTTTTCTTCTCTATGTGCTATAGTGGCCCTCAAAATGCTGTGAAGCATAACTTTCTGCTACTTCTGTTTTTTGGAGTTTTTCATTATGTATTCTTTTTTATTATCATTGATTTTGCTTGAAATAACACTAGCAAAAGTTGTTTTCTATCTTCCGGCGTAGATTGGAGGCTTTTGAAATGTGGTTGTGGAGAAGGATGGAGATGGTGAAGTGGGCAGAAAGGAAAACAAATGAGGAAGTAGGTGTAGTGAGGTGGGGGAGGAGAGGGGATTGCTGGGAGAAATCATGAGGAGTCAGGAAAAATAGATTCAGGGCGTATTGATCGGCAGTGGCGAGTTGAAGACTGTGCTAGAGGGGAGAATGTAAGGCAAACGAGGGAGGGGCAGGAATAGGATAGGGATGTTTGGACGGGATGAAGGGAGTAAGGAAGGATAAAGACATGAGAAGAAGGGCTTGTTGTAGAGTAGGGTGCTGGATTGTGTTTTGTTAGGAGAAATGAATTATTTATTTAATAGTTGTGTCCATCCAAAGCCTACTTTAACCGATAGATTATCTTATAATAATAATGTACTCTAAGAATATTACAATCCAAATTTTAGCAAGAAGTTTTATTTGCAAGAAAAAACTACTCTTTTAACTAAAATATTGATCATATTGGCCTATTGGCTAAATTTTAAAGTTATTGAAACACATAACATTTCTGCTAGCCAGTTTTTACTTGGATAAGCACTAGATTTTGCCTCTTTTAACACCCATTTATGATCCATACTAGCATTAATAATTGAGTATAGGAAATACCAGAGACGAAAACTGTGGTAATTTTCCACTTAATAATGATTTACTTTCGACTAGTTTCGATGTACCGCATAATTTTCTACTAGAAAATGATGTAGTACATCGAAAATAGTCGATATTAAATCTTTACATTAGTGGAAAATTGCAGGAGTTTTCGTCTCTTTTTTAATTGAAAAGTTCATTCGCATCACACGTGAATCTGTAATTTATATTAGAAATACACGAAGTTGTTGAGTGGCGTATTATAGGGCATCCAAAAACCTACAAGGTGTGATCAAAAAAAGATAGGACTGATTTTATAACTTGTTTATTTCGACGGATACAGCTTAATCGAACTTGTCGCCCTCAAAGTACATGCCTTGGCTGACGACACACCTTTGCCAACGTTTCTTCCAGCTCTCGAACCCTGCCTGGTAAGCCGCCTTAGAGATCCTTTTCAGGTCCACCGTATAATTAGTTTTAATGTTCACAATGGAGTCGAATCGGCATCCTTTCAAGGTAGGCTTTAACTTTGGAAACAAAAGGAAGGTTTTAAGAAACTCTGGGTCGGCATTAGCTCGATCCAGGAGTTCCTGACTAATGCCCACACGTTTTTGCCTCTGTTCATCAGTCAGCACCCGCGGGATGAATTTTGATGCGACTCACGTCATGCCCAAAATGTCTGTTAAAATTGTCTGACAGGATCCAAAACTAATGTTCACTTCCTCGGCTATCTCCTTAACAGTTAAACGGCGATTTTCCCCCCTTAAATCGTTCAACAAATTGACATGGTTTGGGTCTGTCGAAGTGGAAGGCCGCCCCGTTCGCAAATCTTGATATGTCGAGGTTCTGCCCGATTGAAAACGACTGTACCACTCAAAACACTGGCTTCGACTCATAGCTTCATTAATAAAGGCTTGCTGAATCATTCCAAAATGTCTCTGTAGCACTTTTTCCAAGTTTGAAACAAAATTTCACGCACCCATGGTGTTCCTCTAGCTCCTTCGTTGCTGCCGTTACACGCGGCGACGAACAGGTTGAGACACGTACTGCTGCTGCTGCAGCGTAACTACTCGACGTAAACAAACGCAACACCTCTCGTTTTAATTGTCAGATGTGTCGCTAGAAGACACACTCTCGTTTCGATCCATTGAATGGCCTGCGCAAAATGAAATCAGTCCGGTATTTTTTTGATCAAACCTTGTACTTTAACCGGTAGATTACCTATAAAATAAAATCTTACCCTTTTGTCGCTGTGTCTCTACTATGATGGCTTGCTCTTTCCCTTCGAACCTTGCATTGTCTTGGTTTCCCCAGCTTTCATTCTTAACCCGCTTACATCAAAACCCAGTTCTATCTCAGCAGTGTCTCCTCTAGTTCAAGATTTGTATCGCTCAATACTGACTGCTATGTCATTATAATATTGTGCAAAATCACCTATGAATCACAGAACTAATTTTATTTCTTTAAAAAATATTTTTGATGCACATATCTTACCTCATTGAAAAATTTACTCTCAAATTATAATCTCTCAACAGGTCCTAAAATCATTGTACCGGAGAGTCTTAAATAAGTCACTTAAGCATCTCAAGTGGTTATATTCACTCCCAACAACTTTTTTTGAAATAGACCACCAATCAGATGGACTATAAAAAGTAGCCAGCATTAAGGATCTCTTGTATGTCGTAATCAGTGATGATGCCGATCTTAATATTAGAGTATGCCCTCTGTCATATGATAAAGAAGAGAACAATTCTCATAGGTTGTATTACTGGCTCAAGATACAATATCCCAGATGAAAAACGTTTAGGACCCGACAATCGGGTGCCAAAAATAATCATAGTGTTATAAGCCGTATTTAAAATACCCATGACAGGAAAATATGCTTTATCCCAAAGATGATTATTTTACGTATTATTCATTTGGAAATTTTTCCACTCAAAAATAAAAAATATTTAATCAAACGGAGAGAATGAAAAATACAAATATCTTTCCGCGAATTACATGAAGCTTTCCATGATTTATGATATTTTTTGAATTTAAATCTTGCGCTCACATAAGTAATCTAAATAAAATTCAATAGAAAGAAGTAACTTGAAGATTAGCATCTAGGCAATCACATATCACTGAAAATAGGTGACGAAAATTGTCTCAATTCCATATTGGACATAGCATCACGAATGTTATCTGTTTAATAACAAACTAAACAGATTTCTGTAGTAAAGTTTCTCTCTGGAATTCTACTGCTATTAAACTTTGCTTCAGTCGATAGAATTTCATTAGGAGTGCAGCCCGTATTCAGCTTTTTTGCCTATTTCGAAATTAAAGAAACATATATAGGAAGAAGTTTTCTTTTCGTGTGGCCGTACTATTTTCTTTGAGAGAAAGAATTAGCAATGAGAATAATAGCAAGTAGCGTCTAGAATCGCGATAAATCTCGATCAACTAGTAATTTCTTTAGATGGAGGCACACTCTACTCCAAATTTGCATAGCAAAAAACAAAGATATGCCGGAATTTCTTTACAAGCAACCAAATATCGCAGAGATCCAGAAGTATCGATTAGAATGCGATGCATCACGGCCGGAATGAGGGGACGAAAGGAGATTTTTTTATTAGTAAAAAAATATCGAAGTTAAATGAAATCCATTCCCTGTCAACTGTAAACAATACCATTGACGACGGTAAGGAGAGCGGATGAACGTGTCTACTTCTATATCGATTTACCTCTTTAAACCCTAATAAATTCTTCAGGCGATAATGCCAAATCATTAATTTACGGGATGGAAGTTCGAACTCGGAAGGAATTCTGGTCGCATAAATTCTGTCCTCCACAATGGGGGAACGGGATGTAACCCGAATTTCATCCCCCTTTTCTTCCGGCAACCCTCCTCCTCGCCGCCCCCCGCTCTCAACTCAACCTCGCCTCTTTCACTCCTCCTTCACACCCAGCCTCCCTCAAAAGTTAGGGGATTTTACAAATTTTATCTGCCATGATTCAGATGGGAAGCAATTCTCTGGAGAAGGATAAAAGCGAAGGCTGTCCCTGTATATAAGTATATATAATATATATATATATATGTATGTATGTATATATATATATATATATATATATATATATATATAGGCGCCTGTAGGAAAAGAACGTATAAAAAGGGAGATTCGGAAAAGAAAGGAAAGATGGATGGCGGTAGGTGGTGGTGGAAGGGTCGGATGATGTAGGGATGGCCGCAGCGAAAGGTATTAAATATAGATTTAGGGTGCTTCGGGTCTTCTCATCCTTTTTTTACGTCCTTATGAACGCCATGAATGGTGACGACCGAGCGGAGAAAGGCGACGCTGAAGGTAGACGAAGGTGTGTGAAGGTGAAGTGGGAAGGAGAGGTGTGACTGACTACTGTGCTGTGAAACACGAGGCACGGTTCTCTCATGCCTTGCACACACCCACTACCACCAATGATATTGTGATCTCAAAGATGTATAGGGAAATGAATTGTGATGAACGCGCTGTAGTTCGATGAAATGCGATTTTGCTTGCTATCGGACAATGCTTATTTATTCTTATTTGGTCACCGCAAAAATTTCCTTCCCACGTTACTCAATATTTCATGGACGAACGCTATTATTCTTCTATGTAATTATGAAGAAATGCCAAATTTAGTGCTCCAAATTAAAGGATTTTAAGCATATCATCTCATGGGACGATACTTATAGAAGTAAAGCATAGCAACCATTGATACGATATTGAGTTAATATAATATACATACCCAAGTTAAGTTATGACTCATAACTTAACTTAGGTATGTATGGATTATGCATGAAGACGTTGAAAACAAAGTTGAAGACGTTGTGGGTTTTTAAATGTCTGAAGATAATTATTTATTAAGGTTACGAGTGCATTTTGACACTTTAGCAATTAGCGATTTTATGACAATAATGATGAACATTCTAACCAATAATTAATTGGGAAAGTCCTTCATAGCCATCAGCTGAATATTCATAATTTAAAATCCATTTACTCGTTCAATAATGAAGATTATCGTTACATCGCTCGATATTTCGCCTCCTCCGGCTACTTTCACGATTTCGGGCATTTGGAAGATGTCTCCCGCGTACTCACACATCCGACGAATAGCGAGGGAGAACTAAGCTAAAAATTTTTAAAAGAAGAAATCTTTTAACATTGCTTAGTCAGCAGCTGAAATACTCGTCGAATATTTGTGATCCTAAGCAAAACCTTATTTCACAATTGAAAGTGATTCCCATGGAGGAAAAGTGCCTTTAACGTTAAGGATCGCTGATTGTGTCACAAATCGTATAAGTACATAAGAAAATTTTGAGTTGGAAGGCACTGGGAATCGAAGAAAACGTGCAAAACCACACAAATACAAATCTTCTGCGTTGAAAGCAGACGAAGGCTGAATGCTCCGATTTGCATTTATTACATTAGTAGGAGAGGCTACTAGAAGTTAGGGGAAATTTCCGGACGCACCGATACCAGGAATCCTCATTCCCTCACGTGATAAATGATCACAGTCACGGAAGTCGACACGAAAACAATTCGTAATTCCAGTAACTAAAATGTTACCTAACGTTAAAGATCACGTGTTAACACCAAAGCCTGTTGAACTAGCACCCACTGCTTTACTCCTTTCCGGTGACTTAGTGGGAGGGTTGTCGATGCCAGTGAAAGAATTTTGATCTTCTTTATGACCGTGAACTGGTTTGCGTCCATAATTAATGTCCCCATTAGGAACTTTCAGGATTGATTTCTGAGATTCATTCGCCGAAAGCAGTTAACTTTTACGGCGCTCAAAAAATTATGGCCAGCCCAGCGATTACCGAATGAATTCCTAAAAATATAGAATATAAATGTAAAATTAATAAATAGAAATATAAAACAAAACCATTGATTACCTGCATTGAAAATTGATTACGCCATTTGTTGGCTTTTTCGCATACTTTTGACTCGTTTAATTGCGATATTTCGTTTGACATCTAGTCGGTAATAGAATGCATTATTCATTATAATTTATAATAAGCATAATACATTCAATGTAAGGCACCAAGACGTAAAATATGCATGGGGGCAGTTAGAAATTGTAACAATGTAACAACTGGATATGAACTATGGATTAATTTTTTCCTGGGCATAAAAATGGCTGCCAATTTTACTAACAGGTTTTGAGAAATATTTGCTCTAGCTCTCATTGTATCAATAAATTTTCAGTTAATGCTTTTTATCCGCATTTGCACTCTTCTTACAGACACATTCAGATTAAGTTCATGCTAATTAATATGTGAATCGTTATTCACTCTCTACTGCTCAGAAATTAGTGTTCCTTTTCTATCCCATAGAAAGTTACTACGGGTTTTTTGAATTTACAATTTGTGCCTTGCCGTTGAAATAATCATCTATTAATAAGTTTCAACGTCAAGGGCTCTGTATATTTGGCCCATAATAATTTCGTCCAAATATGAAGTTTTTTATTTTCATTATTTTTTAATTTGTTCAATTTTTAATAGTTAATTACAAAGTTAAACATTTTTTCATTCCTACGAAAACAATAAATCGTTGTTCTATGATAACAAATTGGCAAATATTTGAACAGGAGTAATATTCTGGTGATAAAAGATAAGTGCACTATGCAAGGAAATGTCAATAATTTCAGTACTGAATGTTGGTTTGGCAGAAATGATGGAGTTTTGGAATAAGTGAGAGAATCGACAAACTTGAATTTGATAATTCTGTTTAATGATCAGAGAATAGGGAATTACTTTCCTCTGAAAACATGTAAAATATACTATATGCAACTGTGTTCACCATTACTCGGTGGAATTTCTCCATCATATAAATAAGAGAGTGGGCTGCGGTAGTCCAGTGGATAGAGCGTTGGATTGCTGATCGGAAGGTCCCGGGTTCGATTCCCGGGCAAGGCACTCTGGGCACCTGCAGCTCCACCCAAGCAATGTGATTTTTCGGGTACCATAACCGGCACAGGGAAAGGAACTGCCCTCCTTACCCTGCCCCCCCCTTACCCTGATGTGTGAATTTTACACGCCGTATAGGGCTTAGTACTGGGTGAACTCTACCATCACCTACCAAACCGACCTTCGGGTTGATTACTGTGTTTATGGTTTTTTTATAGATAAAAGAAATGCACCTTTATCGCAATGAATATTTATTGACGACCATGGTTTCGCTACCGTGTGGCATCATCGACCTGTTGATGTCTCATAGTGGCGAAACCATGGTCTATAATAAATAATAATTGCGAAATAGCTGCGTTTCTCTTAGCTATACGATGTATACAGCAATGTACAATGTAATATACACTTCACGTAATCATCAAAATTTTCGTTTAACCTGCATGATCACACTTACTGAACGGAGCAATTGTCGTTTACCGCGAGTTATTTCGTAAATTTACAACACGGAGCTCGCTGAGTGAAGTTGGGAAATCGTTCACACTTGACCGTGAGTGCATATTAAAAATGTATCTTCATGCTCTTCCGTGCCAACACAACTTTGCATCAAACAATTATTCTGCAATACTTTTCTGGTGCTCCAAGTATTCAACATCGCTCGTATGAGGGGATTTGCGAATCAAAATGGCGACAATTGAACGGATCTTTCGCAGACACTTCTACCTTTGACAGTATGAAGTGAATAGAATCTCCCATCGTCGTTGCGGGCATCGCTCTTTCAAATAAGTTCGCAACCGCAAATGAAGATCAAGAGCCGGCCACAATTTTAATGCGGGAGCTTGTAGCTCCACCTGAATAAACGGCGGTCATTTGGGTTGCTTTCCATTTGGTCAATTCTCCCTTCTATGGCGGCTCGTGCCTTTGTGGCGTCCTCTAGCGGCTTATCGTCGACGGGAAGGCTTTTGGGTGGCGAAGGGAGCGAAGCGGGGTGTGCACACGGCATAGCCATGGGGTGGGCGCATGGCGACGCGATGAGCCCCTAATCCACCCCACACGAGGGTGGTGAGGACCACCATTAATGAATCTGCGTCCGGGTCAGGCCGATGCTAGCATTCATTTCCTTCTCTGTGAGACCCACTCTGGGATCCCGAGGCGAAGAAATTCAAATCTGAGCGAAAGATAACTATAATGATGGAAGTTGCCGTTTTTGGGCATCCGTGACAAAAAATCTTGTCCGAGCGACTCGCCTGATGCGAGATTTTTGTTTCTCGAGATGTAAATGCCAAATGGGCGAATGCCTCTCCAATTATTACGAAAATGTTGGGAAAAGTAAAATATGCTTGGATGAATTTAGAAAAAATTCAAAGGGAAACAAAATCAGATTTCTTAAGGCATAGTTTTCAATATTCACTCAATTTTATGGTCCTCAAAACTTGGCAAATACTTGGTGTAGCGCTGGAGTTAAACTGATAACTGGTAATTTGTAGTTTGCTGGTTGATGGATTCAAGTGACATTGCTACAATAAATATTGAAGCAAAATCTTCACATAATGATTGAAAAATATTTAATCCCTGCTTTTATTAGTTTCATACCATTCACTAATGGAATATACAAGAGAAAAGTTATTTTGTTGTTATACTAACGAGGTACTTAGGATTAAGAATTTATTCACATTCTCGTTTGGTCTGAGAAATGCTCGAATTAAAATTATTAATCAGTAAATCAAACATGTTTTAATGACAAGGAACACAAAGCTTGCATTTCCTTCAGATTGATTGTTTTATCACGTCGTTTCTCATTCCGTTGTCGATAAGTTCCAACGCATTTGACCTGATCTCGTAACATGTACATGGTTCGACAACATAACTTCCTTTTTTATAAAGCAAAACCCCGTTAAAAAAGGAAGTCATGTTCCGCAATCTGTATTAGGGATATCTCAAAATTGAGGTCCCCAATTTTTTTCAGAAATAGTAAAAACAGTTTATTTTCAATGATTTATGCATAACTTTTGCACTTGAACATTCTTTTATTTTTGTGCATGATTGCCATTTCGGTTGATACATTTTTGTACGTCCTGGGGTAGTTTTTGTACGCGTGGCCATGTCATACCAGCATATATCTTCTCCTCTTACACTTCATTACCATTAGTAAATAAATTTTAGGAAATAAAACAAGTCCACCAGCATTTGATCCACAAAGATATTTTCGCTTAACAATCCTACTTTCGTCCATATTTACTTATCGAAGTTTGTATGCGTAAGATTGCAAACTGTGGTTGGATAAACATATGTTCTAACTTAATATACCTTCCACAAGTACAATACCCTTTCAGCTTTCTATTTGTCCAAGAAAATGTTATATTTTAAAAACCCATTATGAGTGTGTATGGGGGAGCATGTGACGAGTTGCACCTTGGGGGCGAAATGTAGCACTCAAGTCTTTTGGATGAGACTTATTGCTGTTATAAAAATAATACGTGTATCTCGTCCTTCTTCTCGCTCCCTTTCCCAATTCCCTCGGTCCATTCCTCATAAAGCAGCTTCTCCCCACCATACCCTCAGCCTCTCCCCCCCCCTACCTTCCCCACCCCTAGTTCCGCTGATTCTCCCGCTGAATGAGCAGAAATCCTCGGAGCCCTTATTTCTTCGGAACACTGCATTTCGTTCCCCGTGCTTTATTCCCTTGGGACCCGTTCTCTCAGCGCCAGAGAGGCCGATACTTTTCGAAAGACGAGCTCTCCCCTCTCCCCATGTTTTACGACGTACCCGACGAGTAAGAAATGTAATGCTTTCCCAAAAATGGAGCCAAGGAGCGGCATTAAAACATTACTATTAACTCCAAAAACCCCTGCAGTGCAGAAGACGCAGCTTTGGAGAATCAAATGCAGCCTGTTGAAGAGAGTAGTGGGTTGAGTGCGTTCGTGTAGTGGAATGACACTCATTAAATGAAATTTAAACACTTAAGAGCTGTTGACTGAATATATATATATATATATATATATATATATATATATATCGAGGCATATATATATATATATATATATCCCTCGGAGAAGGCCGAAAGCTCAAACAATCTACAATGTCTCTACCATCTATATATATATAACATACACTATAGATATAAGGAAAAGGGATAGGAACACATATAAAGGACGAACACAGGAGAAGTGGGGAAGGCGGAATCAGGAAAAGCACGAGTGTAAAAATATTTAAGTTTAGAGCCTCCGCCCGACAAGTGGAAAGATCCGGAGTTCACGTCCGGTTATGCGATTTTCTAGAAAGAAAAAGGCTAAGCTTAACATTAAAATAGGAGGGCAAAAAGTAGAGCAGGTAGAACAGTCTACGTATCTCGGAAGTATTTTGGACCAACACAGTCAAAGTAGTAGGGACGTAAGGAGAAGAATTGCGCTAGGCAAAGAGGCTTCCACAAGGAGGAGGGAGTTGATGACGGGGACGTTTAGTAAGGATGTTAAGAAAAGACTCGTAAAAACTTTGATATGGAGCGTAGCTATGTACGGCACGGAAACGTGGTCATTGAAGCAGGAGGATAGACTTAGACTGGAGGCTTTTGAAATGTGGGTGTGGAGAAGAATGGAGAAGGTGAAATGGGCAGAGAAGAAAACAAACGAGGAAGTACTTGGTATGGTGGGCGAAGAGAGGGGTTTGTTGGGAGCAATCCTATGGAGGCAGGAAATGTGGCTGAAGGGGGTATTGACCGGCAGCGGGATGTTGAAGACTGTAATTGATGTGTGTGTGTGTATTTATATGTTCACACATATATAAATATTCATATGCATAAATTATGTGATAAAATAAGTGAGAGTTTTAGAGGTTTCCGCAAAGCAAAATTAGGTTTGGAAATAACGAATTTAGTGGCAAAAATCAATGTTTTGTCATTCAAAATTGGACGAGAAATGGTTCAAGGCATTTCTCCAAAAGTAAGTTACCTTGAACAAACAATATCCCCAATAATATTCAAAATTGTGAGGGTAAAATGGTTTCTTTTCTTTTCAGTGTTTGCTGATAGGAAAGCGTCATGAATAATTTTGAACGATTGCTATTGACTTTTATTTAGCTTTTATTTTGAAAAATGGTTATGAAAACTCTATGTATTCGACACTTTTCTTTTTTGATAATATCTTTCTGGATTATTCAAAATTTCAAAAAAGTTTAAATACCTGTATGATGCTGTGAAAACCCAATGTAAATTTTGGAATAAAATTGAAAGAACTAAATCTGAATCCTAAATTACTAAGAAATTTGTTAGCGTAAGTGTCGTGATTGGAGGTGCCATAACGCTGGCTGTATTTCGTATCACGTGGGAAAATAAATAGCCATATCGAGATAATTAACTCACGCATTGTTTTTATTCCACTTTATGATTAGGTTTCAATTTTCTCTACAGTTCAAACGTTTACGTCAACTAAGAATGGTGTGCGTTGCTCGCAGTGTTCACCGCGTCTGTTTTTGGCTCACCAATCTTGGTCAAAGTCTGAGAGACAAAAAGCGATCATCGAATCTACGCCGCCAATATATCTGAACAAAGAGCATCTAAAATAGTCAAACATGTAACTGTGGCAGGATTTTCAGTTTCAGAAAACGATCAATTTAATGTTTAAGCGTTCAAATCTTTATTGTGAAAAGTGTCATCGGAATTAAGGTTAGACATCTTTGGCTAGTTATATACTTTGTTTGCATTCAACGAATATATTACGAACGAAAGTTATTTAATTTTCGTGAGATTACGGCACTGCTTAGTGAGAATGTTTCCTATTCCTTTAATGCAAATGAATTGAACTTTACGGGACTTTAATTTTTTTAACGGTTTTGGTAGCCGAATTAATCAAGCCATATATATATATATTTATATATATATATATATATATATATATATATATATATATATATATATATATATATATATATATATATATATATTAAAGCCTTAATCTACATTTAAGTTCGTTAGTCTAATCGTTTCCATGCAAAGTATTTATCTTCAGAAGCTAAAATTGCTATAAAATATAACTAAGTTGGAGAACTTTTGTAACAATTAACATGAATCCCGAGGATTCTACGTCAATTGATTGGCCTGGTTCATACATCGCACGCTTTTAAAACTTCATAGGGTTTTGCCTTGATAACTATGCTAATTTTTCCACGGAACGTCTGGAAGTCACCCTAATCATACTCTAATTTGGCGATAGATAGATGGTTTTCGTATTATTAGTATTAAATCCAGATATGGTCGTCTATTTTATCGGTGTTTCTCAATACATTTAACAAATAGAAATGCATTATACGAGAATTTTCGACTTGTGTTCGTAAATATATATATATATATATATATATATATATATATATATATATATATATATATATATATATATAATATATATATAATATATATATATTATATAATATATAATATATATATAATATATATTATATAATATATATAATATAGATTATATATATATATATATATATATATATATATATATATATATATATATATATATATATATATATATATATAAATCTATGAGTGGATATCTCTTACTTCCTAGGGAAAGTAGAATACCATATGCTACACTGATGCAGATAGGATTAATTCTAATCGCGTTTTACAATCTCTTCAATGTGCCCTAAAAACAGAATAAATGAATAATGGCTTGAGACACGGAGAAAATCGCGCCGTTTAATTCATTTGACTGTTACACTTGTTCTCTCGGGTCTTAGTACCGCCCGGGCCTAAGATTATTTTTCTGCTCCGCCCATACCTTTGAGAGGGGTTTAATCACCTAACTCATCCCTTCGGCGCTAATCCAGAATCTTAAAAAAAATAAGAAAGCCCATCGACCTTTCCTTCTCTCCACCCCTTCCTTCTGCGCCGGAGATGGACTCCACCGCCTCCTCTCCCTTCCCGTCTCCAGTGCCTCCCCCCCCCGGAACCTCCCCCGAGTTCCTTCCCCTGGGCCCCTGGCTCTCTCCCCGGCAGTCGTCCCCGAAACTCCCCCCACCGCTTTTTCCCATGGCCCCGTGCATTTTAAGTCGCTCGCCTCCTTCCAACACCCCTACCCTTCAATTCCACGCTCCCTCCCCTCGCACCACTTTCCCGCCCTCCCTCCTCCCAGCGGACCCATGCCCTCCCTCCACCTCATAAAGCTCCTCCCTCCCTCCCTCTAGCCTCTCAGCCCCCATTCACGACCTCCTGCCCCCTTTTGACTCTCAGAATTTTTCTTCTCGCTTCACCACTTATTCCCACCTCCATTATTTTGTTCCTCCCGTGTTCTCAAATCTGCTTCGTTTATTCTTCTTTTTGCCGCCTTTCCTGGGATCTCGGATAGTGGCAACATCTCCAGGAAATGTGGAAGGGTTCTTCCAAGATTTAGTCCTTTTTAAGTAATCGCCCTGAATGCACCATAAGGGCGCCGTGGCAATTGTTTCATGTTATTGTTGATTCTAAATATTAATTCCGCTGCTAAATGAAATGGTGGGTTTGGTTCGACTTCGACAGCGTGTTAGAATTTCTGACCGTTCTCATTCATAAAATCCAAATTTACGTCTCTGAACGACTTGGCGTCATCTTTTAGTAGGATATCGCTCGCTTGAAAACCGTGTAAGTGCAAAGAAATAATTATTAGTACTCATCATTCACGATGGTCAAAATGGTATTAAATATTTTCACTTAATAATAGAAAAACGCGGCGCGAACATACGTGGACAGTAAAACTCTGAAAACCAATAGCTCTCCTGATACTTCTAAATTTCAGTCAGATTCTATGCGTATTAATGTCGAAACTTGTTGGATGGATATAAGTCGGAGATGCATGTATGTCCCTAGAGTCAATTAAATGAAGAATACAATGTATCTTTCGACAGTGGAAAGATGCATTGTATTCTTCATTTAATTGACATGAATTTCCACAAAGTTGAGCCGGGAACAATTGAATACTCCCTTGTGTCCTTTAAAATTGACAATATTATTGTTTATCAATTTAATTTCGTACGGAGAATACTTGATCAGCTTGATCAGGTGATATTGTTTCCAAAGTTTTATTTAAAGGAAATATTTCCTCCAATATTGTTCTTATCGAAGCGTACTAAATTCCACAGTATTCGGGCGTTTGCTCGACGAATACCCATGGGTTTGTTGTTCTCAAGACGAAGGGACGTACGTCCCCGAAGCCTCGCTCCCAGTTCCTTCCCCTGTCTTTATTAATTCCTCCCACCTTCTTATGCGCAAGCAGTGAACCTTGGGGCTTCGTGGCAAGCAAGGTCTCAATTCCGCCCGTCAGCCGTCCATCCGTCCCCTTCGCTCCGCCCGCCCTCGGAGATTTCCCCTACTCTCCCCGCCCCCGTTCCCGAATTTCCACGCTCGCCTTCAATCCCCTTATCGCATCCGCCCTTCCCTTCTCGCCCCCTCGTCATTCCTCGTTCTCCGAGAGCAGCCACGCCCCCTCTCTCTCCCCCTCACGTAGTAATCCACCCTCTCCACTCCCCCGCTGACCCACCCACCCTCGAATCCCTCCTTGCGATTCTCCTCACACGGCCAGAGTAACCGTCCTCTCCTTATTCTTTCCTCATCTCCTTCCCTCATACTACTCCCCTCCGCGCACTCCTCCTTCCCACCGAGGACGTTCGTCCCCAGCCTGCCAACACGTCACTCCACCCTTTCCCCCCCCCCCTGGCCGTAGTTTCTCGGCCTTTTGCCCTCGCCTCTCTGCCCCACTCTCTCAACCCCTTTTATCCTCGGCCTCTTTTGCTCTCCAGTTTCGTCCTTTTGTTGTCCTCTCCTGTTACTCCATACCCTTTCTCAAGCTCTTTCCCGTCCAAATCCTCCCTCTCCCTCCTCCCCCGCCTCGTTTTCTTCCCATCCAAGTCGTATTCGTCTATAAATCTCTTTGCGAGCAAACTCGAAGTCATGTTCACAGGAACGAATGTTTATCCGAGGTATTTTCCAAGGAGAGCCATTTGGGGATGTGTTTTCATAAGGTTCTTGTATGCATTTAAGTGTGTGTTTATTCGCATGTTTCGAGAAGTTCTTGTAAGTCAACTAATGTGGTTCGCGCAGCGTTTTTATGGTGTTTAATGGTGAAGATGGCAGAGATTCGTAAATTTTCTATTGTTTATTTCGTGAATGTTGATTTTTGGTCGAGTATGTAAGCTTTATCTATATTGGCCTTCGGTACTTCTTTATGATTATTAATCGTTTATTATTTATTTCCTCGAGGTCGACGTAACTGTTTCATGAAACGTAAGCGTTATACAAGTTCGTGTGCCATCTGGAATGGTGAGTTGGATAAATGAGTGCTTTACTTAGAATGTGGACTTATATTTTATCAAATGAGTTTTGATGAATGATGATGAAGAGTTTTAATGAGATGAATTAGTACCCATGAGTGCCAGGAATAAACTTTTTAAGTTTTCCTTTCACCATTTTCTGTAGTCATCAAAATCAAAAATGGAAATAGGAGGACCTATGAAGCGAGAAATGAATATTTTAGAATTAATTTCTGAAAATTTTAAATGAAGTGTATAAATGTCCAAAAAAAAAAGAATCGTCAGTGCAAGATTTCATGTGACTGGTTTTTTTTGCTCCTTAACCTGTTCTGCGAGGAATATTCGGTTTGGCTCTTTTTTTGTTCATTTTTTATTCTTACAAAGATCTTCTCATTCCAAGGATGCAATCAGCTCATTCGCCATGTTATTCTCCCGAATCAATTATCACCACCTCGCCTTTTAGTCAGGATTGTTTTCGTATTTCGTCCGCTCTACTCTCTCTCCCTCTCTCCGTCTCTATTCCCCGACGGAAGGGCATTTTGCGTGCGTCCAAATTGGGAGTGAGTTTGCCTGAGTGGCCAGACGTTGATTAACCTCGGAAGTTCGTCTTCTCTCTGCCCGGGAGTGCTGTCATTCTTCATTTCTCCATGAGGGGGGGGGGGGGAGGGCAGGTTGGGGTGAGGGGGGGGGCGGAAGGGCACTCGCCCTGTCAAATTTTTTTGATGACTTCTTCCATAGCGGGGGTCTTTATTTTATGCATGATTTTTCTCGTAATTACTCTCAGAATGGCTGTACTCGTAGAAGCTGTTTTATCGTCTAAGTTTTAATTATAACCTTATATCCAGACGTTTTTCACGCTTGAACTTTCATTCTTGATTTCTCTTTCTCCCCTGATTACCCCATTTTACCTTTTGGCTTTCATAATTATTTCACATACTCATTCACTACAGTGAATCGCACTAATTTAAACAGTTGGTTATGTTTTCTTATTTTGTTCCAGTCCGGATATAAATTCGTGCTTCCTGACTCCATAGATATCCTGCGTTCCTATATTTCCTAGGTTGTCTCCTATTATTCCCCATAAACCTGACCAACTCTGTTAACTTCAACTGTAATATAAATATTTGAAAACAAATGAAATATTAAAGTTACTACAATGGTTTCAATGAAATATTTCCATCCTAACGGTAACACCCGTAACTTATTTGAAAAACATAGCACACTTCCCCAGATTTATAGTTTTTACATGCTCACAAACGATTGATTCATTTGCTGAGGCAGTATAGGCAACGCGCCTCATGGCTGCATGCGGAATTTTATTATTTTGGACGAGCAGCAGAGTAAACCACTAGAAATTGAGGAGCTAAGGTAGAAGGGGTAATATTTATTTTGCAGGCGAGACCGCGAGTGTATTATTTTGACCAGCATCAAGAATACCAAGGAACCATGTCCAGTGCGAAGTGCAATCTTAAATTAATGAATATTCGGGTTATATTTTCTCGTGTGCCATTAAATGAATCTGATGATAAAGTTAAAGTGAACGGAAACACAGAGTTTATGCAGGTGTACTTACCAACGTCAAAGTCATTCAGAAGAGGAAAAGAAAAAGGATACGAACAACTGGAAGAGGTTCTAGGAGCAGTAAAAGGGAAGAAGAATCTAATGGTGAAGGGAGACTGTAAGACTGAGGTCGGAGAGGGCCGAGAGGGAGGGAAGCAGCGTGGGTCAGTTCGGATTGGGAAATCGAAGTGCCGCGGGAGAAGGACTGAGAGAGAGTTCTGTGACGAGGAATACATAATAGCGGCACACACCCTCTTCGAGCACCATCGAAGATACACATGGCGGATGCTAGAGGATGGGGCAAGGTACCAAATTGACTAAACACTTCTCAGAACGAAAATCAAGAAGCAAGTTAAGCAATGGCTAGTTAGGCTACGCCGGCGCAGATATAAATAGCGAACACAATCATTTGGTCATTACTAGTCCACTGCGGCATAATAAGACGAAGAAAGTGATTCGGGAACCAAGATGAAACACAATTATATTGGGGAAAATGCGAGCTTGAGAAAAGTTTACTGCGACCATTGATAGAAAAATCGAAGAAATAAATGAGACTGGCACAATAGGACGATGAAAGTAAATGAAGAATAAAATGATTAAAATAGGAAATGAGCAACTTGTAAGTAAGGTGGCGAAATCGAAGATTCTCAAATATATAGCGTTTCAAACAAAAATACAAGAGTATAGGAAATAATACTGAGGAAATCCTTTATAAGAAGTTGAGGAACCAAATCATAAGAGAGAGCATGAGGCCCAAGGAAGAGTGGGTAAAAAGCTGCTGCGAGAAAATTGATGTCAGCATAAGGAAGGAAACAGAAAAAGGCTTATAAACTAGTGAATAGACAATCGGAGAGTGGAAAACAAAATCCCATAACATCCTAGGTGCTAAAATACTAATGGAATAAATGGTAGGAATACATTGAAGTAATCTGCCGAGGGCTCAAACCACTTCAAGGTAACTTGAATAAAGAAGACTATAGAAGACGAGCGGGGCCCAGAAATACTAAGTGGCGTATTTGACAGAGCCATGAAAGATCTGAAGTACCACGAGGCACCAGCATTTGATACAATAATTGGAGAAATATTCAATAATTTGGGGACACAGCGATGTTTGGCCACTTTTGGACGATCCAAGATGGCTGCGACAGATGAAGACTACCGTTGGACTGCGAGAAGAGTTTCGAAGTGTCAATATCGAAGAAACCAAGGGCAGATAATTGTGTAGAACACAGAACATTAAACCTTGTGTCTTTTTAGCATCGAAAATCCTTACCCAGATAATTGGTCGGAAAAAGATAGAAGGGAGATGAAACAGAGCCTCGCGGAAAACCAATGCCGAATCATGAAAATCCAAAGAAGAATAATCCTTCACCTCTAAAAGTATCTTAACTACTCGCCAGCAATATTTAACGTGCATCTAAAAGAGGCAACAAAAGAAGCGCAAGAATTGGGCGTCGAAGGAATCTAGGTAAATGGCGAAGAAATTGATATCTGAAACTTTAAATGCTATGGAACAAGCACTTCGGAAATATGATATGAGCATCAACAACAAGTAAACTAAAATTATTGTGCTTGGGAGAAAGAAGCTAAAAGCGGATATCACAGCTCGTGGAGTTAAAATAGAGAAAGTGAAATCATACTTTGATCACCTCCGCTGAGGTTGAGCCGCAGTGTAATTTTCGGTAGAAGAAGTTCGAACGTCATCCCGCAAAGAATACGAGGATCATAGCTGAAGCTGAGAAGGCGTTCTAGAAGATGACGCAACCACTATTTTAAAAGAACCTTAAGTTGCAAACAAGGGAGCAATTCGTTAAAAAAGTTCATCTGGAGCATGGAACTTTTGCGGGTCAGAGAATCAAAGCATTGGAAAAGTGGCCCAACAAAGAATGGAAGCCTTTGAAACATATTTCTGAAAATTGAATGGACAGACAAAGTTTGGAACGAGAAAGTGTTTAGAAGAGCATAAGAGGAAAGGACCATACCGGAGAACTCTAAGATAAAGAAGAGGTATTGATGGATCGGATACAACTCGAGGCATAAATAGATTAGATAGAAACTTAATAGAAAGGAAAATTAAAGGGTAGATGCCGCGAGGAAGACCAAGAGACAAGTGCATAGGAAGTAAAAAATATAGAAGGAAGTAAGACAGAGAAGCTACGTGTATCAGGGGATGAGGCAATAAACACTGGGCATGAAGGAATAAAGGGCTGCTGTAATACAAATTTAGGATTGAAATACCGATGATGATGTCACTGAAAACCCGTTTCAGTGACGCAGTAACTTAGAGCTAAGCATAAAAAAGTCTCCTTTTCAATCACGCCGTTAATCTTCCAATGCAACGCGTAATTTGTAATATGCTTCGCTTACTCACGACTGACAACTGTGTGCTGTTCCCTCTGTGAGATTATTTTGATTTCTATTCATCAATAGAGGATGACGAGCATACCAGAATATTGTCGTAATTCATTTTTTGATTCCTTTCCATTATATCTTTCGCGTCCCTCCATTTGGCGCCATCCCCTTATGAATTTGAAGGACTCCTCCCCCCTCCCATTCCACTTCCACCCCTCTCCCTTTCCCTCACTCACATCCCGAATTCCGTCACCCCTCACCCTCTCCCCATGCACGCGTATTTCCTCCGCTCCATTTTCGGCTGCCCTCTCCTCCTTCCCTGGCCGTTCCTTCCGTCCTTCATTTTCCCACCCCCGTCCTCTCTCTCTCCGTTCCTTCTCCTTTGCCCCGCCTTGTCCATCCTACCAGCGACACGCACGCATTTCATCCCGACCCTCCTTTCTCTCTCTCTTCCCCTTTCGCCATCTCCTTCCCTTCCAAACTTGTCCCTCTCTCTCTCTCTGCCGTCCCACCATTCCACATCGATCCTCTGCGGCAGTGGTTGTTGTTGGGGGGCGGAGGGCGAGGATGGGGAAGAGAGAGAAGGAAAGACACGAGACTGGAGGAATAGGGACGGCGTTCAGAAGAGGGTGGGGGAGGGAGGGCTGGTTCGCCCCCTCCCCCTCGGCAAATGTTGGGGGTAGTGGGGAGTGAGAAGGCCAAGCGGTGGAGGGTGGTCGGAAAAGTGGGGCGCGTTGGTCGAAGGGGGCGGGAGAGGGGCCGGAGAGAGACGTGCGTGGCCGTGCCCCGCGCGCGATGTGCAGTGAATGCCTTGCCGTGAAGGAAGCGGAGTCCGCGCTGGAGAGGGAGAAAGGGGGTGTTGTCCGTTGGAGGAGGAGAGGGAGGGTTCGGATATTCAGAGATTATGAAGGCGAGGATGGGTCGAGGTGATGAGGATTTGGAGAGCATTCTGCGGGGAGTGACGAGGGGGAGGGACGGGAGTTTGGGAGGTGAACGAAATTGGAAAGGAGCGGACTGGAAAGGAAAATTGGAAGAATTTCTGCGATATGAGTCGTATAGTCAAATTTGAGCGCACTTGGCGCGGGATAATCGCTGTTAGGGATAAGGTCATCTCCCTCTCTCGCGAGAAAGTGGCATTTTTTTACAGCGTTGGAAGCCTCTGGCTAGCGGAGAGTATTATTTCTTGAGGAGCTATTGCTAGAATGTAATGGAAGGCAAGGCCAAACCATATTAAACCCATGGACACCCTTGAGTTCCAATTTTAGGAACTTTTCTTTTAAATTCGTCTTCAATGTTGCTCGGAACCCTTCAGTCAGGTATTTAAATATCATTCACTGGTCTCATTTTTAAATATGAAATTCCTCGTTGCCAAAAGTAAGAATTCCTCCAAAATAAATCACGCGGCTGCATTACTTGGTTCGCCATGGTTTTTCATATTTGATTTTGGGTTATTTACGAGTATTGTTGAACTGGGTTAGTTATAAATACTACAATATGTCTTTTGGTTAGGCGTGAGCCTTATTTTCATCGTCATAATTGATGATGCCATTGGCAGCGAGGGATATCATTGCTGCAAATTCTATGGATTCGTAAATGATAGCAACGGAAAACGTTCTGCTAATTATATTATTCCCGACCTTTCTCTCCTTGCGATGTTTGGTGTGCTCTTGTTTTTGTTATCTCTACGCTTTCAATAGAGGAATGAGTGAGAGGGATAATATTTTACTTTCAGTAAACCTCATTGATCAAATTAATTGGTCGCTCTTTTTCAACTTTTTCACGGAATCCCTGTATTTAGGTGCCATTAGACATTTTGGTTCCTTGGAAGAGTTTAATTTTACAACTTTTACACTCAATTAGAATTTAACAAAGGCAGATTTTTTTATTACAAGGATAAAATAATACATTTGCTTCGTGGAAATGAAACACTGTATTTGCTGAAAAAACAGGAATGATAATGAAGGTTTCTTTAGCATAAATGGTCAGAATAACACTCAAGTCTTTCGTTTTAATTATCTCGTAATTAGGTTTTCTGTGTTTTCCAAGGAAAAAAAGTTTATGTAGATATGAAAGAGTAATATTTTTACAATTTATTTTGACCTCTTATTTGAAAATCGCAGAGGGAAATCATGCAGCTGTAATTACCCAGTTTATTTTCGAATTAATTAGTTGGTAATCTAACGGTTGGTTTTCTGCTATTCACTATTCTAACTAATTAATTTGCAGTTACCAATCGACCTTAACCGGGAAATATGTGTACTGATACACAGTGCGTCCATTTTATTTTTAACTCTTCTGTAATTATGATATTTTCAGTTCGTTCATTTTTAATGAATTGATAAATAAAGTATGCTCCCAGCAATGCGCATAAGCCGTAAATGTTTTGATTACTTTAGAATGGATTGAAGCACAGAACTCATTAAATCATTAGTGATCTAGAGGATGAAAACTCGCAAGAGAATATATTTTTTGATTAGTGATTTATTATAAATATATCGACTGAATAAATCCAAAATGAATGCCAGAGTCAGAGAAATTAGCTGGGGATTATGGTGCCTGGAAATGGAGAAACAAAATCAAGATGAAGTTCAAAAGTGTGGTCATTCGCAATGAAACACAGGAGAGTTAAATGAAGTAAATGCAGTTCAAGTGATATGCCTATTTGAAAAATGAAACTCATCCGTATAAAAATACTACCCACCCCCTAGCAAGCCTCTAATCTTATTAACACATTTTGTATGGTTGGTGCAGTTGGTATCACTTCTAAAATAGTTTTTTTTGGGTTGCGAAAATTTAAGGTGCATATTAGAAGCACTAGATCACATACTTTGGGAGTCGAAAAAATAGTTTGATTGAATACATTTACATTTTACTCCTTCATACATTTTAACTAAATGATTTACTCTTTTAATTACGAATTTCGGTACTTACTTGTAAATGATAAGCGTAAAGTAAAAGCTAACTTTCTTCAGGCATTCATCAAATAATTAACTTCATTCTTTATGATCCAATTCCCAGGAGCGATAGATTGAAACACCTACGTAATTCTTTTATAGCTAATTCTAATTATAGTTCATTCAAATTGAACTCCATTCTTTCATTTCGTTTCATTTCGCATGCATATTTGTGTTTTGGTTTTCTAGATGAAATCTCCTATATATCTCCTTTCCAGCTACTTTTTTCTTACATTTCTGATGCTTCTATGTATTTCCAATCAATTTGTCTCTTTTTTCCGCATCCATTTTTTTATGTACATTTCTCTTCTAGGCGTCAGTTTTCCTTCTCGTTTCTTCTTTTATCTGTCATTTGATCTTCATTATTTGTCTCCAGCACAATATTTCAAAGTTTTCCATTCTTATGAGTTCTGTTTTCCAATTATCAATGTCTTTAATCCTCATGAATATTGTCCACACCCTATGCGAATTTTTCACCTGCTGATTCATTGTTTCATCCTTCTAGTATTTGAATCCAGTTGTTGATCATTCATTTTGAACACCCATTCACCATCTATGTTTAACGTTTTACTCGTCTTCTCAATTGCATATCATTCGCTTTTGAGATGGTGCAAGTTTCCACATGTTCTAATCTAGTATCTCCTTGTAAAAAATAATGTGATTTCCGTTAAAAAAATTTTGATGCCCTTCATCTTGATTTCTTATTTTATCATTGAACCCTTAGGCTTCTCGAGTTCTAGGACGGCCCTTCGATATCATTAAGAAAATGAAGCATGTCAATTTATTCCTTATTCATTCTGAACTACCCGTTTCTATCATTTCTGCTTCTTTAATTAGCTTTCTCCAAACTTATATGGAACAGTAATGGTGAGAGAAAACGTCCGTAGTCTACTCCTTTATTTTTGGCTCCAATTTTTTCCTTGTCCGTACAATGGCGAATGTTCTTATACTGTTCTAATCCATTATAAGTTTTTCTGTTGATTAAAGCGAATCTCTTGTTAGGAATTAGGAAATTATCCTTCTAGCCTTATTGGCTAGTAGATTCTACATATATGCACTTGATTTTTTCCTGTGAAGCATCATCTTCTTCCTCCCTCTCCTCTGATTCGGGAAGAAAGAATAGTGGGGCAAGGAATCTCTGGAATTGGTTCTCCGACTGGTTTGCCTTCTAACTTTCTTTTTTCCGCTGGTAATTTATGTTAATTCGTGTATTTTGAACGCAAATAGAACGTGACATGTTGCAGTTATGAAATGGGGTTGTTTTAAATTACAACAACCTGTCATTTGACTTTTTTCTCTGCTTTCAATTTCATATTTTCGTTCCTATCTTCGTTATTCATGAGTCAATATTGAAAGGAAAGTACGAAGATATGTGTGTGTTGCAAGCGTAATCATGTAATTATTTCCCAGCTCTATCTCGAAATCTTGAATACCTTTACCATCCTGAATTGTCGCACCCTTTGGTAGCGATTCATTTTTGTCCTCGACCGGTATCCCGGCCAAGGCGAATGATTTTTACGCTCTGAAATTGTTGAATTGTTATGCATATTGGCGGATGGCTCCGTCAAAAGTTAATGTCGCGGCATCTCCCGCAGTTGCTTGGAATTATGTTTTTAACTTCCTCATCGACTATCATTACGATTTCCCGGTTTATTTAGCCGATTTCCTCCGCCGTATTGTGCGGTTATTTCACCACTTTTTCGCATTTTAGATTCGATATTTCGGCACCCTGGAATAGTCAACGTCCCCTTGTCTTCCATTTAGTGATCTCCCACAGAATTTGTCCAGAATCCGTGATACATTTCTGAACGTATTCTTTCATTTTTTTCCTCCTCCTTTGTTATTGAAATATTCCCATTTCTATCCCTTAAGTTATTGACTTTCTTTTATACTCTCTCCGAGGTGCACATTACTACTGTGTGCGCTGTTTTCATCTTGTATTCCGGTTGATTTATTCGTGGCTGCTCCGAATCTACCCGTCTTTTTTGGCCTTATTGAACTAAGTCTGTTTTTTATCCGTCCAAATACGTATAGAGTCCCTTGAACTTCATTTCTTCTTATTTAATATGCTATTCATTTTTTATAAATTCGTTGCATAAGGTTGTCAGTCGAAGGTATATTGATGCAAAGTTCTTCCTATGCTACTTTGGTAGTTTAATTGTTCATGGGCATCATTACATTTCCCATTGATCCTAGTTTCTTATCCTTGATACAGTTTTTCTTCGAGGGACGTACCTATTTTACTCCCCCCCCCAGGACTCCTGTTGTCCTTCTTATTCATACATTTATTATTTGTATCCCTGTAGAAAAGATGGCTTTGTCTTCTTCTTCATGTTAAGGTTAACATGTTTACTAATTAGGTATGCTTCCTCGGAATTAGTCCTCGCCCTTCTTCAAACGGCTCTCGTTCCTTTTGCCGTCTAAGAACTTATCTCCGTCCTTTTGTGCCTGGTCATGTTCACGAAAAACTTCCACTTGTAGTATTTTCAGAATCGATGCTGATCAAAGAGTTTGCTCTCGGCTTTTGTAATTTTCTCGCTGTCGGCTACATTAGCCTTTCTTCTTTGGAATGTGGTTTCCGTAGCATGGGATGCCCTACGTTGTTCCTATATTTTTCTCCCTTTCCTGCGACTGCATTCCCGTCACGCTACATGATTAAGCTTTTTCTTTAACTATGCCGAGTACGTCCTCCTTATGTTTGTATACAGCTTCTATTTCCTCTTCCGCATGGTTGACTCATAATATGTTGACATAAACAATGGCCTCGCTGTAGGATTCCCTTGTGAACTCTTCATCGCGTTTTTCTCCATTAAGAAAAACCGTGATTTTACAATTTTTCTGTTTTATTAATTGAATATTAGGACTGCGACTGCTGTTTCTGTATCCAGATTTATAATTCTGTTTCTATCCCTTTAATGGCCATCTATTCCAAATATTTTCTTCGTCTAATTCTTGAGATGTCCGACCTCAGTCAACCCACTTACTTCTTCAAGGACTCGACATCGAAATAAATACCCCGTGATCCACCCAAAATGTGTGTGGCGGGGGGTGCAAGCACTAGGTGGGAAGGGTGAGTGATAAGGGAGTATATGGGAGAGAAAGGGGATAGGGAAAAATATTTAGTAAACATCTTTCAATTAACGTGAAAATGTCTATACATGATGGAGTAAGACTCAATGAAAAAAATGCCTTATTCTTTCAATAAATTAGCCATTTCTTAGGCGACTAAAGGGAATAAAAAAGAACCATAACCATTTATACGACAGGCCTCCACCATTACAAGACAGGTCATGCAGAGTTGAAAAGTAAGAGGGGAGAATCTGCTATTACATGGACATGCAACTAATAGTCCCCACTCTTAATCCATCCGCTGAACACGTCCGCGCTCAACTCATAGACTCATTCACCCTAGTCTACTTTTAAACACTCTCATCTCAGCCATCCTCGCCCGGATATCCGAATGGATGGCTATTTTATCTCCGGAATAATTTAGTCCAAATATTTTACCTTTCATTTTCCCCCTGTCAATGTGCATGGATACATTGCCTTGGGAGATTGTGATGGTTTTTTGCTGTCTTTCTTATAATAGTTCAGTGGCCGATTTCATAATCTTCGCTCTCATTCAAAGCTCCGTTATCGTAGAAGCGGATCGATCTTCTTTTTTTTGTGCCAACACCGCGGACAGATGAGCTGTTGCCAGCACCATTGGTGCTGTACAATTAGACCATGCAGACATTTCATTTTATCATTTGACCCAGAATTAGTTTTTCATAAACGAAAACAGTCTTTGGTTACACTGCGTAATAGAAACGAGAACCGTATCGGTAGCCATTGGATACCACTTCCTCAAAATATTTCTTAATTTGCCCTTTTCTAGTTTGGATGAAATTAACGAGCATCAATCGCTCAAGGATATTGAAACGTAACTTATGGCTTTCTATGCAATAATTTCTTAGTGTAAAAATCATTCGCCTTGACCGGGATTGATTTTTACCCTCTGAAATTGATGCATTGAAATGCATATTAGCGGATTACTCCGTTAATAGTTACTGTTGCGGCATCTCCCGCTGTTTCTTGGAATTTCTGCTTTCTGTTTTAACCTCATATCACTCTTCAATAAACATTTGTTATTATAATGTAAAACAAAATAAAATAAAATCATTAGTCTCGTATCTCCACGTATATTTTTTATTCTTTACAATAACAGAACGAAATGACCAAAAATAGTAGCTGATGTTTAATAGAAATTTACTTCCAAGTTAATTTCAATTACTGACGCCATCAAAATGAATGACATTTATCCTTCGTTTCAAAACTCAAAAATTTTGCCACGTTGAGGTAAAGGCTCATTCTGCGATAAAATCCAAAATTTTTATGTTCCACTTTGCTATTCACTATTCGTATAACAAATTGAAAGCTAAGCGTTTTGTTCTCCGAGGCAGTGAAAACTAAGCATATATTTTGAGAGTTATGGAAGATGGTCATGAAAATTCAACATCCAACTATGTGAAAAAAATACATGGCGTCCTGGTTAAAACAACTATCAAAAGGCGATAAATCATGGCGATTAAAACCGACTCTCTCGACTATGAGAATGATATTTCACAATTAAAATCTAAACACCTGTTTTTTTAAGTCCTCATTGCCTGCCATTGTTCGAGTTTTTGGTAAAAATCGCGAATGCAAAGCGAGTCTTTCATCTAATTATCTAATACTGACGGGAACCCGGGACATCAAAAATGTTATCGTTGTCATGAAGGTAAGACAATTGAAAGGAAACTGATTAGCGGAAACCGAGGACTTATGGTAGTGGAAACCTACTTCATTAATACCTCGGAAAAAATTTCCCCTCGAATCGGACCCGAGAAAGTGGAGATGCCACGAGGATCCCTCCAGTCTTGAGGTCCTCGACTTTAAGATTGATATGCGCGGGCGTTCGCAGTTGCGCGAAAATCTCAGCAGGCCAAGAGGGTAGGGGGAGAGGAGGGAGGAGATGGACGAAGGAGGAGGAAGAATACGAGGGAAGGAGAAATTAGAGGTATGCGGCAGGCGAAGAAAAGGAAAGCGGTGAGAAAGGCGGGAGGGACTATTGTAACGGGAAGGGCCAAGTGGACCACTGGAATTCGGAATGGGGAACGCGGAACGGGGCTGGGTGGCGATAAAGGGAGAAAGAGGGGGTGAGGGTGAAGGAAAGAGGGGGAGAGAGAGAAAGCGCGTGAGGTAGTGGCTTAGAGTTGAAGGGAGGGGGTAGGATAGGAGCAAACACGAAGGGGTTGAGCAAGTGGGATGGAAAAATGTGTGTGTGTGTGTGTGGATGGCGGAGAGTGGACGAAGGGGAGAATTCGAATGGGGGTTCAAAGGATGAGGGGGTTTGTGTGCGTGGGTCGGCAGGGGGTACAGCGAGCGGGGAGAGAGGAGAGGAAGTGGGGATGGACGAGGGGGTTGGGTGAGAGAGGGAGTGTGGGGCTTAGCGCAATGGTGACGAGAGGGCGGTGGAAAGGGATAAGTGGATGGCTCTCCCTGATGAGGGTTGAGTTTGCTTTTATTCGTATAAATGTCCCACTTTCCGCTGAAAATAACACAATGTATATATATATATATATATAAATATATATATATAGTTTTACGGGCAGGAAAGGCTCTGGGAGAGTGTAAGGGGGCGGGGGAGGAATGGGAGTTTATGCGGGAAAGTGATACGCTGAGAGGAAAAAAAGGACAACATTTTTTCCTGGGGATCTTTCTTCTTGGCGCTGTCCCCCTTATTTCTTTTATTTACACTCCTCTTCGGAAAAAATGCGAGAAGATGGAGGCGCGTGAGAATTTCATTCGGAATTTGACGGAGGATGGCGGGCAACCCCGGGGTGGGAGTGAGGGGGGGGTGGGTTTTCTTGAACACGTCTTGGCTCTAACTCGAATTGAGCGCCGTGCCAAGTGGCGGCGGCGGCGGACGTCGAATTTTGCGAGGGCAGCCAAACGTTTACCTCCGGTTATTTTTCCGCAGAGGTAATTTAATACCGTTCCACTCGATTCGTGACTGTATCATCTTTGAATTTTTATAAATTATATTTTATCCACTGTGCCATTTGGTTTTGGTTTTATTTCCTCTTTGAGGGATTTTTTTCCCCTAACTCATTGGCTTTAATACAGGGGTTATGAACTCGGGGGTTGAAAAGTTTATCCATGGAGCAGAGTGGAGGCATAATCCATAATTTGTTTCATCGTCAAAGGAAGATGGCTAAATCAAGAGAAGTCTAAATACTTCTTCATCCCTGTGCCATGGAATTGAGACTCGTGACTATGGTTGGAAAAAATTAATTATTAGGATATAATATTTCGCGAAACATTTAATTGTTGAAGGATTTTCAGAATGAGTTTTTTTATTCTGGTCAAAAGAATTGTTTGCATGTTAGATACGAGGAAACTCTCACCTACCATTGCATTCATTTTCGACTTAATTGTTTGGGAATTTGTATTTTGTAATGTTGTCAAAATTGATTTATGTTAGATAACTTGATAAAAACGTAATATTTGTAAATTAATGTAAAGGTTTATTGTAATAATGGCTTATACATCACAAATGGAACATTCCGTGAAAATAATGGTGGTATTTCAAATTTTAAATTTTGAAAAATATAGTTTTAATGTAGATAGTATTGAGTACTTGGAATGAAAACCATTGTCCCTTATGGGAGCCAATCTGACAATGTTTGAAGTCCTATTCAAAAGTATGGCAAGGAAAATATTCCCGAACGAGCACTTGAATGAACATTTTACTCCATTTAATATCTTCTTTTTCTGCAGATTCAAACCACGGCTAAACGTTTTTCAACACAAATATTTTGCTGTACATAAGACGTTACCAAACTTCCTCCAAGGACTTTGCTTGAAAAAGTCTAAGCATGCACATACATTAAAGTCCAAATGCTTTATAAATTCACACCAACCTCTCCCAGTATGACTTAAATCAATGAGTTGCCTCATAGTAATTAATCTAAACCTCAGCTTTTGTAATAACTTAGCAGCTATGTAAGTAAGAATGGCATTTTATCATTGTCGTATATGTAATTCCGTTCATACATATTCTAAAGATCTTAAGTTATTTTTCATTTGTGAACACGAAATCGGCATACAGAGTCTAAATTAACTTTTTGGCTTGCCTCTTTGGGCCGGATCCAAGGGATTAATTTGATACCTCCAGATATCTCCGCGATCAAGTAAATCACTGTATCAGGGCTAGGATTAGTGTCACTGCTAAAGCCTTAAATTCGTCATTTAAAATGTTGTTACAACCTTAAAACTTGCGTTATTTAGGTGTTTTATCTTAACACGTTATGCATTGATGTGAGAGAAAACATTGTTGAGGAAATAGTTGATGAAAATTTGGTTGTAAGGAAACCGAAATATTTTACTTCATACTAATTTTGCTTTAATCTCATATATTTTTGTTGATGTGAGACTTTCGCTCTCTTTTGGAGAAAAATCACCAGATCTAGTTTTCAACTTGTAAAAGGTATCAAGCTAAATCATCCATTTGTGAAGAAAAGTAGATGAACCTCTAGAACGGTCGTATTTACTGCCACCATAGCTATTAGTTTCCTGGTAGAGTAATTGCTTGATTCTTATCGTTTTGAAATTTACAAATTATTGATTTCTTCTGAGCGGTTGCAACTGTATACTAATGTTGTAAATTAGCTAAATGCATGAGTTGATTTAAACGAATTTTTTATTCAAGAAGAGCAATTGACTGTTAATACACGTGTGCCGACTGAAAGGATTAATTGGCGAGAGAGATTTCACTGCAAGTTTTAACTAATAACGCCAGCATTACTACTCTTAAATTCAATTCTTAACTAACTCACTCATTGACGCTTAAAAATGTTGTATATTCAACTTGTTTCAAAGGGTTTCATGTTTTCATTTATTATTTATTTTATTTTGTTTTCTAATGTGAATACAGCAATAAGTTTTCCAGTGAGGATAAGAATTAATTGTGGGTAAGGAGCGGTGCAAATATGACGTGGTTAATGTGGGCAAAATTACTACTGAGCAGGTATTAGTAATATTAAACTTTTGTAAATACGGTTATCCGAAACCATTTCATAAGGTAAATTCTTAAGTTTTGATCTAACGAAGTTTTTATTTGGAGTTGTTGATTATTGAAAACGATCTTCTGTAAAATCATATGCTTACAAAATAGCTCTATTCTCGCGGTTTTTTATTTTTCAAACGCGTTTTTATTTTTTAAACGCGTTGCATACTTGATTAAGTCATCATTTATACCCTATCTTATAATAACATAAGGTATTACTGATATAGTATGCTAACTACTCTTCCGTATGATATTTCGATGAAATCATTTTTGGATATTCTTTCAATTGTGAGGTTTGAAATAAGAGTACTTTATGAACAAAATAATTTCTGAAATAATTATCCTCAGCATAGGAAAACAAAGCGTAAAAAACGATATTTTTTGTACTAATAGCTATGGGAAAACGCCGAGCAAGAAGAAGTGGGATCGACCAAATCATTGGAGGAACGAGAAGGAAGTAACGGGGACCGCATCATTTCCATCACAAGGGAAAACGTTTAATTTCGCCGACGTCGGATGAGGGGTCCGCGCAATAATTATTTCGGCTCAACGGCAAGCGGCTCCGTTACGCTTCCCTTAAGGCAAACAAGCCGTTCTCCTTCCCCACCCCTCAAACCCCCACCCTCCCCGCTATATCAGGAGCACGGACGTATAACTCCATATTACTCTCCAGATGCTCTGCCATGGGCAACCATGAAGAGCGGCGGGAGATGAAATGAAAAACAAAAGAAGTAAGGGGAGCGGTAAAAAGAGCGAGTTGGGGTTGGGGGCGGTGGGTTAGGAAATATATCTATATACGTATCTAAAACGGTCGACCCCAACCATCAAAGAGATCCAATAAAGGGGTGGACAACCTCAAAGAAATGGGGGAAGACGGTGCCAGGGGGGTGAGGAGGGCGGGGACGATCAAAGCGGAGGTCAAGGGAATGGAAGAAGAGGAGAAGGGGCGCGTGTGGAGGAGGAAGACTGCATGGAGGGAGAGCGAAGGGTACACAAGGAGGCATGGACATGGGGGGGGGAAGAGAGGGGGATGGGCGGGTGGGGAGGGAGAAGGAGAAGAGAATGAAAAGATAAGAAAGAGGCAAGTCTTTTCATCCACCTAATGATATACTTTTATTACATTTTTTCTCACTCTCCTTCTCCTTCTACCGATGCTATGAAATTAAAAAAAATAACCTTAATCGTAAAATGTTTTACGAATCCCCAAGAATTATCTTGAAACACTTCCCGTATCAGCTTCTTGGGCATCGAGACCGATGATCCAATCTGAGGCCAGACGAGAAAATCATACTCCCGGGAGTTGTAAACTGAAACGCGGGAACGAACGTCTGGGACTTGTGAACAACTTATCAAATCAAGAAAACGTAATATTTAAGAGTTCGTTTTTAATTGAAGACTCTTAGGAAAAGGCTTGAATGTTTAAATTCCAAAATGAAGAATGCAATGCATATCTAATATCAGAGGAATAAATTTTGACGATGCCGTTCAGAGATTGAGATTTGTTCCTTAATTAGACGGAAGTCTGCTACCGCGAAGATAAAAACTCAAGAGGAGCATGTGGTAAAGGTCTGAGAGTTATGATCAAGGCAAAATAGCTGATTGCAAGCGGAGACCGACAGTAATGAACTCAGCGGTTCAAATTACGAAGAAAAGGAAAAGTTTTAATGAGAAATAACATAAAATAAACAGAACGAAACATGATATTATTCGTGAGGTAGACCATCATAAAATTTAGCCGGCACACATGGAATTTATTTAAATAAGTACTGATTCAAATATTAAACGAAATACAGGGAAAGAACATTCTGCTTATTAAGATGTGCTGTAAAAGTAGAAAATCGTCATTTAATTGCCAAAAAATCGGATTTAGTGGGAGTAGTATTTATTGGAGGGGACGAAAGAGAGCTAAGGTGATCTGGGTATAAAAATCCGAAGTAAGAACCGTTTAGGACTAGGAGCATTAGACCCAAGATTTGATTAAATTATATCAAATGTGTCACTTATGCGACTTTATATCTGGTATTACGACACATAATTAACCATTCCAGCATCACATAGAAATGCCATAAAATAGAGGTGGAAACAAACAAAATGCAGATGTAGGACTTGTTTTTGAGACTCGTAAAATGAACTCGTAAAGTTAACGTCATTATACAAGAGTCTCAAAACGTAGTTATTACATATGTCTTTTCGGCAGTAGATTGTAAATATATTTCTGTATAAAGTATTTTTGATATTTCTCTAGACCCAAAGTGGTATTGATTTGTTTTTTAAATGTATAAATAAAAATTGCTCGTTACTCCAAGTATCTAATACATAATTAGACTTTTTACGCTTTGAAAATAAATATTAATAGCCTTGAACGCAACAAAAAATGAAGCAATGAACACTACATGTGTATATACGTATAGGACGTTTTCTATTTCCTAGTCACGTATATTGTTGCTACGCCCGGCATACTATACTCTTACGGCATCCCATGAAAAATTAGTTTTAATAGAAGATATGGAACTAGAATTAGTGAACCAGCTGAAGAAACTTCAACCACTTTGAATGACTGAAGATGTGAAATATAATTGAAAAAGTCTAGGAATTTCGCTTGTTTCATTCCATTCGTCTGTGGATTACACAAATCCTTATTATCTTTGAGCCTACATTTTCTACAGTTATTTTGTTACAAATAATATTAGGGACATTTTGGTTTTAAATATAGCAGGCTTATAAAGTTCCCCACAGGAGCTCTGCGAAAAGTGATGATTTAAGCGTATGGGAATTCAGTGTATCATTGACTCTAAAGACACGTTTCCACGCGCGTGGACAGCGCGGCATGAACGTCGTTTAGCCAAACAGAAAATGAATTATGTGACGCTAGATGCACAGCGTCGCGTCGCTGCGACGCGATCCCTTCTCCTGATTAGTCGAATTTTCTTTGCAATGCATTTCCCGCAGCCGGAAAACGTTCCCTGAGCAATGACCGTAATCTAATATCGTTCAAAAAGGGGTAGATATACTATTTGGAATGGTTTTCGCATCAAGATAAAGCCGTACAATGGCGGCAATAGGAAAAATCTCCTACCGTATTCTCCTGTAGCTATTGCGGTTTGGAAGGAGAAGGCGCCGTGCAAATAGAGTATTTGTTATTAGGAGAGATGAATGACAGAATCGATTATTTAAAGGAGATGTAGATGTAGATAAATAGAACAAGCGAGACTTAAGGCTTTTAATAACAAGGTTCAGAACACACGAATATAACTATGACACAAAGGGAATTATGATGGATCGACATTGTTTGGGTAGGTTAGACAACAAAGATAAGATAAGGGAGATAGATTCCAGTGGTGACGGATACAAATATTTATTCTTACCTTGGACAATCAGCAGTTAGAATAGGTATTCTCTTTTACGGGTGGTGGCATAATACCCTCCACCACACGCCCTTCCGGCGGCTTGCGGGGTATTGTGCAGATGTAGATTTGCGCCATCAGGAGTTGCTGGCTCATTTGGTTGAGGTAGGATTTTCAGGGAATGGGGGAAAGGTGGAGAGAAACCCGGCGTCGCCATTAGCGTACCCTTAACGAAAGGGGAGGCGTCCAAAATTTAAATCCCTATCCGACGGACAGCGCACGCCATTTGAATTGTCCTCCACATAACAACAAAAGCAGGGATTGGGATATCCCTGAAAAATGCTGCCACCTCCGAAATTCCAACCCAGGCCCTATTGATGGCAAGCTAGCGAACTAGCTACCGTACCAGCCCGATCCCCGTGAATAATATAGGGAGGGATGTTGGTGGAGGGAAGGGGAGAATGTGGGGCTGCCGAGGAAGATGGCTAATGTGGGGGCTTAGTCGAATCGCCGATGGAAATTCCCATGCGAGAGAATTGTGTGAACACGTATGGGGCAAATAAAAGGCACTCCCGTGGATCGGGCCGCCTCAGTTAAATATTAGCCGATGTTGCCGAAGGCAATTATCTGAAGGGATTTGCAAGCGAACCATTCGTGTACTCGCGTCGAGATCAGGTGGAGCTTGTTACTCAGAATGTCCTTCGTAATAATTTTCCAGGCTTGAGTTCCAAGACTCAATCCTGAGTTATATTGAAAGACTTGAATAGACATTTATTCTTCTGCGGTTCGAGTAATGTCATATTGAACTGAGCTGATGGGTGCCTTTTCTTATCACTACGTATGATCGTCAGTTTGTCCAAACGTCATTATGTGGCCTACTGTGACATTTTTCCTGACGAAACCAACGGAAAAGTCCTGGTGGTGTATCGGTCTAGTGAAAACCGATTTAAATGTTATTTAATTTGGGTAGTAAAAAATGAAGGTGAAGAATCCGTAGTGCAAAAGTTTTAACCATATAACTTATCTTATAGTAATCTCTGTACGACATTTTATACCATTTTTAGGGAAAATATGTAGTCACAATGAGAAGTACATATTTGATGTTGGCGAGAGGAATGACGTAATAAAAAGTGAATGTTCCCCAAGTTGGCGACAGTTCAAACTTGTCCAATTTACTGATTTTACGTTTGAATTATTTTAAGTGATGACTTGGCACTATAACTTGATGTACCTCTGGGCTTTATTTCACATTTTTACAGTTATATGTGGGATTTATTTCTTACGTGCAATGACGCGTTAATAATTATATCAAAACTAAGAATCATCCGTTTAAATCGAGAGAGGGAGAGGGTAGTCCTCTCGGTCCTTTGCGACTCTGGGAAGTAATATCAAAATTCAGGAAGTTGTCAATAAAAATGTACAATATTTACGTTTATTCGTAAGGATATTTTATTTTACTTTTTCCTTTGATGGCGGAGTATATGTAATAGGAATTTTACGGAAATAAATTTTACCCCTGGCTATAATCTGTCGCTGCTCATCAATACCCTGGGATTAGTTGAAGCAACTCCACACTCAATCTTGCATCGCCTACCCCTGAATTTCCAAGTCATTCCCTCTCTCTCTCTGATGTCCCCCATTGTTTGGTTTCTTGTCCCTCATCCAGGCTCTTTCTTTGTAGTTCTTTCCCTTCTTCCTTCCGTCCACCGGCTATCTTCATCAGACCTTCGCGTCTCAAAATGTGTCCGATAAGGTTATCCCTTCTTTTTAGACTTTCATTAGAGGTATCCCCTCTTTTATTACCATTCGAACAACGTCTTCATTTCGTTATTTATTCGATACCTTAGAACCCTTACTCTCCTCCAATACCACTAACACGCTTCCATTGCTTCTAGTGCCATCAATGGATCCGATGGGGTACCATGAATAACCAATAGTAGGTGCATGGGTGAACACGGTGACAGTCAGGCGACATCATTCCTACCGTAAATATTTCGTTCGCCATCCCTTTCAAACCGATCCCTAATCGCGTTTATCTGAGAGATCCAATCTCACCATCAAAGCCATGTTTTTCTCGTTTACGGAATGCTCGCAATGAAACGGTGCAATGCACGGTGAAATTTTCATATTTCCCCCTTCTTCTCCGTCTTTCCACAGAGCACGCCGCTTTTCTCTCTTTCCCCTCCACCCTCTCCCTCAATGCACGGTGTGCGTCCCTTTCTCCGGTCGGGGCGCCGCTACTGCTGCGAGAGCGTCGTGGGCGTATGGAGGGCGGAGGAGAGGGAGGGAGTGAAGGGGGGGGGGCAGAGAATGAACGAACGTGGGGAGCGGCAGGGCCGGGAGCCCAGAGGGACGCTTGTTTGAACTCTGAAAGCTCCTCAGTTTGAGTTAGGGACGGCAGGGGAGTGCGTGTGGCGGTGTTGGCGATGGAAAGGTGGGGGGGAGGGACGAGGGCGAGTAGCAAGACATGGAAAAAGGAAGGCAGGGAGGGGGTGGAGGAAGGAAAAGGGGCGGAATGATGGGGGGTGGATGGGATCATTCGGGTGGAGTGGGTGTTGGAAGTGTGTGGACGTTCGCGTGGGGAGCGTTCGGAGACAGGAGGGAAGGAAGAGGTTATATAGGTTGAGATGAGAACACAAGAGCGGAATAGGAATAACATTTCCGTTCCGAGGAAGGGAGTTCCAGGGAGCGCATTATAGTTGTAGCCACTCGTCGCTTCGGTGAGTCCTTTCTTCGCGGAAGTTGCGGCGCTCTCCTCCGGGATCACTTCGCACCGCATGCCCTCTTTAAAGAATCGTCAATCGAGCAGCTGCATGCAGGGTCTGTCGCGGTGCAATCACTGGGAAAACCCCCTCCAGATGGCCATTGTATTTTGCCAGAATTTTGCTCTTCAGCGATGCTCGTAGGAAAGGTAATTAATGAAGACGTAGTTATATTTAAGTTAGCCTTGTGATATCAAATTAGCCATTTATTGAACGAATAAGGGTCACAGGAGCATGAAGCAAAGAGTCGCGTCGCGTGACTGAATGCAAACTTTTATTTTCTAGTACCTCTAGCCATTATTTTCTCAGAAAGACATTTAAAAATCGAAGACTATATATTTGAGAATATTTCGTATAAAAATTAAGGAGTAATCCGAAGAATAAGTTAGTATTTCCTGACTTTTCTTCATTTAAGCAATGATGGATGGCGAAACATGGTGGAACTCCTTCTTGATGCGTAGAATTGGTAACACTCTGCTATTCCACAAAATATCTTGTGGAATAGCCGAACGTAACCTTTTCATCATTTTCCACACGTGCTGCTCGTTTCCTTCATCCTCATTTCACGCATTTTTCTTCATAAAAACGACAACCTTCCACCGAAACCATTCACCCCTCGTGTTCACATCGAAATACGTGTGACATTACCCTTTTTCTCACCCATTTCATTCATTTCAATACTTGCTTCATAAGCATTTCACTGAGAAATATTTTCATTTGAATGAAAAATTGATATCTAACAATAGAGTAATGTTAAAAAAATAAGAGTATATATTTCATATGTATGTAAGAGTATATGTTACTTTGCCTCTTTGCACAACGCTGCACATGCTATATCATGCCGCAAGTTAAAATCATTCTGACATTTCGCTTTGCCTTTGGTATGAGAACAGGCAGTGCTGGTGATAAAAGAGGTTTATTGTGGCAAATTTAATTGTCTTGTTTAGCCAGATGACCATTTTCTTATCCAGATTGAAATCTGCTCCGGAAACCTAATTCAGGTTAAGAAAAAAATGAATTTAGATGACGGGAAGAATGGGAAACTCAGAATCTTGCAGGGGAGCCGGCGGCTTTATTCTCCGGTGGCGTTATAAACATAATAGTGATGGAAACCTGCAAAGGGGGAAGAGGGATATTATAATTGCTTGAGAGGACATGGAGGGATGAGACGGATGAAATCAGTTCGGAGAGAGAGGGGAGGAGGCGCGCAAAAATTCTCCGAAATTTTTACTCGTCTATGAAAGGATGTTGCGAGCGAAAGCACTAGGAAGAAAAAAAAGTTGAAGTAAAATGAGAGAAATATCAAGAGATGAGAAGGGCAAAACACGACAGGGTGACGGGGAGAGCGTGGTACTTGGCCCTATCTGTGCTAGACGTCTAAGGTGGGGGGCAAGTGTAGGAGGAGGCGAGGCACCGCCCACGGCCCTTGGGGGAGTGGGTGGTGGGAGGGTAAGGTAGTGTGGAAGGCAACGGGAGGGGGCGGGGGGGGGGGGGGTGGAGTGGGGAATGGCGGACGACATGAGGCTTTGAGCCGCAGGGCGAGGGGCGAAGTCCCCCACTGGATGGGGAGACGTAAAAGAGGACTTGGACTCTTAGCACCGGCACGCCTCCATCCCATCAGGTGTATAATACCGGAACCATTTAGACAAAAGAGGGCGACGGAATACAGGATGAGAATGTGTGGCATTACGGTTGGGAAGCAGGGAATGGGACATCGGATGGCACGACGGGACGACGAGCATGCAGCGGGCGGATGTGGTGTCGGGGGGGTGGGTTCGCGAGGAGGCAGGGGGCGTGGGGGAGAAGAAATGCGAGGAGGAGAATGAGGTCGCGGCAAATGTACGTATGCACGTGCGGGGGCGGGGCGGAAGGGGGGAATGATGAGGGGGGAGTTGGGCAAGGAGGACAATGGGGTTTTAGAGGCGGGTAGCTGACGTCGTCGGCCCACGGTAGAGAGGGGGAGGGAGTGTCCGGTGACGTCACGAGTGGGGGTGTTAAGTGGGATGGAATGGATCCGACGCAGAGCTACTTGACGTCACATTCATTTGCGGATCGGATGGAGTAAATATCTCTCGAGAAATGCATTCGGAAATGTTTGGGAGGGGATAGGGGGTGCAACGCCGGGAGGAAGTAGAGGGTGGGAGGTAACGATGCAGGTGACTTCGAGGACGCAGCAGGAATAAGGCGAGGAAGAAAAGTGGGAATGGGGCGGAGACCGGTGACCGAACTCGAAGAAGCCCTCCATTAGTGAGTTGATCACTCAAGTTTGGCGCAATGTTAAAACGAACTGCTTCAGGCAGTCGAGTGAGGCAGAACGTTGTTTCAATGGCCTCGGACATTGGCCCTTGGACGTTTGGTCTGTTTTATACTGAGTGACAATAATAAGTAGATGATACGTTTTGACGGGTATTTTCGAGGAGTTCAAGTTGTAGAATTCAAATAATGACATTTCTGAATTATTAGTAATTTGCGAAGTAATGTGTTCAACGATCTTTCTAATGAAAGTGTATGATTTGAAGGCGTGCATGCTCAATACCAAAATTAACTGTCTCGAAGCAATATCAGGTGCAAATATTTAAAAAAAAGTTACTGTAATCTCGAATTTAATAGTTGCCATTGGTTGAAAAAACGTGCGAATTAAGTCTGGTATCAATGTAAAAAAGTAACTAATTGATCCATTATCCTATCTATGAGAATTAAAATAATTCAATTATACCTGTACTGAATATTTAAATTTCATGAATAAAATTATGTTTGCAAGGATTAAACTGCAATTGAAATCGAAATATTTCAATTATTTAATTAAAACACAGTAATGAACCCTGAGGTCGGTTTTGGTGGGTGGTGTTAGAGTTCGCCAAATACTAAGTCCGACGGGGTGTGAAATTCACACATCAGGGCGGGGGAGGGGCAGCAGGTCCTTTCCCTGTGCTGGATATGGTTTCCCAGGAGGATCTGGTACCCAAACATTCACACAGCTTGGGTGGAGCTGAGGGTGCCCCGAGAGGCTCGCCAGGAAATCGATCCCGGGCCCTTCGTTCAGCAGTCCAACGCTCTAGTCCTGGACTACCGCGACCCAATTATTCATTATTAAAATTAAATTAACCGCATTTAATTAATACGGCGAGAATTGCTTATTTTACTGTCTAACTCGTTAAATTGGGATTAAATGGTGATAATACGTGTTATTTTGTACATTTGGATAGTTGAAGTGCGCATAGAATTCCTTTAATCCCTGAACGTTCCCCATTAATCCCATTCCCCAGAGGTCCTGTCCTGGTCTCGTAATTTTGGCAGAACTAGGCTCAAGCAGCTGGTTAGAGAAGAGCGCATTACATTAGTTTTGAGAACGCACTGACGTGACAGGTTGGGCTTCAGTGGATACGGTTGGAAGATCCTTCGCTTTGATTGTAAATTTGTTAGTGGACTCGTTGGCACACGTGAAAGTTTCGAGGGTCCCATGGGACAAGAGTAAGATAAATTACGAAGCAAATTATTCTCAAATCCCTTTGGATTTCCCAGATCTGCTTATTTGATCAATCCTGACACAGAAGTGTTGTAGGTGTGCCCGGACGGAGGATGCTATTAAATGGAAATGTTATAAACTATATATATATATATATATATATATATATATATATATATATATATATATATAATATATACCTACCTTAACCGGTAGATTACCTGATATTAATAATAATAACAATATTAATAATAATAATGCATATGTTTATATTATTTATTTATTAAGAAAGGTGCTGATTCCACGCCTCACTTGATAATGTCTACGCATCGAAATCCGGGTTGTGGGCAATTTTAAATGTTTGTTCAAGATGTTGCAAAGAAATAAGTTAAGGCCATAATAGAGTTACCTATTGTATTTATTTATAGTTATATTTTCTCAATTTTTTATTTTAATACAATACCAAATTCCACCCTTTTTTATTATACTTATATTCAGAGATAAGAAATGGCCGAAAATTATTATTAAGTAATCTACCCGTTAAGATTTTTTGGTTGAACCCGTTTTGGATGAACACAAAACCAAATGAAAATTTTGTGACTTCTAACAAAACACAATCCATCAACCTACTCTATGTACCAGGTCTCTTCATCTCTGTGTACTTTCTTCCTCCCTTCATCCCGTCCAACATCCCTATCCTGTTCCTGACCTTTCGCCGTTTACCTAACATTCTCCCCTCTACTACAGTCTTCAACATCCCACTGCCGGTCAATACCCCCTTCATCCACTTTTTGTGCCTCCATAGGACTTCTCCCAGCAAACTCCTCCGCTTACCCACAATACCAAGTACTCCCTCGTTTGTTTTCTTCTCTGTCCATTTCACCTTCTCCATTCTTCTCTACACCCACATTTCAAAAGCCTCCAATGTACGTCTATCCTCCTGCTTCATTGGCCACGTTTCCGTACCGTATATAGCTACGCTCCATATCAAAGTGTTGACGGGTCTTTTCTAAACAACCTTAACCAACGTCCCTGTCATCAACTCCCGCCTCCTCGTGAAAGCCTCTTTGCCTAGCGCAATTATTCTCCTTACGTCCCTACTTCTTTGACCGTGTTGGTCCAAAGCACTTCCGAAATACAGAATCCGTACAATATATATCGGGACTGGTTGCAAAAATCAAGATTTATTTCAGTTATCATTAAAGTTACTTATTAATCTTCAAAATACATTCCTCGTGCGTCGATAAATTTAGTTCGGCGCATCTGCCACTCGTCAAAAGCCCGCTGGAAGTCGGTTTCCGGAATACTGTTGAGAGCCTTTGTCATCGCCGCTTGAACCGCCTCAATGGAGTCGAACCGATATCCTTTGTGCTCCTTTTGAGATATCCTTTGAGGTAATAACGTTGTCAAGAAAATCTTCATCTTCGTGGACGCAGTCTAAAATTTCTTGCGAAATTTCCACCCACGACAGTTTTTGTTTCTCGCTAAAGACTTTCGACACCAGCTTCGTGCACACTTTCCTCATCGCAAGATCCTCTGCTACAATGGTGTGGACGGGTTCCGACTGAAAGGCCGGTCTCCTCACTGATAAGAGCAATGGTTAAACACCTGTCTGAGTCCAAAAATATTTTCACTTTAGCCGCCTGAGCATCGATTCGAGCCGTGGTGGTGCGTCCGACGCGGTGCACGTCTTCGACGAGCTCCCGGCCTTCCTCAAACATTTTGCGCCACTCAAAAACTCTTGTGTAGCTTAAGGCATCATCTCCATAAGCCAGTTGAATGAGTTCAAGGGTCTCCGACGCGGATTTCTCGAGTTAAACGCAAAACTCACAGCTTAGCGTTGCTCGACGGTGCGCTCCATGTTGGCGCGACGATACCACAAACAATCACACGTCACAAAATTCCACCTCCTGTCTCAATGCATGCCCAGAGGCGACTGAACTAAAGTGCGCCTGAGTGGTGGGGGACCCCTCTACCGAGCCGACCGGTCGGACCACCATCCACCGTAGGACCGTTGAGCCTACAGTGAACCAGTCACGATACTTATTGTAGTGTCCCTGTACATAAACTGTGCTACCTGATCTATTGTTTACCCTCCTATTTTAATGCTAGGTTTAGTCTTTTCCTTTCTGGCCATTCGCATAATCTTTGTTTTATATATATTGATTCGCATCCCACATATATCGCACTGAGCTTCCAATTCACTCAGCAATACTTGCAACCCCTTGACTGACTGATATACTAGAGCTTGGTCATCAGGAAACCTAACTGATTTTACGACTTCCTCTCTGGCTTTCATTCCTACCTCCAGTTAGTCCCATGCATCTTCAATCATTTCCCCATATACGTTGAACGGCACTGGTGACAATTGACAACCCCTCCCTACACCTCTTCCTACTCCTAGGTACTACGAAACAGTCCTTTGAAATTCTTACTCCTATATTATCCTAAAACTCTTAGTAGTCCGCAAGAACGTTGTATACCCCTTCGGACTTATTTGATTTCATATCCCTTAATGCCCTTTTTATCTCATCGTCGAGTATGCCTGAACCTAAGCTACTTTTCTCTACGCCATGTTCCTTTTCTATGTCTAACTTTGTTGGTCTAAGTTCTTTAGTATACAATTCTTCTATATGTTCCTTGCATCTCTCTTGGATCTTTTCGGTTTCAACTATTATCTTATCCGAGTTATCTCGGACTGTTAGCACAGATTTTCCCTTCTTATTTCCCGATAAATTTAACCTTGCTGTATAGCGGACGAATTTCGCCCTTCCTCTGCAAACAATCCATATCCTCGCAATGCATCTTCCACCATGCTTCTTTTGCTTAATTTGTTGGAAATGGCCAATGTATACATATAATTACATTTGTGATAGGAATGAATAGGTCGCTCCTCCAGAGAGAAAATTTTACACACTTCACGTGTACTATGGAGAACAATATGAATCGTGGGATTCTGACTGCATTATGGTTTTTTTGAAAGAAATCGTTTCAGATAAAAATTTCCGGTTGCATTCATTAGTATAACTTTTTTGGTCCTTCTCACAGTAATTCGAGGTCTCGAGTAGATTTTTCTTGACTCCCATTTAACGTGAGAAACCGTTCCTAAGACGTGAAGTTTTTTCACCCGACAAAGAATCCTGGGAAGAGTATCGAAAGATGCTAACAGTGCAAACAGATTGCCTCCTTCGCCGTTGCTCCTCATGTGCTGTTTGCTCGGCAGGAATTAAATTTCCCTCCAGCCGTACGCGAATGTTGATCCCGGCGAAGTTTTTCCATAGTGCGAAGTTGGTGGCGGAAGGAATTCAAGAGGTGGGAGTTCCCCAGGGCGCCGTGGGCCACACCCGCAGGCGCGAGAGCGCACGGGGTGCGGCCTGGGCGTGTGCGGAGGCATTTCTCGATCTTCGTACACTCACACCCTCACATACACACACACACACACACACACCGGCGGTGGGGGTGGGGGAGGGTAAGGGAGAAGATGGGTGGGGGGAGATTTGGTAGTGTCATTCAAGTTAACTATGAAGGTGGTTGCCACCGACCTACCCTCGGTCGAGGGGAGGTTGGTTGGGCCGCGGCGTTGGGAGCGTCCGGGGGAAAGGTGGGCGGTGGAATCAACGAGGGAAACAAAATGCAATAACGCGTTATATGAAGATTTCCGGGAATGTGGATTGCGAGGAGGGTCTGGGAGGATATTTGGAAAACATGGGAAGAGGATGGGGAAAAAAGAGGAAAGGGCTGAGAAGAAGAAGGCGTAGGGAGTAAAAATGGAGCTTCTGGGGGTTATGGAAGGCGGAGGCAAGAAAGACGCTAGAGGGGTAAAACTTGGGGGTGCGTAGGGAGGAGGGGAAGGAGATGAAGGGGAGAGCCGGGCGGGGTTGATGGGTTTGCGATGAGCTAAAATGGACGAGGCGAGAAGAGAGGTCAGAGTGGGGGGGGGGATAGGAAAGGTGGCGACCGGAAATGGCATCGATCGGATGGAGGGCAAAAGTATTCCCCCCCAGGACTTGGGTGGATTAACGGCGGGATGAAGGATGCTCCTGGGAGGACGGGAAAGGGTAAGTGCAGGGGAGGGGGTTTGGTGTGGGGGGTGCGAGTGGACGTCAGGGTAAGACGGATGGAGGGTAGGGGAGTGGATGATTTTTGCGAGTTTGTGATTTCGGCGATGGAGCAGAGAGGTTCCGTCTTTTTTATCCTCTCCGCCCCGGACCCACCCCTTTCCGGCCCCCCCACCCTCAAAGCGGTCGAGGGCCAGTGTGAGGGAGAGATAGATGGCTTTACAATTGGAGACCCTCTCAACGGCAACTCTTGGGCGCGGAAATCCGTCGTTGATTTTTGTAATCTGATTTCTGCTTCCGCTTCCCCGTTGGATGAATTACATGTGTGAATTTAACGTATATGTGAAGGCTCTTGCTTTCGTTACAGGTAAGGGCATATAATGCTGTGCGTGAATGACCAGGTATTTGGTTTTCTTGAGTTTAAGATGGCGATTAATGAGCAGAATATTTTTGATGAGATTTATTTTAGACGTGTCCAAAATATAACTCACTATAAAGTTTAATAGCTTATGTTTAAATCCGAACAAGCACGCGTTTTCTCGAATGAGATTTCCTCGCCGGGTTAGCGAAACCTTCCCCAGACTTCTCCGAAGCATTATACTTAGCCACAATGTCGTAAACAGTTGATCTGGGGTACCAGAAGAAGAATCGAACTATTTCAATAAAATATGACGCCCTGCGCGAACACTTTAAAAAATAGCGGCTCTTCGATTGAACTCCGCACTTGTACTTAAAATCTCGAAAACTTGAGGTTATGACTGTTTACTAGATGCCTATAGCTTTCGAGAACGCCAATTGCGACCACCAGCGAAATTAAGATATGGCGGGAAATTCAAATTGAAATTTGTCCGGAGACAAGCGCCGGGCCCTGTGTATATATATATATATATATATATATATATATATATATATATATATATATATATATATATGTATATATATATATATATATATATATACATAACAGAAACACACAAAAAAAAGGACTCACTATTTTTCGAATTTTCGGTGGTCGTTGCCACCTTTATCAAGGAAGAGAGGGACAGAACTGTCCCTCTCTTCCTTGATAAAGGTGGCAACGACCACCGAAAATTCGAAAAATAGTGAGTCCTTTTTTTTGTGTGTTTCTGTGTTTTTGTCTGTGTCCACTAGTGCTAAGTGTTATACATTATTATTCACGTCCGTGAGACTTTCAAAAAGTGTTATATATATATATATATATATATATATATATATATATGTATATGTGTATATTGTATGTGTGTGTGTCTATATATACTCACATGCAAATAGATATAAGGAAAAGGGATAAGAACAGGTATAAAGGACGAACACATAAGAGGTAGGGAAGGCAGAATCTGAAAAATCACAAGCGCAAAAACTGCCCCCTGTCATTATCTCTTGGCCAAAGAATCGGGGCATTTGGCTAATATATAAGACCCGCAAATATCAGTGTAAATTACGTTTCCTCGATAGCTAAAGTGGTTAGAGCATATTTCACCTGTCAGTCAGCCAAGAGGGTGCAGGCATTACCGAGTGAATTGGGAAGTAAGTGCGACAGATATGGGATGAGAATCAATATTAATAAAACCAAGGGTACCCGAATTTCCAGAAAGGAAAAGACTAAACTTAAAATTAAAACAAGAGGGCAAAAACTAGAGCAGGTAGAACAGTTTACGTATCTTGAAAGTGTTGTGGACCAACAAAGGTCAAAGTAGTAGGGACGTAAGGAGAAGTGCGCTAGGCAAAGAGGCTTTCACAAGGAGGAGGGAGTTGATGACAGGGACGTTGAGTAAGAACGTTGAGAAAAAACTCGTCAAAACTTTGGCTTGCAGCGTATTTAAGTGCGGCACGGTAACATGGTCACTGAAGCAGAATACGTATATCGGAGGCTTTTGAAATATGGGTCCGAAGTAGGATGGAGAAGCTGAAATGGACCGAAAGGAAAACAAAGGAGGCAGCACTAGGTACGGTGGGCAAGGAGAGGGGTTTGTTGGGAGAAATTCTAAGGAGGTAGGAAAAATTGATGAAGGATTTACAGTGGGATACTGAAGACTGTAATAGAGGGAAAAAGTTAGGCAAACGAGGAAAGGGCAGAAACAGTGTAGGGATGTTGGACTGTTTGCAGGGAGGAAGGAAGTGCACAGAGATGAAGAAGGACTTGTAGAGTAGGTTGTATGTGGATTGTGTTTTTTTAGGAATCACAAAATATATATTTGGTGGTTGTGTCCATGCAAAAAAATCTTAACTGCTTCATTAATTAATAATAACAAAAATACGTGTGTATACACTATGGCTCTGAACGTAATAAAAATAGATTCACACAGTTATTAATTCTTAATTATTTTCTTTAATTAATATATTTATAATTTGGAACTTTATTAATTGATTCTTTGATTATTGGTTGAATAGAAGTTTTAAATATATTTTATTTAATCATATAAATAATTCATCACGCTAAGTGATAGAATTCTATGGAAAACTTATATATATATAGATATCGCAGTGCATTATGTAAGACTTATAAAATGTTTTCCTCCGTTCAAACGTGTAATCATTTATTCTCCTTCGATCATCTTTCGAGACATTTGATAGACGTCAGTAGCTCCGAGCACCCTTCGGGTGAGACCATCCATCAGTGTTCGTCATCAATCCATTATTCATATTCTAGTAAGTCCCGAGAGCTGGTTTTGAGAGCTGAACGTAACTTTGATGTGTGTTTGGGTTCCCTTTACAATTAATATTAGTGTAGATAGGTTATAAGGCAAGAATTTATAATCGCGGTCGGTAATGATAGTGATGGTAATATTTGATCGTTAAAAAATTTCCAAAATACCTATGTCATCGATACAAAATATTTTTACATTGTAGCTATGAGTCTTGTTTCATCCATGGCTTCTCAAGATTCTTCTTATGAAAATCGAATGATACGTTTTAGCTGTAAAAATATCAAGTGTAAGGGATGTTCTGGAAATCTATGTATCAGTTAAGTAATGCAATTTAATAGGCTAATAACGGCTAAATTATTATATTTTTGCTATGACGATTTACAGTAACACGGATGCATATATACGACATTGCTCTGTTAAGCGTTTACGCAAAGAGCCTGCTAATGCTCATTTCCAACATGTGATTTATGATTAATCTTGTTTTGATATAGATAATAAATTTATGTTTAAGTTTTGATTACTTTAATTTGATAATATTTTTTAATCTAAAGAAAAAAAATTAAAATAAAACAACTTTAAATATTTTAAAACTTAAAATGAACTTGATAAGTTTTTTCTCGAGACGTCTTAGAAGACAGCGTCTGAACTACTTGTCTGAATCCACCCACAGTCAACCAGAAGCGACTCATTATCACTTCAAGACGAAGAGAATTTTAATAATGCAAACTTTTTATTCCTTTTTTAAGCTTTGAGTATCGCTATTGTTGTTTTTGTTGGAACTCAAGCCAACGTGTTTTAAGTAAGGAATATAGAGTGTATAAAATTTAAAAATGTTCCATTTAAGGAATAAAAAATATGCTGGAACTTCCTCAGAAATGTCTCACATTACACCGTATTGCTAACGCTGGAAAATTTTAATTTATAATTACATTCAGAATGCTTTGATAATAGCGTCAATAAAAAACCTAGCATTGTCATAAGGGAAAAAATTATAAAATGATTCATTATGCGTACTCCTCCAATTTTGAATTAAATTCAAATAAAATTGAGATGAATGTGCATTTTTCGCAGATCTTAATATGCAGTTAATTTAAGGTATTTTTGGCTAGGAGTTTCAGATGCTTCTCTTAATGACTGCGGTTGAATAAATTTGATTCCTCTTTTTTTTGGGACCATTATGACCATAAATCTTTGGGAATCAACTAAAGGACGCGAGATGAAATTGAAATCACAAACACAGTTAAAATTCCATGATTCGAAACTTTTACGTGGTCGAATTTTCGCCAACCTGAAATATATTTGGATTCCGTTTGTACATACGTATTCGTTTTCACTTTGGCTCTACATTTCGTAACTGGCAACTCGGATGTTGGCCAGCTCGACAACTATGTATTTCTTTCCCCATTGACCTTAAACCATCTCTTCTTGCCCAATGAATTTCCATTTGAGTGTGACCATTCAAACAAATATAGGTCGTTAATTTTGACTTGATTTCATTGTCTATTCTCCATTACAAATCACATTCTTTCGTTTTCAGTTACCGCAGTCGCTATTCAAAAAGAGTGATCATGTTTTTCTCCAGGAATTCACTTAATTTAAAATGCGGAATATTTTTCCTCGGGTATTCCATATATTTTGAGCAAGCAAAAATTTGAGATTTTACTTAACCATTAAGTTTTTACAATTAAAATTTTACTATTGAAAATGCTACCTACCTCTGGCATAATTGGTTACAAATACTTGATGGAAGTACATTTTCCGCTGCCCTAAATTTTCATATCTCGACGCATCTCTCCAATCACGAGACGTTTCATGACGTCAAAAGTGGACTTTAGTTCAGTTAAATGAATATATGTCACAAGATATCATTATTGCGGTCGTTGTACACCTTATGTAGTGTTTACACCATCTTTTCTTTAACCATGAGGAATAGATATGCATTGAACAGGTCGAGAGAATAGACAGCATCTGGATCGTAAAAATAAAATTAGAGGAACTCATTCACGAGCAAATATTTCGCCGTCGAGTGCATTTCAGGAATATGAAGCTTCCTGCCACAAGAGACGCAACTCTGTTTTGAGGGCATATTTTTTTTTATTCTGATCCTCAAACGAATTCGGAATGAAACTATGGCGAGTCTTGCACGGAGATCGATATTTTATTTTAGCTTTTGGCTTTTTCTGGTGAAAAAAATGAAACAAAAATTTGATGGAATTTGAGTGCTTTTGCCTCCTCACACCTCCCTGTCCTCTCCCCTTTTTCCGGCCGAAAGGAGCAGATGTCGGGATAGGGAAAGGACGAGGAGGGTTTGGGTTGAAGAAGGAGGAGGAAAAACGAGGGTGATGGGAATGCCAGGTGAAGTGAAGGGAGGAAGAAAGGATGGCGGGTGATACATTGGGGAGAGAAAGAGAGGCTGGAGAAATTGAAGAGGACTCACCACTTAATGCGACCGGAACCCTAGTCCAAGCGCAACACCAATAATGGGATCAATATTTTTCATGATACTTTCATAGACTGACGTGGAAACTTATCCAAAGTTTAAATTCATCCACACATTTCGGTAATAATCGAGCGAGATTTATGGTAATTTTTTCCTCATTTTGTATCTGGCCTGGAAGATTATCCTAAGCAAAACCATCTTCCTTCTCATTTTAAAGCAACAATTTCGGAGTTCATAAATAATTCAATTAGAACAGGGGATTCAAACCCGAATATTTCGATGTCCGGCCGAGTGGTTTCGAAATTTTATGGGCTTTATATTAAAATTTCGATGTGTAATAAGACGCCTCGGTAGCTCAACTGGCTAAAGCACTGGGTCGCACATCGAGAGATCCGGGTTCGAATCCCAGTCTAGGAGAATAATTCTTTCGCTTTGAAATTGTTGTATTGTAATGTATAATTCGCGGATGGCTCTGTAAATATTTACCTTTGCTGAATCTCCCGCAGTTTCTTAGAGTCTTCTTTTTTTGAGGATTCTCCTAGGCTGCCAAATTGATAAGTAAAGAATATTTATGAAACATACGGGACTATTACCGGGAAGTACTTCTAAGACCGGTTTCACTACAATTTTTATTTGTATAATCAGGTCTAATAAAATATAATGTATCTACATCTACATGATACCCCGAAAGGGCGTGTGGCGGGAGGTGTAAGGTCACCACCCGTAAAAAGGAACAAAACCACATGCAAAATCAACACATACATGCAAACCTACACCCTCAGTAGCGTGTACATTCATGCAAAAATTCTTTCATTTACAAGCGTGCAAATTAATATGCTATCAACCAACATAATCATGCAACCACAAATGTAGTAAAACTCCATTCATTAACGTGCACATTAGAATTACCAAGTAAGGTGGGGAAATTCCACTGCCACATGCAACATCAATTGGTCTCCTCCCCCAAGGACAGAGGAAGGGATTGTGATCCTACGCTTCAGGTAGCGGGAGGGTCCCCCCAAAGAGAGAGACGAGAGATGGAAGGGGAATTTTAAAAACAGAGAAGGCAGAGCAAGCATACTGTAAAGAGCTCTACATTATTTAATAGCATAAAGAGTGAATTTGAACGCGAAGAGTCTAAAATGGCTTCAGATCACAAATCAGTGCAGACGTGTTTTCCTTCTGCTAAGATTAACTCTATGGAAAGTAATGTAATGTAAGTTTAGCAGGTAACACGTGGATAATTTGTAACAACCAGGAAGTTGGAGCAGTGAGCATGATGTTGTTTGAAAAAATGTTTAAAGTTATGTTAAAAAAATAAACTCTAACCTCTTTGTGTGATAAACGTTACTGCAAAAATATATGTGAATGGTAATAATAGTTTTAGGTTAAGTGCCACATGTTTTTCTAGCTAATTCACTGTAATAACTTTCTTTTTATGTCATTTGTTGTTGCGTTCAACAAAGTCTTGCTGACAATATATTGCAATTTTTATTTCGATCAAGAGCTCAAATAAATTTACATTAAAAGACATTAGAGTAATAAAATGTTTTATTTAGTTAAATGTATCAATGAGCACGGATTTAATAATAGCTTGACTGCTGAGCTGTAATCAAAGTAACGCTGAGTTACCATTGGCAAAATACACTTCATTAATTATTGAATTTTCCTTTCGTTGCTACAGTTCAGACTGAATCCTTCATTTGAATTATGAAATCAAATATACTGCTTTCATCCTGATTAAATACCTCTCACTGATATTTGTACAAAGCACGCTTTGATGAACTCCACGTAAAAAAAGCATTTGACATTTCAAGTCGAAATATGCAAATCGGGTGGAAAAACTCGGGGAAGTGGAGGAGGGACGGGGAGAGATGTCAGTAGCTCCGACGCTAATTGGTTGGAAAAGGAAATTTAGGTAATCAGATGAGAAAAAAAAACGGGAGAATTAGATAAAAGGGGAAGGAGAGAGGAGGCGTAGTGGAATTGGTGCACGAGGGGATGAAAGGAACTTAAAAAAATATACATATATATTTTGCATCGGGGGGACTGCGGAGGGGGTTGCGTGTTTGACAAAAGTGCGGCAGGGGGGGGGGAAGAGGGAAGTGAGGCGAGGGTTTTCAAGGTATGGGAGTGACGACTGTTGAGGGGGGCGGGTGGAAGGAGAGATTTTGGATGGGGGAGTAATGAGGGGTGACGTGCGTGAGGCTTTTTTTGGACGCGGAGCGAGTGAGGAAGGGGCGGCAGGAAGATTAGACGAGCGGGGATGGGGGAAGAAAGAGGAGGCTGGGGCGGCGGCGGAGATTGGACGGGAAGGGTTTTTATCGAGTGATGCAGGGGGAAGGGGCGGAAGGGTCCGAATGGGAGGGTCTAGGCAGGAGAAAGACCAAGGAGAAGGTAGAAAAAGACATTGGAAAGGAGGGGGTGGGAAGAATTCGGATTGTGGTTGGAAATGAGAACAATTTTTTATTTTGACTCGCCTCAGATTATTAAGCACCAGAACTTCCGTAAATGAAAAAATTATATATTTGTCGGAAAATTTTAAGGTTTTTTTTGTTTCCCTGACTCATGTTCATTAATTTCTTAGAGTAAAACCAAATAATTAGGGGTGAATAATTACGTCATTGAAAATTAATCAACAAACATAGGTATCGGGAGCGAATAATGTCACAGTATCAGCATTGGTGGGTGCAGGCTTCGTGTCCTAATAAGCAAATTTTATTTTTCGCTCGAAAAGAATGCGAATGGTATGTTCCCTTTTAGGTCACGGGAAGAAATCAGTTGATGTTCTTCCAAATTTTGTCTCCGAAAATTATTCAAATAGTTTTACCTCGTCTTATTGTAGTATATCATTATTTTGTGGTCCAAAGTGTTAGTTTATTACACATTTTGTAAATACCTTGACGTTTTTCTGATTTATTCTGAACTGCGTCTTCATTTTCCTCTTTGGCGTATGTATTGCTTGCTCCGCTTGGCAGGGATAGTGTTAGTGTGTACGTTTATATATATATATATTATATACACACACACACATATATATATATATATATATATATATATATATATACACACGGAAGACTTTGTGAGAACAGTTTTAGTTCCTATTCCGAAAAAGGTAAAGGCCACGTCATTTGAGGACTATAGGACAATAAGTTTGATATCCCACGCAGCTAAAGTTGTTCTCAGGATCATATACAAAAGGATAGAGAGTAGGGCAAATGATTACTTTGGGGATGATGAGTTTGGGTTTAGGAAGGGGAGAGGTACGCGTGATGCCATGCAGTAATGAGGTTATTAATCGAGAGGAATATAGAACACAACCAGGAGGTTTTTGCCTGTTTCGTAGATTTCGAAAAAGCGTTTGATAGAGTGAATTGGGAAAAACTAATGAGTATATAGCAGAAATTAGGAATAGATTGGAGGGAAAGGAGGCTAAGCCGCAACCTGTACATGTCTCAGACTGCTCAGGTGCGGGTGGGAAACGGGGAGTCAGGATGGGCAGCGTTAGGTAGGGGTGTAAGGCAGGGTTGCCCATTATCACCGTTGCTGTTCAACCTGTATGCAGAGGAAATGATCAAAGAGGCATGGGAAGAACTGGAGGTAGGAATGAAAGTGGGCGGGGAATCCGTAGAATCAGTTAGGTTTGCTGATGACCAAGCTTTAGTTTGTCAGTCAGCCAAGGGGCTGCAAGCATTGCTGAGTGAATTGGAAATCAAGTCCGACAGGTATGGGATGAGAATCAATATTAATAAAACAAAGGTAATGCGATTTTCTAGAAAGAAAAAGGCTAAGCTTAACATTAAAATAGGAGGGCTAAAACTAGAGCAGGTAGAACAGTTTTCATATCTCGGTAGTGTTTTGGACCAACACGGTCAAAGTAGTAGGGACGTAAGGAGAAGAATTGCGCTAGGCAAAGAGGCTTTCACAAGGAGGAGGGAGTTGATGACAGGGAAGTTGAGTAAGGATGTTAAGAAAAGACTCGTAAAAACTTTGATATGGAGCGTAGGTATGTACGGTGCGGAAACGTCGTCATTGAAGCAGGAGGATAGACGTAGATTGGAGGCTTTTGAAATGTGGGTGTGGAGAAGAATGGAGAAGGTGAAATGGACAGAGAAGAAAACAAATGAGGAAGTACTTGGTATGGTGGGCGAAGAGAGGGGTTTGTTGGGAGCAATCATATGGAGGCAGGAAAAGTGGATAAAGGGGGTGTTGACCGGTAGTGGGATGTTGAAGACTGTGACAGAGGGGAGAATGTTGGGCAAACGAGGAAAGGGAAGGAACAGGATAGGGATGTTGGACGGGATGAAGGTAGGAAGAACATACTCAGAGATGAATAGGGGCCTGATGTTGATTTTTTGCTAGGAGTCACAAAAATATTTATTTATGACCTGTGTCCATCCGAAAACCTATCTTAACCGGTAGATTACATGATATATATATATATGTATATATATATGTATATATATGTATATATGTATATATATGTATATATATGTATGTATATATATATATATATATATATATATATATATATATATATATATATATATATATATATATATTGATATATACACATGTACATCTGTGTTCTATGTATATATACAACAAAAACGCATACTAGCGGCTATGTGCTGGATTTAAGTCTAATTTTAGGCCTTTTTATGTATGTGTATACCTGTAATTCGGTAGTATTGTGTGCGTAAATATATAAATAAATCTTAATGAAATATTTGATTTTGTAAATATACAACGTAATTATGAAGTACTGCCATTGTAACAGACACTAATGTATATAACTTGGTCATTATTGCCACACAGTTTTAAATACAATATAATTTGATCATTATTGCAGTACAGTTTTGCATACAACATTCTTAGTGTTGTCATTTTTGCATAAAAGTCAGCTCTTACAAAAATAACTTAAGACTTCCGATCGAATGCAAATATGTGGTTGCAATTTACTGAAAAAATTAAGCACTTTAAAAGTTAACTTCTTAGGAAAAAAATTGAGAGTATCGAACTTTTCGGCAGATATTTGCAGTGTACGAAGCGGCACCCCAGCTATCAGCATAACTCGCAATATACGCTTTTAAATGAAATAAAAGTTAGAGAAAAAGAGCGATAATTTAATTTTCCCTCCTCATTGAAGTCAGTGAATTTGAAATATCAATATTGAGTTCAAAGTTTACACTGATACCTCTCGGTGAAAAAAGTTTTTTCCAGGAATGGTTTTTTTCGATCTGGAAAATGGCCACCCGCACACACACACACACGCATACAAACATACACACACAACACACATTAATATGAAGGATTGAGAACCAGGGAGTTAGGGTAGAATTAGGTAAATGTTTCGGATTACGGCGAACGGTTGGGAGAAGGGTGTAATGTGGATTGTGGCGTAGTGTATTTCGTTGAGGGATGCTTATGACACGTTTTTATGGTGCAGATGCAATCGTGGGAAGATGGTTCCGCTTCGGGGTCGCGGCAGGATTGCAACGTGGGATTACGACGGCGGTCGAGTCTAAGTATGAATATTTGCACTTCGAGGTGGAAGCGGAGGAAGGGTGAGGGCGGAGAGATGATGAGGGAGGGAGGCAAGGAGTGGAGTCATAGGGTGGCACGAAGGTTGGAGGGGACGTCGCGTTCGGGAAAGAAAAGATCCCACAGGCCAGAGGAGGAGATGGGACAAGTTGCCGTAACAATGAGAGAAAGAATTTTGGAAGTGACCCATTAAAAGACTTCGCGTTTGAGGGGCGGGAGGAGAGACGTTAGGGGAAGTGGGAGAGGGGGGCGCGGGGTTTGCGTGTCGCTGAAAGAGGAAGATCCGGGTGATTTCTTGCAAGACGGTCAGTGTGATTTCTCGCAAAGGATGGAAGGGATGTTACTGAGGAGAGAGTGCGGAGCCTAACGCCCACGGGATTTGTGCATCACAATTGTCTGATCTCGGATTCCCTAGTGAATCGCTCCTTCTCGCCTATCATCCCTCCCTCCCCCTCCATCTCTCGTCATTCTTGTCCACCTTCGGTCTTTGCGAAAGGTTTCAGTACTAAGGAATATTCTTTCATTTTTTATCCCCTCTCAGATTTCCGTGTAATTTTCGGGCATCGCCTTTCTACCTGAGATAATTTGAACGTTTCTTGAAGCTGTCCTCGCTGGGGTCCTTTCTAATCGGTAGGTTTTAATCAGATTCTTAAGGGTTTATGCAAAATTCCAGGTAATCTTGTCTTTCTCTCTCTGATCCCCTCTGATACGGAAAATTGCCCATTTTAGGGTTTTATTTGATTCAATTTTTTAAACAAGTTTTACTCGACGTTATGTAATGATCACGCATTGTGTAAGCTCTTTTTCGGTGGGTGCCGTAGCAAGAGAGCTCCCTTATTCTCGGGCAGCATCTCTACAATCGCTGCCATTTCCAACATCATTCAACTGTATTTTTCTGGCCTTTAATTCCCTTACGTTCTAAGACAGCGGCATGGTAGGTGTGCTGAATATATAATTATAATAATAAATTGTCTAAAAAACACCAACATAATATTTTAGTGCTCCTTCGTATTTTTTCGGAGTTCTGATCTGGTATGTAGTGATTTTTTGGAGCCATCATGCATTTAAAAGTTTTTTTCGTTTTCTTTCTGACCCACAAGTTAATATTTCTGTGTTCGTGTGAACATACGTATAGGCTTGGATAGAGGCCGGCAGGATCTTTAAATACATGCTTTTTCCCATTTATTACTCGAAACATGTGTCCAGCGAGACTGGCTTGCGCTATTTTTCTGACTATTGCGAGATTTAAGCAACTATGAAAATACTTCAGTTGTAACCTGATTGTTATGACAACTGTTCCCAGAAATTTTCACCGAAGACGCTTGGCTTATTGGAATGTAGGACATAATTGCTTTCTCATCGCTCTGATATCTGAGTATTTTTTAGCCGCAAGTTGCCCGGCATTAATCATTGTCCAAATTAAAACTCTGGATGAATTACTTTTTTTTAAATTATTAAACTAAAAATTTCACTCTTTAATTTAATTTCCAATATCATTATGTACGACCATTCATTAGGAATAAAAAATCCGAGAGGTGGATAATTCTACCGAATAGAAGTACTACTCAAATAAATGCTGACCAAACAGAGGATATACTCTAAAAGATGATATATTAGGTACTAGAAATGGTATTCTGTTTCGTTGATTCTCTGCATAATATTTTCATAACTATAAATTAAAGAAATTATTTGATTTCAAACTATGTTTGACAATAATTGATTATCAAGTTATGTACGGGATCGTGTAAAGCCAATTTAAAAATATTCCGAAGTAAAAAATTTCTTGGCTTTTAGCAATAAAAAATGATTCAATATAATTGAATTGTTAATGATGGGAGGCTAAAATCATTATCAGTCGGAGAGTTAGTGCAAGCAAGGCAAAAAAGTGGAATACTTGTGTTTGTAGAATTTAATTAAATATACGGTTTATTCGATATTCCAAGCGGGGTGATAAAGAGAGAACATCAGACAATGAACGGGTGTAATTAATATTTTATGAAGCCCCATTACTTAACTAGTTTAGAAACCTCAGCTAAGGATTTCTGATGAAACTTGATTGTATTCCGCTACTTCGAATGATATGTGCGGAGAAAAATATTAAAATCTTGTCCAGTGAGCAAAGATTATTTCCACATGAAGGCAGTGAGAGCAAAAAGGCGTGTGACGGCATTAGTCAATTCTCAGGCGTACGCTCTCTTGTTCAGATTTCAAGGAGTTTAGATTATATATTGTGCGAGGAACCAGCTTAATCCATGGGAACTCGTAAAGGAGAATATCTGAGGATTTCAAGTAATTAATGAGGAAAGTTTCGAAGTAAATATTGGGGCGGCGGCTTGTTGCGTAAATAATTGAAAGCTTGAGATGTCGAGGAGCATCAAGGAAAGAAGAATCTTATGAGGAATAATGAAGAATTCAGGAAGGAGAGAAATCGAAAGGGAACTAACTTTATAAAAGTGGGCATGGGGTGGATGAAAAGTGAAACTTTTTGTTGCTTTATAAGAGGGAACGGGTTCAAATAAATGAGCTCTAATTAAATTCGCTCTTCAATTTTCAAGATTAAATAATATTCAAATAGCTTTATAATGATGATCGTTTTCGAAAAATATCTAGGTATTATTGTATGTGGATTGACAATCACTTGGAAAATGCGATATTAGAAGTACGGGGGTTATTTCATTTTATCTTTTTAATTAAATGATTATTGGATTTTTTCTTTCCTTGAATTACGCGGAAGAAATTTAAGGAAAAATATGCCGAGAAAAATGAGAAAAACTGAGCCTTTTAAAAAATGCAATGGGGCATCAGGACGAAAATTAAATAGGAGTATAGTGTATAAAGCTTAGGCGTTTCAGTTAGTATTTATAAGAATGAGTCTATTGGTTGATGATTTTAGGACTGGCTAAAGTGCGTGGGTAATGCTTCATGTGTAGGTATTCTTTTCGCTGTAATATTTTCGGGAGAGTGGTAGTAATACTTTGGCGATTAGTTTGTTTTAAGATTTTAAAGTGCCATCAATATTTCTTATGCTATCTCCACACTTTTCTCCCCTTTGCTGATAATGTCTCCGAAAAGTACTTGGACTGTCTTCGCGGTCGCGTCTTAAGGAAGGGACGGCAATCGTATACATTTATATTTAGAGTTACCTTTCCCCTATCAACTAATATCTGCTTCCCACCAAGTATTCTCCGAGTACGTGTGAGGAAATTAATTTATTTTTGCACGTGAAACATTCTCTTTGATTATAATTGGAACGAGAAAATGATAAAAACCTAAAGGATCATCTTACTTGGTTTTCTTGACCACAATCGGCAAAATTTACCTGACTGAAGTAGGAGTCCACTAATAAAATATGAGTGTTCGATGTATCTTGAAAATTACTTCGCCCCGTCGTGATATTCCTGTGGTAGCATTTCTGACGCATCTTTTATCGTAATAGTATATACATATAAACTGCATCTTCCTGGTCTTTCTGCCTTATTTCCGAATAAAATACACGTACCCTTTACCCCGCATACTCAGCAATCTCCCTTATAAACGGCCCTCAACAGTCACTCCTTTATCATCTCCATCTACTCTTCCGGTCTTGTCGGAATTTCTTTAAACAATATTTCTCCTTCCCACATTCGTGGTAAGTACACGTTTGCCGCTTTCCTTCACACCGATTTCATTTGATTCATTCTCTTCCATGAAAGCGGTCATTCAATCAAACCTTTTAAGTGAGCTTTTGTAATTTTTATTTATTTTAGTTTAAATATAGAAGGATCCCATTACGTTTTGCATTAAACTATTTGTTGAAAAAATCCGATTTCATGTTATTTCATTTTATTTCGCTGTTCTAAATTATCCTATGGCAGTATTATATGTGTTCTATTTTTATAATACCCGCTATGTTTCAGTGGTCCCTTTGTAGATCTAAAATTTGAGTTTCGGGCGTACGTAAATAAAATATGGAAGTTACAAATAAAAAGAATTTGCGAGGTGGAAACCCGTAACAGAAATAACAAAATGTCGCATAAGTAGTGAGATTAAAAAAGGAGGAAAATGGGAAATAATAAGAATACTTTAAAAAATATTTAATCATTATAAATCAATTGGACTTTAATGAAAGCTACTTTACTTTTGATTTGTATAATCAAATAGCACATTAGCCGATTTAACGACGTAGCTAACTGATATAAATAACAAAACGTTTAATTAAGCTTTTGTGGAAACATGTTTTAAAATATATTTAATTCTTTTCACCGTGAGTCATAACTGTAATTATTTCACTCTTTTCACTGCTAATGTTTTCCTCCTTTTCTCTCTGCTTTATATTTATTTTCTAGAATTTTGTCATTGATTTATTTTATGCTGTTAAAATAGAATTACATTTGGGTTTTCGACTCGTTAAAGCTTTAATTTGTGATGTTCAATCAATTGTTTGGTAGGATCAATTTTATTTATTTATCTCCTTGGCTCTCACAATGAAAGGCGAGATTCGCGTATCTAAATCCTAATATAGTTAAAACACAGACTTTTTAACTGGTAAAAACATTCATTTGATTGATAAAATTAATTGTTTGAACATTGAATTACACTTTTCCAGTGTCCTAATGAAATACCTCTATGAGTTATATAAATGTTTATTTATAGTCTGTTCAAATTGATCCAGTTTGTGAATAAATTCATGATTTGTATATCAGCTAAGAGCACAGTCATCCGAATCAGGTTTATAATAAAAATTATTTAAGTTATTTGAATCGGGACTTCTCGCTGTTAACGGATGAATACATCAAGGGAGTCACTGGAATTATAAATAAGGATAGAAATTCTCCCGTGATCCTTTCAAATATCTTTTTCTAAATATGAATACATCGTGGCTGCATCATTATGCCTTTTAGGTTATAGTCTTTTTAACAAGAATAGTCCACAAACAAACTTGATGTTCTCTCAGGTTGATTTTCACGAATTTACCTTGCGGAATAATGAAATTGTGATTTTCAGAGGCTCTATTCACGCCCATATAAGGTATTTTATCTTTCCTAGGTCTTCTGGAAAATGACCGCATAGTCACAAACTAGGTCGGAATAATAAAGATATATTTGGACAACTAGACTAAGTTCCTTTCATTATTCTAAAGAGGAGATAGTTTCAGCTTGGCGCTGAATAGATAAGGGTAGTTGCCTCTGCGTTTGCTTTGGAAGGTTTATGCATGCACTAAAATTAGAGCAAAGGCTCTCGGTTGGCGATACTCATGGTTGAATTGGACTGCCTGCCCATCTACTTTTTCCTAGAAAATTTATTTAGATCGAGAACATCAATTTGATTCGAAGGTTGTTTGATTTGAAATTATCTGCAAAGTGTTAAGGTTTTCTCCGAGATTCGGAACTTTAAGGCGTGGTACCAATATGTCGTCAGGCTACATTGCAGTCCAACACTCCTATGGTGGCAACAGTCATGCCTATAGAAGGTACCGGAATTACGTCAGTCCCCTACTGATTTTTCTATTCCCCATTTGCTCAATTTAAAGGATCAGCGAAACGAGAAAGGATTTTTAAATCAAAGTTTTCAAATGAGCCGCTTGGTGCGGAGCAATTCATCAAACCTCCGGACGGCTTGTCAGAATCATATCAAATATGATTCCCACTAATGCAGACAAATGGATGTACGTGGAAATTTACGCTCCCACGTGATGAGCAACATGCCTGAATTCCATCGCCGACTTTTGTCTGTTACTAAAATCATTACAGTACACTCTTTATGAAAATCATCCGCTTTGGAATTAGAATACATTACGTAAATTATTACTTAGATAATCTGCCGGTTGATGTAGGTTTTGAATGGAGACAAACTACAAAATAATTCTCTTGTATCTCCTAACAAAACAAAACCCAACATCCTACTCTACAACAAATACCCTTCTCCTACTCTTCAACTCAGATTACTTCCTTCCTCCCTTCATTCAGTCCAACATGCCTGTCCTATTCCTACCCCTTCCTTGTTTGCTTATCATTCTTCCCTCTATCACAGTCTTCAACATCTCACCGCCAATCAATATGCTTTCCATGCAACCATCTTGCCTTCTCATGACTTCTCCCAACAATCCCCTCTCATCGCCCACCATACCTTGTTTTCCCTTCGATCCATTTAACCTTCTCCATGCTTCTCTACATCCGCCTTTCAAAATCCTCTAATCTACGCCTACCATTCTGCTTCAGTGACCTAGCATAGGCTACCGTTAGGTGACTAGTCTTCTGAGTACATATTGATCTCAAAGTTTTGATATTAAAACGCTTGTATGCACTCTTGCTCAAAGCTTCTTTCTTATAAAATATCCGTGCACGATTCTATCGATTCGTTTTCCCTTCGAGCTCTATTTTGTAATAAAACTTTCAAAACCTCGCACAGAAAGGAACCGGAAGGTAATTTGAAAGGTGAGGATTGAATTCACCAAACACTAAGCCTAACGGCGTATGAAATTTACAAATAATGATAAGGAGGCCAGATTATTTCCGTGCCAGTTGTGAATTCTCAGGAAGAACTAGTACTCGAAAAATTACACATCTTAGGTAAAATTGAAATTACCCAAAGGCTTCTTTACCCGAATCCAAATCCGGACCTTTAGTTTCGTTGTTTAGCGCTCTCTACACTGGAAGACCACGCCCCCATCTCCTTTAAGGAGAAGTCCTTTTGAGTTCTCCTGAAAATGCTCATCTACTCTAGTACTAAAAACCAAAACGAGCGCTCGATCCCAGCGGGATTAATGCCATCCGGTGGTCTCGTAATTCCCTTCGGTTTGTGCTCTGCTTGCATGGGTCGAACCGAAAAACTTCGGATGGAAAACTTCCTTCAGCCCTATGGCCTTGGAGTCTCATCAAATCGCCACTCCGTCATTGGCCAGGGGGATTCTGTTTGAGAAGCGCTCAGAGATAATCCCGAAGGATGGTACGAGTTGCGCTGCACCATTTGCCGCTCGACCGGGTGTGCGAACCAAGTACCCGAAACTGTGACTCGTCCGGGGGAACTTCCAAGTCTAGGCTGAAAATCTTAGAAGTTTTCGAAACGCCGGAGTTTCGCGAAACATTTGATACGAGAACTTGGAAACATTAGGGAAGAACCTGTAAGGTGGCCCAGGGATTTTTAGTTCTTTTGTTTTTGTTCACAATTCACTACTTAGGACGAGCTAAAAGCCTCGCATTAGATAAGGGAATTTCCAGTTTCGATCACTTTTGAAATCTTAATTAAAAGTTTTTTTTGACTCAAGGTGGTTAAAATAGCGGGTGGCGTATCTCTCAGTATAAATATTATTTCATTTGACGGTATTTTTTGGAATTTATTTCTGCATTTGGCTCTATATATTGATTAAGCTCTTCAATTTTTTATCTATCATTAAACTTTAACAATTGTTTGGTCTAGGAGTAACGTTTAAGAAAGGTATGTTTCAACATTTTCATTCTTAAACCTATCTACGTCCTCGACCCGAAAGGAATATAATACCACGCACATATAATATATTCCCCGACTTATGGGGTTTGTACAATTGTGTCATAGCAATATTTCTCGTGGATGAACGTAATTAGTCTTCGCGAAATACCCAAGTAAAAAAAACTTTACTCGGAGCTAAGGATGCCCCAATCGGTTGTAATTTATGAAATAAATTCACCGCCATTTCTGTCTATCCCGGAAGCCAAAGGACTGTTTGACAAAAGAGACACAGAAAACAAAAAGATATTTTTTTTGCGAGAATAGATGAAATTCTTCCCTGCACTCGGAAGACAAATTCTCAGTCATGTTAGCGAAGGGAAAACTCAGGGTAAGATTAGATAGCTACGAGCGATGACGATGAAATATGGCGATAGCCTCGCCTCTCCTTCGCTATTCCGTCGAGAAGCCCAGTCTACCATTCCACCTCAAAATGCGAACCATTTCAGATAAGAGCATAAGCATTTTTGATGGATTCTTTTCATTTCTCTTGGCTTCTGGTTGGTTCCAGGATTTGGCGAAAAAAAATTAAAACCGAAATCGGGTGACACTCTTCGTGGACGGGCGAGCGAAGAAAAATGACTCGGTAACACATGGTCCATCCGCAAATAATGCAAATGTATAAATAAGTCCTCAGAGAGAGGGAGAGAGAGAGAAAAAACACAATGTCTTCCTTGTACCCCATTATCGCCGTGGGTCGAGAGGGTGGTGGGAGCACGAGGCAGATAGCGAAGGTGAGAGAAGAGGGAGATGGTGGGATTCGGATGCGGCCGCGGGGCGGTATCTCATCCGGAGGCAGCTTGTAAAGGACCCGAGCCATGAATTGCAGATGGGAGGGAAAGGGATGGAGGGGGAGGGAGGGCATTGTTTCCACCTCCACGGTCGACCTCCTAACCACCACCATCTCTCCTTCCTTCCTTCCTCTCTCATGCCCCGCCCCTCCGTCACACCTCCTCCCCTCATTCCTTCTCCTCCATCGCCTCATCCTCCGTGCTTTCTTCACGCCGGCCTTTTTCTCTCATCACAGCCTCCCCTTTCACATCCTCAACACCGTAATGAGGCTCTGGGAGAATAATTTCCTGAGAGCATTCTTGACTGCGGAGTGGTTCAGGGGATCTAAAAATCCATTCTAAACTTATCTCATATTTTTCGCTTCCGTTTCCTCTTATCACGTCGCGAACAATTCTGTGTTTTTTCTCTGTTTCGTAAGATTTAAGAGGGAAAAAAATCGCGTAGTCAGCTTCGAAAAAAGGACAAAAAGGGATCAGCAAACAAGCAAGGTGAGGTATAATTTTACGATTTCCTTAGCCTGTATGCGGTTAAAATCCAATTAAAGAGCTCGAAATATATTTCAACCAAACCACTGTATGTTTTGAGGGCGTAAAGGAGATGCTCTGATCTGAGGAAGGAAACGGAATAGAAATACGAAGGGAGTACGAATGAAAAGGACTGCGTTCCTCTTAGCATTCTGATAATATCCCCCAGAATTACTAAAATATCAAGTGAAAAATGAAAGAATTTTTTAGACTTATCGTTGAGATATGTGGTAGAACTTTCACTAGATGATGGAAGGAGTGCATTCATTTTATCATTTAAACTCCGTCCCAAAAACTGAAAATGCAATGAATTCAGACTGCAGAACTTCAGATTAAATTGTTGCGAGGAAAAGGTATCACTAAGAGTTTAAATTAAAGAGCGCACAAGGAAAACTACGGGATTAAATTCAGTCTAGGAAGCTGAGTGAAATATTAAATGCTGCTTTAGCAGTAGTGAGAACATTAATGGAAAGGAACGTATTTAGAGTGTACAAATGAATGCTTTGTTCATTGCGGGTAGAACCCGAATGAGAAAAATAATTACAGTAGGCAGCGGGAAAAAGGATTACAGTAGGCAGCGGAATATTAATACACGCATTGTAGAGTATTGGAGCCGAACAGAACGATAGGTAATGTGATTAACGCTTCAGTATGGGTCATACTGCATGATTAGGAGTAACGAATGGAGAATCAAGAAGGGTGTTGGTAGGATGGCAGCAAGACAGGGCTTTGTAGTTCTTCTAATTACTTTAAAAAAATACACTCTGAGGAAGGGTTGATGTTTCAAAGCTTCAGTTAGCCAGTCTGTTAAAAGGTTACGGTCAATAATTATTGCATTTTAGAATCAGGGTGAGACGTATGGGATGAGAATCAATCCAAGAAAACGAAGGCAACGAGATCCTCAGGTAACCAGATGGTGGAAATGCACAGTTAAGCTGGGGGAGGTGAACTACATAGAACAGGTGGAACAGTTAACTATTTGGCAAGTACTTTGGATGAGGGTGGAAAGAGTGGTGGTGACATTAAATAAATAATGTCGTTAGGTGATGAGGGGGTGGACAGAGGCAAATATAAATGACTGGAATTGTCCTAAGTGGAATTGTAAAAACATTACCAGTGAAAACTTTAATATGGGGCATAGTTTTGTGTGACTTGCGAACTTAGTCGTTGAGGCCAGGAGATAAGAGAAGATTGCATGCTTCTTCACGTGCGGCTATGGAAAGTAATGGAGAAAATTAAATGAACAGGTAAGAAAACAAATGACGTAGTTCTAGGCATAGTAGGAGAAGGGAAACTGCTGTTTGGAGAAATTCGAAGAAGGCAGGACTAGTGGATGTAGGAGACTCTGACAGGCAATGGGATACTGAGGGCGGTGATCGAGGGGAGAATACTGGGCAACGGAGGTAGAAAAGGAAAAGAATGTTTTGGCTTGAGTTATGGTTAGGTGAAGCGAATGTAGACCTAAATAATGAGTAATTGTAATATGTTGTTAGGGGCTTAAGGATATTTTTTCTCATGTTAGTTAAGAATAAATAGCACAGTAGTGAGTACTTCTAGTGTTAATCCAATACCTACATTAAGCGCATAGACTGCTGCTAATAAACCTAGATAGACGGACACTTAATCTCTTGTCGGAAAGTCAGTCAACGGACATCGTAATCATTGCTGAGCGCAAAACGTAATGCATATGACATAGTGATTATGCATGTGAAAATAAAAGCAACATGTTTTGTCAAGACGTCCTTGCAGGGGATATTATAATTCAAAAATTAAAATAAGAGGGTTATGTAATAAAATGAGGTAAAAAAAAAGTTCGTGCATGTAGGAATGTTTTATTGTTATGTAGGAATTATTTCGTTCGAAATTCGTATAGTAGCAAGGGCATTCAAAAGATCTTATTGAGTGAATACGAATATAGTATATATATATATATATATATATATATATATATAGAGAGAGAGAGAGAGAGAGAGAAATTAATTAATTACAGGAAATATAAATAAATGCTGCATTATTCTTTCATTTCATTACAAATTTTTTTTTGAGACATGCTTTTCTATTTTTTTTCTGGGAAGCAGGAATGTTTTGCTTCGATATCGGTGAAACAATGGCTTCAGACGTGAATTTTTCATTCTTCCTATGTTGGAAAAAGTGTAATAGATATCCATTTTTCTACTTGAGCAAAAGAAGGATATTTCGAAAAGTTGAAAGTTCTTTATCCATGGAGAAGCTATATTAGGCTTTTAATTAGCTAAAAATATGAAAATACACCTTTTAAATTTTTATGCTAAAGAATTACCGACAGCTTTAAAAATTGAATTTCAAGAACCTGCTATTGCATTGCCCCCAAGCACGGAATTGTACAATTGAGCACGATTCTGAACGTAGTCGTGCACTCTTATGTACGTGTATTTTGTTAAATTCAAAAGAGCAGTTCAATCCAAAAAGAAAAAAACGGATATGCTATTTTATTCTTCTTGTTCATTATATTTGCTTTTTTATATTCTTACTGCAGAGTGTTTTTTTTTCTTCTCCAGTTACCACGGCTATTAAAGAGCTAGCACACTTTCATTCTCCATATTTTCTTTTGATTTTTTGGCGACTTTTAATTGATTTAGTTAGGCTTATTTGAATCCTTCTCTAGACCTCCTAATAAGCATTTCGGAAGGCTTTGAACTTAGTCTGTGTGGTATTTTACTCGATGGAATGTAATATGCGTGAGCTATGCAAAGGAAAACCTTTTATCTACTTCACCTGAGGAACTTTCTTGCCTCATTTTCGTATCTATTTCATAACTGATAGTCATTAATGATTTGTATACATTTCGTAACCATGATTTATTACGATCGCCGAGTCAATCAGTTAGGCCCACAATGTTATGCATTCACGTGATCCCATGTTTCAAAGGAAAGCGGATGCGTAAGTTTCAATTAATCGCGAGCTTTACGTCGAAAGCACAAAATACCGTCGGGGTCTGGCAGCACCAAGTATTGGACGTGTTGTTTCGTACTTTGCAGGGTTGAGGGTTGATGATTCGTCCAAAATTGCTGCATAGGTCGTGACAAAAGCCGCCTTGTTCTATGGCGCAGAAAGGGAGGCCTTTTGAAAGTGCTCGAGTGTGAATTAAGACGGATCTTAAAATTGTTGCGGCACAGCCCTACGGATGGGTCGGCCGCAAGAGTCGGCATCTCCCTCACCGCGAATTATTCGCAAGCTTAACCGAGCCTCCTCCCCGCCTTCCAAGCTCCCCCTCCCCCCACCAACCCTCGCCTTTCACCTCTTTCTGTCTCAAGCGCGCGCGACCTTCCCCTCACTCCTGCCCCACTCCCTCCATCCCCTCCCCCGAAAGCCATCCCTCCCGTGCCAGATGACCCGTGCGAAAAAGGGCAAGCACGGCAGGGCAAAGGGGCTCAGATAAGAGGAGGAGAATAAAAAGGGATAGGGTGGGGCGGAATCGTGGCCTCCCCGAAGAAGAGGAGAGGTGGAGTTGATGGAGGAGGAAAGAGACGAGATGAGGAGAGAAAGAGAGGGTGAAGGAAGGAAGAGAGGATGTCGAGGGGAGGGGCGAGGGTCACGGGGAGGGAGGCCAATGCGAGCGGAGAAACAAAAGCATGGGTCGCGGGCGCGTGGTCCCAACGGAGGGGAGAAGTAAGTCCCTAGATTTTTTTTCGCGCGCGCAAATGAGAAGGCGTCGTGCGAGAACGAGAGGGGACTTGAGAGGGAGGGGGGATTTGTTTCCGAATGTGGAGCACGAATTGCAATCACGGGGAACAAAGAGAAGCGGGCAGGTTTATTTAGGAAGATGTTGAGGGGGTGCGTGTGTGTGTGTTAAGGAGGGCGAGGATGATCTCGGTCGGGAGGTTAAGGAGGGAGTACCGGGGGGGAGTGGGGTAAGGGAAGGGGGAGTTTCGGAGGCTCAAATCCGATGGGGGTCTTTGTGTTTCTTTTCTTTTATGGGGAAGGTTGGGGGATGAAGTGCGGGGGGGGGTAGAAAGTTGGCCTGAGACGAGGGTAGGGGGAGGGCTTTCAGAAAAGGGAGCTGGGAATAGTAAGAGAGGGATGGCGGGCTTGCGGAAAATTAAGGCAAGTCGATAAAAAATGAGCCGGCTTGGGGGTTTGGCCAGAATTAAAGAGATAAAAAGGAGGAATTTCACCTTTAAAGTGGATCCAGCGCAGAATACGCATTCTTCTCACATCTTTTGTCTCGTTTAAAATTTATTTATTTAAGATAAGAGCTGTTAATCACTAGCGGAGGAGACAGGGTGGTAAAATAATGCGGGAAACGTATGCATGTTAACGCGGTTCATTGAAGGAGATTATTCGCCATAAACCTTAGGAAGCTTAGATGGTTTCCGGTGAAATGGGAGGGTAAAAGCTGACCCTAATAATGGATAATAATACAATTGGGAAAACACACTTGCACCTATTAAATTACTCATGTTAATCCATTACTGAAATAGAAAGAAAGACTCGTACTTTTCCACAGATTTGATCAGATCAAATCTGTGGGAAAGTACGAGTCTTTCTTTCTATTTCAATAATGGATATCAATTACTTCCACGAAGTGAAGCCTGAAACAATAGAATATATACTCATGTTAATTTTGAAAGTGAAAAGCCAGGACTTCGCGCATTTAACGCTGTTATTCATACCACTTCAATAATGATAATGGATGAGATAAACATACGGTAGCTATGCTTTAGATGATTTTTTTTCTTCAACTTATTAAAATTGCATCTTCACCATCATAGGTTATCAACCCTAGCATAGATGTTAAATAGCTCTTCAAATGATCTTGTTGCCCAAAAAACTCTTCATCCATTCACTATTTCTTTCGCCGTCGTTTTTCATCTCTTGGTCTGCGGGATACAATCCTGACCTTCCCCTGCGATTCTTTTCGACAAAATCATCGCCAGGTATTGTACGCATGCAAGTCAGAATCTCTCTCTCGTCCGTAAGTATCGATGAGTCTTTTAGGAAGTCATTCCTATCGTTGCATCTCAGGAAGTCCTTCACTATCCAAGAAGCGTGCTCCCTCTGCGTAACTTTACTTCCTGTAATCTCAACTCTGAAAAAATCTTTCTTCTAACCATTTCATTTCAATTGCGCATAAGTCTCTCATGCTTTCCTACTCTAATTCACAGATAGTATTTGGGAATGATTTTTCATTCCAAACCTCAATTTTAATCGTTTGAGACACTGCAATCGTGCCCCCCCTGGGATAGTTCCCACCCCATTCCGGATCCTGTTCGTTATTATTGGATGAAGTCTACCGCGAGAGGCTACGTTTACGATGCACCAAAGCATTACAAATTTCTGTACTTTTAAGGCCTGATTAACACGATAGAAAATATCTTTACACAACATAATTTATACGGGGCATTTCCCAAAAACATCTGGAATGATTTTTTGCCACTAATGCAGATGGCTGGAGTGGGGTGATTTGTGGTGGGAAAGGTAATGGAAGATCTTGGGAAAGCAACGTGACCCTCTTCAGTTTTGCTGCCACACTACATCCCTGTTCGATGGACACGTCACGAATATACGATGCCACTTTCCATGGAGCAATATTATGCGATGAAATTGTGCATTAAGCTTGGAAAATTGGGTTTGAAGACCATGAACAAGGTTAAGGATGCTTATGGAGATGGAGAAATGTCGCAAGTTATGATTTTCTTCTTGTACAGGATGTTATTGGAGGGTAGAGAGGAGATTGACGATGAGGAATACCCTGGACATCCATCAAAAACACAATGTGATGAAAATGTGCAAAAAGTGAGGCACATGCTCAATTCTAATTGACCCCCAAGTGTTAGGATGTGATAGCAGAAGCATGCAATATTTAGAAAACCCCGGAGCCATACTTTCTTTCAGAAGATTTAGCCATGAGAAAGGTGTGCCAAGATGGTCCCCAAGGTGCTGTCGGAAGACTGTCAGTATGACAATCTCGCCTTGGACCTCTTGGACCACTTTGTAAGTGACCCGAATTTTTTAGAATTGGTGGTTGTAATTACTGGTGACTAGAAAGGGCTCTTTGAGTGCGATCCTAGTATAATCCCTTTAAGTACCATTTTGGACCACTGGATTATGTCAAAGAGGCCGTGGCGAGGTACCTAAACGAGGGTTCAGGTGGTGTCTTACAGAAAGCATACCACAACTGTCGGAGGAACTGTCATTGGCATGTGGAAACATAAAGCTGCTCTCATGAAGAATTTTAGCAATTTTTTACTTTGATCTGATCTACAGTTTTTTCCCCAGATTCATGGTATTTATTTTAGGGACAGGCCTTGTATTATAAATACTCAATTATTTAGTTCTGCGTGCTTCCAGCTTTCCTTATTTTATCCGAAATACGTACCTATTCTCTCCCTTTATCTATCTCGTCTTCCCAGTATTCTCCCCTTGATTAAGCATTTTCACCATCCAAATGCGTCACAGTCGTCCACTTGTACCGGATTCTTAGAATGTCTCCATGCAGTTGTCTCTCTTCCCTCGCCGTACCTATAACTACATCGTTTCTAAACTTTTCCGTCCATTTTATTTTCTCCATTGCTCTCCACATTTACTTCTCGAAAGCCTCTAATCCCCGCTTTCCAGGTTATTGGCCGCCTAATGGTAGGGCCAGTCACCAACTTAATCGCTCCTTATTTTTATGATTTCGCATGCATTGAGCCAACTTACCCAAATGTGGAGCTCTGTGCTCTAGCAACTTTCAAACGCGATGAGTTCAACTCTTTATCCATCGATTGGACTGGTTTTTTCCTCTCATCAAAGCTCTGCTACATTTTAATATATTTAGGATTAGTGAACTTGAAATTAAACCTCTTGGCTTTTCCACATTTTCTATGTGGAAAAGTCAAGTGGTTCAATTTCAAGTTGAAAATGAAGATTTTCCACCAAGTGACGCCAGAACCTGTTTTATATTTAGGATTATTTCTTTTAAAGGATTCAAGGATATTTGATCTTATAATCTCAATTCGCGATGCTATCTTTTATTAGAATGAAATGGATTCATGAGATTTAAAAAGATATATAATGGTAGAGAATCCCCCACAACTTCATATGGTTGAAAATGCTTGCTATCAAATATTTTTGGAATTGACATTGAAGACAACTAACTTGATGTATTATTTTACTTACGAGTATTTTTTTATCAGCAGTCCGTTTTTTGTCGAATGGAAAAGGAAATTTCAATCTGAACCACTTTATCTGTTAGGAGCTTTCATCGGCCTCCAATTTAATCTGACGACTCGAATCGTGTGCTTGTTTAGCAAATCGTTTTTTACCAATCCCCGTCCGTCAGTCAGGGAAAAAACAAGTAAAAATGTATCAAAAAAAGGAATTTTGCTCCGGTTTTCGAATATTTTCAGTGCTTTTGCATGGGGAAGGAAAATTTGACTCAAGTAAGTAAGTTTTATCATTTTTGTTCTGATATATTACATTCATCTTCCTTTCAATTCATATGTTTTATTTAGCTACTTACCTAGAAAAAAAGACTTATATGGATGCATATAAATCAATTGCTCTCAAATTTTATCAGGATATTACTCAGCAAATATTGTCCCATTTTTGCTCCGGGTTCATTAGAGTGTGCGGGGAGCCCGCTTCAATATTTGAGACGCATACATCGGGGGAAGAGCGATGGAATTCGAAAGTGGCAGCAGTTAAAAGAAGAAAAAATAGGAAGGGCCACTCACGAATGAGTGGCCCTTCCTATTTTGTAGGAAAAATGTAGTAGTATTGACCATGAAATGAATTGGTGATGATGGAACGGGTTCTAGTCGCTATGGCTCTAAAATCTAAAGTATACTATTTAGAAATATCAATACTTCCACTGGAAAATATGCAGAGGAATTAGAGTTACGCTAAGTATTATTGAGAGACTGATTTTGTCTTTGAAATTTAATGGAATTCGTTTACCCTCGAGTGTTTCAAAAACTTAATTCAATTAAGATATATCATGTAAACACTTAAACGTATTGACTTGGTTTTCATCATATATATTTTCCTTACCAGCTTTACATAATTTAAAATAAAGTATACACACATCCATTCATAAGTATGCTTCTGTGTATGTTGGTGTTTATACGAGAAATAAATAAATATATATGTATGTATATATGTATATATATACATATATATGTATATATATATTATTTCATAAACACAGTTATCAACCCGAAGGTCGGTTTAGTAGGTGATGGTACAGATCACTCTGTACTAAGCCCTATGCGGCATGTGAAAATTCACAAATCAGGGTTGGGGGACCAGTTCCTTTCCCTGTGCCGGTTATGGTTTCCCAGGAAGAGCTGGTACCCGAAAAATCACTTTAGCTTGGGTGGAGCTGCAGGTGCCCAGAGTTCCTTGCCCGGGAATCGAACCCGGGACCCTCCGGTCAGCAGTCCAACGCTCTACCCACTGGACTACCGCGACCCTATATACATATATATATATATATACATATATATATACATATATATATATATATATGTATATATATATATGTATATAGGGCTAAATATATATATATATGTATATATATAGATTACCTAATAATAATAATATATATATTATTATTAGGTAATTTACTGGTTAAGGTAGGTTTTTCGATGGACACAGCTCCTAAATAAATAATTTGTGACTCCTAGCCAAACACAACATCCTACTCTACATCAGGTCCCTCTTCATCTCTGAGTACTTTTTTCCTCCCTTCCTCCCGTCCAACGTCCCTATCCTGTTCCTTCCCTTACCTCGTTTGCCCAACATTCTCCCCTCAATTACAGTCTTCAACATCCCACTGCCGGTCAATACCCCCTTCATCCACTTTTCCTGCCTCCATAGGATTTCTCCCAATAAACCCCTCTCTTCGCCCACCATACTCAGTACTGCCTTATTTGTTTTCTTCTCGGTCCATTCCACTCTCTTCATTATTCTCCCCACCCACATTTCAAAAGCCTCCAGTCTACGTCTATCCTCCTGCTTCAATGAACACGTTTCCGCGCCGTACATAGCTACGCTCCATATCAAAGTTTTTACGAGTCTTTTCTAAACATCCTTACTCAACGTCCCCGTCATCAACTCCCTCCTCCTTGTGAAAGCCTCTTAGCCTAGCGCAATTCTTCTCCTTACGTCCCTACTACTTTGACCGTGTTGGTCCAAAACACTACCGAGATACGAAAACTGTTCTACCTGCTCTAGTTTTTGCTCTCCTACTTTAATGTTAAGCTTAGCCTTTTTCTTTCTAGAAAATGGCATAACCTTTGTTTTATTAATATTGATTCTCATGCCATTTCTATTGCACTGAATTTACAATTCACTAAGCAATGCTTGCATCCCCTTGGCTGACTGACAAACTAAAGCTGGGTCATCAGCAAACCTAACTGTTTTTACGGATTCCCCGCCCACTTTCATTCCTACCTCCAGTCCTTCACATGCCTCTTTAATCATTATATATATATATATATATATATATATATATATATATATATATATATATATATATATATATATATGTATATATAACACTTTTTGAAAGTCTCACGGACGTGAATAATAATGTATAACACTTAGCACTAGTGGACACAGACAAAAACACAGAAACACACAAAAAAAGAGACTCACTATTTTTCGAATTTTCGGTGGTCGTTGCCACCTTTATCAAGGAAGAGAGGGATAGAACTGACCTGTTCTGTCCCTCTCTTCCTTGATAAAGGTGGCAACGACCACCGAAAATTCGAAAAATAATGAGTCTCTTTTTTTGTGTGTTTCTGTGTTTTTGTCTGTGTCCACTAGTGCTAAGCCATATATATATATATATATATATATATATATATATATATATATATATATATATATATATATATATATAACCATAAACACAGTAATCAACCCGAAGGTCGGTTTAGTAGGTGATGGTAGAGATCACTCTGTACTAAGCCCTATGCGGCATGTGAAAATTCACAAATCAGGGTTGGGGGACCAGTTCCTTTCCCTGTGCCGGTTATGGTTTCCCAGGAAGACCTGATACCCGAAAAAGTTCAGCTTGGGTGGAGCAGCAGGTGCCCAGAATGCCTTGCCCGGGAATCGAACCCGGGACCCTCCAGTCAACAGTCCAACGCTCTACCCACTGGACTACCGCTACCCCTATATATATATATATATATATATATATATATGTGTGTGTGTGTGTGTGTGTGTGTGTGAAACATTGAGGAAAAGCCTTGTAAAAAAGGTAACACAGGAAACAAAAAAGTGGTAGGCATGGAAAAAAAATAAGAAGCTGCGCATTCATGATATATTTGTAAGATAGGGTGAAAAGGAAGGAATGCGAATTTGGAGCCCAGTATAGAATTAATGAAGACTTCATCAATATGATCCGTTGAAAAACCAGTTGGATAAAGAAAATGAGGTGAAATAACGTCGAGATGCTATGGATATGTTTCCGAGTTAGGGGGAAAGCGAACGCGGTATGCTAATAGGTAGAATTGACGGGGCGTCAAAAGGGTAGATTTTATCCCCGAATTAGGATAGATATCTAATGACCTCAGCTGTCGGTCGCCTCCCCTCAAAACTACTACCCCATATCTTGGCCAATGGAAAGGCAATTGAGCATGAATGAAAATGTCTGGAACCCTTACATACTGGATTTTGAGAGGGTAAACGTCCTTTGGGAATTACGCGGGAAATACAAAGTTAAATATTAATATATCCGAAGAATAACTTAAGGGTTTATAGAAAAAATGAACGAAGATTGTTACTCCTTCAAGGAATTCTATGATGCACGAGGAAGGGTTTTAGACAGAAGAACTCGTAAGGTGTATTTTAATTCCGTTTAGGAAAGGGCTGAGAGCGACAATATTTTAAAACTACAGATGTTAAAATTTTTCTCTTGTTGTAGAGATGTAGTTCTAATAATTGCCAATAGAAGAATGCACACCAATGCAAATGGCTACCGAGCTGAATATCTTGTTTTGTTAAGGACGAGAAATGTAACGAGTGTCGTCGTTGAGGAGAAGAGAGCGAATATAAATCGAACTTAATTTAAAAATTAGGCTGTCTATTTTTGATATGTTCTGGGGCCCCCGGTACGATTTTATGAAACATATAAAAGGCATTCACGAGTGGTGAAGGAATACGAGACCATAACAAGTACGACAAAAGTAAGCTTCAGAAATATTCATAGACGAACAGATCTACACCACTGTGAGGCGTTAAAATGATTTTTTGAACCTTTTTTCATAGCTTGGATTTTATGAAGAAGTCGGATTTATAGTGCCTTTATAAGGTGAAGGTTTGGGATATATTATGCTTGAGAATTAGAGCAATGGAATGGTTAATTCAGCATGAAATTCATTATTAGTCAGTCACATCAAGTCATGTGAGTGAGAATTTTGAGCCTTATCATGAAAATATCAATCGAGACTTAATCAAAAGTAAAGAGGAAAGACCCTTTTCCTCCACCTGGGAAAAAACTTTTAGAAAAGGTTATCAAACCGTTCCACAAAATCACATATGTGACTCCTAGACCCATACAACTCACATCTACATTCAACAGATTTTATGGCATCAATCGCACCATTTTCTCTGGTGAAATCGACCGTGTCAGCCGACACCGTTGACTTCTATCATCTAACCGAAATGTTAGTGATACCTCTTTACCCACTTTCAACCTCTACCATCGCCTTTTCCCCTTCACATCTTCACACCAACATTGAAGTTGCATTCTTGTTTAGGTTTCCAAAAAGCAGCCTCCACCTGTAAATTCTTGTATTCTGCAAAACATTATCTGATTTTGCTCCCTCCAGTTGTACAACTTATAAATGCACGAAGGAAATACATCCTAATTTCTATACTCATTATTGTAAATATTTCAAATACTTTTAATCCATTTTGTCACCCTGTAATATGTTTATTATTCAATATGTATTCGTAGCAAATTTCTCATATCTATCGTAAGACTAACCAATTTCCTTATATCTACTTCCATGTGAATGAATATTTGTTCGCCATCTATCGGGTTTTCGTGTTTGAATGTGTGTGTGCATATATATGTGCATACTGTGTTTATATTTCTTATGGTTATACATATATATATATATATATATATATATATATATATATATATATATATATAGTCCAGGGGTAGAGCGTTGGAATATTGACAGGAGGGTCCCGGGTTTGATTCCCGCGCAAGCCTCTCTGTGCACCTGCAGCTCCACCTGCTATGTGATTTTTCGGGTACCAGATCTTCCAGGGAAACCATAACCGGCACACGGAAAGGAACTGGCCCCCCTACCCTGATGTGTGAATTTCACACGCCGTCGGGCTTAGTTCTGGGTGAACTTTACCATCACCTACCAAACCGACCTTCGGGTTGATTACTGTTTTTATGGTTATATATATATATATATATATATATGTATATATATGTATATATATATGTGTGTGTATATATATCTATATATATATATTATATTTTTACCTGATGGTTCCTTTATCCATTTAATAGAATAGAGTACATTAAATTGATCGAATTACCTCTTATTTACTTTTTCAAAGATATGATGATTTCGTGATAGATATAAGGCTACAGCAATCTGTGAATACCATGACGTTGCTTGTTCTTAAATTTCAAAGAACAATAAGGTTCGCTAGACTGGTCGCTAATGAATATAAGACATTCTTCTTTATTTCTCCTCAGAAAGAGTGTTTGATATTAACAATCTTCTCAGGAGGACTGAACCCATGATTCTGAAACTGATTTGCCAAATATGCATGTAAGAAAATGGTTCAACGTCGAGGGCAGACTCTCTGAGAACTTTTGTTGGAAATTCCATCGGTCTGGAGGATTCATTCTTTTAATCTGAAGGAATTGTTGAATTATGAGTTCACGCACAGTTATCCCGTGGAGAGTCTTCATGCTTTCCCTTGTTGCGTTAAGTGAAATAAAAGTAAAACCACATTTTATAGTTATTTCAGGAAAACTTATTATTTTTGATAATTTCCTTCATGCAGACTTTTCCTGGCACACTCCTGCGCCTACCACAGGCGAAAATTGGGTCTTATTCCTTTCTATTTTCTTTCTTAAATCTGGAATTCCTCATCTCGAGAGTGCCGTTGACCGCTTCCACTTATCTTATCTCTCCCTCGTAAATTACTCATTCCTATTTCATATGTGTGCTTGGTGAATCGAGTATCATCCATTTTCTCAATTTGACTAAACACCGAAGTAAACTTATTTTCATAAATTTTTATCATCGACGCATCCTGGCCCATATTCCATCAGAACCCATAATTTCCTCTCCATAAATTTCTTCTAACTTGAGAACAAACACTTCTGAACGACCTACTCTATAACGCCACATTTAGCCAAAATGTATGCTCGTACGTACTGGCATAGCCAAGTTTCATACTGCATATAGTACGTTGAGGTTTACATTGTTTTAATAGACGGTGACTGTCCTTTCACTAGGCAAAAAAAAGATAGTTGCACACAATAGAATTAAACCATATTTTTCTGTTGAAAGAGGCTCTTGGGCTGGTTTGTTAGATCGGAATCATAGCCGATGTAATAGGCTTGAAGATGATGTAATTCATCGAAGCATTGACAAACATTAAATCTTATGAAGTGGAAACTCGCTACCATCCCTTCTTTATTATGTTCGTATTCCATCACATCACGCCTGAAAATACTCAATTTGTGTAGCCGATTTTGTACGTATTTGAACAGTGTACATCATTTAGTCACCATTTTCTTGAGAGATTTAACAAAAAAGCGGTAATACAAAAGTTGTTATAGTCATTTATTTTTTATATATTGTATATATATTTATTCGATTTAAGTTTTCATTAATTGCAAGTTTTTAAGATATTCCCTTTGTTTAGTACCGAGATTTTATTCCAAAGAGTTAAAATGGAATGCGTGTTTTTAAAAGATTTGGCAAAGATTTACTCTTGGAATACTTTTCCCTAAGCCATTTGACTTTTTCCTCATAAATTCGTTCCACCGACGGTAATAAATAATTTCATCTCACAAGCCAATTGATCTATCCTGAAAAATGCTCACGGCACATTCACGTAAGCGAAGGAAAAATCTTATTTGGGTCACGAGTCAGGGTCAGAGGTCAGATTCAAGGCGCGTTGAGTTGGTTGTGCTGTACACGTGTGAGAACTGGAATATGGGGCCAACTTTTATGACTCATCCGATGCAAGTTCTTAGGGCTACACGCAGACACACTCTATGGTGAACAAGTAGAGTACATAAAATACTTCCATAAATGCGTCACTAAAGCCCAGACTTCATCGTTGGAAATTTATCCGCGCCGTAAAAACTTTAATTCATATTTGCACAGGAGCATGTCTAATGCCGAGGAAGTAGTTGAGTCTATCGCCGGCTGTTCATTTGATGAAAAAATGTATCGAGTCTAAATGGGATTAGGAGAGTAATGTTGTCTGAGATATTAATTATTCGAGTTAAAATACGATCAGATATGCAGATTAGTGTATCTAAAACTTCCAAAAGATAAAGATTGAACTCGCTCAAACACACTTTAGTACTCGACAGTACTGCTAGGGTTTGGTTATTCCCCACCATTTTGGCTCGTCTAACGACAGAAAATACAAATATCAAGTCCTTAGGGTGACTCTCCCGGGCAACTTTACACCCGTTTACATTTAAAGTATGCAACTCTTACTGTACAAGTAATGCCATATTTATATGTTAATTTGTAATCAAAATTTTCTCTTCTGTGGAAGTATTTGGCTCATTTAAGAGCGTTTTAATGGAGATTCAGCCGCAGTCAAATGTAATAAAAAGAGAAGGAGGCGTTGTCCTCTAAGGGAGGAATTCTCTTTTGGGAATAGGAATAATAGTCTGCTGGTGCCAATTCGGGACTGAAGGGGTGTGGGGGAATCGTCGCGATGACGTCGCAGAAGGTCTTCGCAGGCACTCGACTCTGCTCTTGGTCGTACGTCAAGACCCTCTGGAAGAGTCCAGTGCAAGTCTTTTGCATCGCCAAATTTTCAGCGATAATAGAGCGCACTGTTTTCTAATTAATGCCAATACGAACTGCGATCATGCGCACACCTAACCGACGGTCTTAATTCTGGACAGGACAGGAAAAATTGTTACCAATGCATTCATGCAAACCTGATATCTCACTCACCTCCATTTCAATAAAGGTCATGGTGCTTTCCAGTTTTGGCTTGATGGTGAAGAACTTTAGTAGCCAGGATTTATTGAGAAAAAATGAGCCTCCAAGGGTGGATGCATTTACCAAAGTCTAACTTTTGTTCATGAAATTTTTGGTTTGGTAGAAAACGGATTTCTAGGTGACGCAGTTTTTCTATATTTTTAGAAAAGCTTTTGAAAACGTTTTTCACCGCAAGTTATTTACAAATTTAATATAAGATGCAGGTTGGATGAAGATACTCGAAACTGATTTTCAGAATTTTAAAATGATAGCGTCATACTGGGTCATCATAGATGTCGTATGCTCTATCAGAGTGGAGGTCACATAACCTATTCTCCAAGTAAGTGCCATCTCTCTCCTCTTTCATTCCTTCCCAACATTAGACGACGTTAAAATTATTCATAATAGTTAAATTCTCTTTTTTATTGAAGACGAAGTAGTTCAGAGAGTTATTCGGAGACCCACGGATCCCACGGAGAATTAGCTGTTTACTTAAAATCATTATAGGGCTGGTGTGAAGCGTAAAAAAAGGTTTTGCGTGTAAAAGTATGTAGCGATCTATTCTTTTGAAAAATAGAAAAGATTCCAGAATCTATTTTATCAACGAAATCGAAATAGTTACTCCCAAGTTCCATTAAATACAATGATGTTACTCTTGGTCACGACCTACCTTGGTGGTAACGTTTCCTGGAAGATGAGCAATTTTGCTAACATTTAAAATTTGCAACTGTACCTAAAGGCATTTTACACTAAGATAGTTTTGCTTGCAAAGATCTCTGTAAAATTCGAGTTCATAGTTTTGGCTATCGTTCCTTCGATAGTGACTAACATTTAAGTAAATTTATATTTAACACAGTATGCCAGATGGGATTATAACTTTACAACACCACGAGAGTTGGATGTGTAATTTTTTTTAATTCTCAGGACAGTTCATTCATTAAACGTAAATAGTTCTTTCAGTTTCCATGCTGCAAAAAACCATTTGCGAATTTATTTTTGAGAGTGAATCAGCCCCTTATTTCACCCATTGGAGCTTGAATTTCTCAATAAATTTTCTAAAATAGGGTCTAAAAGGGTAAATATCATTAAAAGTGCAATCATATTCTCGAAATTTTGTGACCTCATTGGTTGGTGTAATTCTGTGATGAGGTTAATTGACACTTTGCTTTACCCCGGCATTGTTGTGGAGTAATTGTTAACGCCGGTATTTAAACTTTGGGGATATGACGTTGTCAGAAGCTTATGCCTATGATCTGTGATCTTTAAATGAGGTGTGTGGTGTTTATTGATATTTGAATTGCGATAAAACAGTATAAAGCTAGATGCTCATTTCCTTATCTTTCATATATATATATATATATATATATATATATATATATATATATATATATATATATATATATATATATATATATAGAAGAGCCTGTAATGAAGATCTCTCATAAAGAAGTGTGATTGGCCAATTTTACGCAAAAAGAGCCCTTGGCGCAATTCTCCGTGGTCTAAATTGCCTTGATCTCCTGGAATAATCAGCGAGCGAAAAGTTGACATTGGACAATGGGGATGAAAAACCTATGCAAAGGTCACCTCGTCAAAGGTTATGAATACTGGTACTGCGTTGCTTCATCCTCTCCCAAAGGACCTCCACCCTCTCTCCCGAGATGTCTTCGTTTCTTTCCGCTTTAAAGAGCAGCTCAAATAGTCATCTGCGGAGCGTTGTAAGTGTACTCATTACGGCCGTGAACACGATGAAAGCCCCCTCTCCCCTTCTTTCCTCTTCCCTTTCATCTTCCCGGTCCTCGTCTCATCACTTTTTCTCCAATCCCATTTCCTCTCTCTCTTTCCTCCTCTTCGTCCCATTCCGCCTCTCCTTCCTCTTCTCCCTTTTTTTAGCTTAGCCTTGCATTTATTTCCTTTCCCTCCGATCATATCCTTCCCGCCCCACCTCTCCCAGCGGCGCTCCCCCCTTCCTGACGACCTCCCACCCCTTCCTACCCGCCGGTTTCTCATTTCCTCCTCCCCCACCGCGCCTGCTGGGCCTTTGTCCGCCCTCCCATCACCTGAACCTTTTCCTCGTATCCCCACCCGCCCCCCCCCATCCACCCCCACCACGCCCCTCCTCCCCACCGCGGCCTTCTCGCCGGTCGACTCCATTCCCTCTTTACCGCCTTTCCTCCGGGCTCCCTTTGAAGTTCTCGCCGGGATCTTTCCGCTTCACTTCTTTCTTGACGGACGTCCAACGATGGAGAGAGAGAGAGAGAGGGCGGGAGAGAGTAATATGTTTCCCTGCGAATGCGTTGAGTGCTCTAGATCCTCATCCTCTTCCCCCGCCCTCCAGCCCATCTCCATTTCCTTTTCGTCCTGTCTCTCGTTCGTCTCCTCCTCGATACCCATCCGTTGCCCTTCCCAGCATCCCCTTTTCCCCTGGACCTCATCCACACAAGGGCTCTCTATCACTCTCTCCGTTCCTTTGTTTTGTTTTAAGCAAGGTTTAGTCAATGATCCTCGGTAGGCGAGATTGACGGTAACTTTAGTGGCATTTTTTGATTGAGAAAACATTAACAACGGTAGTATAAAGCCTGTAACTGTGGCTAGTATTATTTGCCTAATGGATTTTTTTTGGATGGATAGCATGGTAACGTAGATGTTCCTGCGCATAAAAGGTCTTAAGCGCATCGAAAATTGATAAGAGTCCAAATCCCGATAATTGAGGTAGCTATCGAGGCCATACTCCAGCATACAAACTTGGTTTAAAATTTTGGAATCATAGGGGCCTGGGTGAATGGACAAAATAAGTTAGACGAAGTGGAAAGCAACCGAAGAAGTTTTAAATGTGGTACTAGAGGAGAGGATGTCTATGGTGGAAATCCGAAAAATACAGAAAAAGTGGAAATAAGAAACATTGGGTTGTGGGATGATGAAGACTTAGTTCGTATGGTGGATGCAAGAGATAAAGAGGGCTGAAGGAAGGAAAGGAATAGGCTTTCAGACAGCATGAAGGTAGTCAGAAGTTACGAAGAGACTAAAAAGAAAATAATATTAGGCGAAAAAAAGAAAACATTTTTGCGATAAGGGGAAGTCTGGAGGCGTTTGGAAACCACGTAAAATTTACCTTTATTGGGTAAAATAGCTTTGAGTGAATGATGTGCAAAGTGATATGGCTAACTGTTTTTTTTAATTCAGAAAAAGTACTCACGGTACCTATAGATAGGCGATTATGGTGATGATTTAATTAGATTTAGTCGATTTATTTTCCATATTTCTACCATTTTATTTTTTTAACTCAAGCTCATCTATCAGTTTTGATTTATTATAATGTTTATTTTAAGTTTTACTCCATGAACTTCGCCGAAGGTCCTCTTTTGGTGAAAGGCAGAAGAGCAGATTTAGTAGAATCAAAAATCGATCAAACGCATCAGGGTAATGTTTTTAAATATGTCACCAAAGTGTTGGAGCAGGTGCTAAGTTCCATTTGGTGCAGTTCAACACCGAAGACCTAAGTATTTGTAAAATCCGTCAGCCCAGGGAAATATCAAGCGTATTTATGGCGAAGGCCGTCGAGCATTACACTTCAACTCCTTCCTGTAGAGGAGGACTTAAGAATTCATGCACAGCAACGGAAAATGAGACGTCGTTAGATAGTACGTACATCAAGCCAGCATGACTGCTGCACTTGCTCCGAACTTACTTTATTATGCATGCCAAAAAATATTGAATTTTTTATGATAGTTTTTTTTTAATCCACGGGCCCACGCACGCTCCAAGACAGCGTGTATATGAATACGTTAAATATTCGATTGATTTTCAAAGGTTTTGAGATCGGATGGGCTGACGAATACTTGCTCTTGTTCTAGGGTAAAGCTCTCCCAGAACCCGGAGCATCTGCTCTTCGTTTTTCCCGTCCCCTCCTCCTTCTGATTCCCATATTTCTCCAGCCATCTCTTTGTGATACCCGCCCCCCTCTCTCTTGTCTCTTGCTCCCCCCACTCCAAATCCTTATTTTTCTGCTTGGCCTCTCCTTTCTCCCTCAACGGGAGGCCCCTCAAGTGATTATGCATGCATCCATCCTTCTCTCACTCTCTCCGAAGCTAAGTCTCCTTGAATCTCCGTCTCATCTCTCCTCCGCGCACATCCTCTCTTCGTTTCTCTCCGACATCCGTTTCTCTTTCTTGCTTCCTCCGTTCACTCTCACGGGTTCATCGGAATTGTCTCTTTCGGATGTACGGATGACGTTATCGGACTTCGCCCGTCCGTACTGTGGCTTTGTGGCAACTGGCGCCGAATAATTTACGCGAATGAGAACCAGAAAGGGTTACCAGTGAGGTTTCAAGAGGAGGGGTTTTTTTTACGTCCCGGGATTGCGATGGAGATGGAAATTCCCTCTTTCCACAAACTTGCGGAATGATGCTCACCGGTTTTATGCGTCGAAAATTGTGAGTGCACGGAGAGCCATTGAGTCATCGGCGTGGGTAGTCTCATTACTTTCTCTCTTACCCTCTATCTAATGTAATGTACTGCTTTGTTTTTGAAGTTGAAGTTGCCTATCTCATGAAGACTAGAATGAAAAATGCCTGTTGAGAATGGGAGTTCACTCGCGTCAATTGGAGAACCCAATTTACTCAGTGCCTCTGGTGAATACATGAGTACATAACGCACGTACGTATTCGATACACGCGTATATGTGAAGATGCTATTATCCCTTTGAATCGCTAGGCATTGAGGGCCTGGGAAAGTGGGGGGAAGTTACTAGAAGAACGAACTTAGGGTTCAAGAATTACAGATGGATTAATTACCCTCATCAGATTGAATACGGGAGGGAGCCTAGGTGATCAGTTGAGCGATCGGCCGGATATAAATGGAACCCCAGTTCAAATCCCGCTGATATCAATTTTTGCATATTAAATTCTCAATACTTGCGTGCGTGCCTCACTCTTCCATACTAGTTATATGAAGTTTGTCCATCATATGATAAATAACCGATAAGATTATTATACTACCTTGATCAAAAAGTTCCCGGAATAACCACCGTGTGGCGCTCCCATCGTTCCGATTTGAGTTCTGTTTTTTTCGTTAAATTGGTACATTTGTTGTTGATATTCCCTTTAAATCTTAGTGTCATAACTTGACATTTGCAAAAGTTACGTAGCCAAGAGTACATCTATCTCTGTGTGTGTTGGCGATTTTTTACAATTTCAGAAATGGATTTAAATTTGCAACAACGAACTTGTATTAAATTTTGCGTAAAAAACGGATTTAGTGGCGCACGGACGTTAGAAATGTTGGAAAAGTGTTTCGGCAACGATTCTCTAAAAAAAACGGTCGTTTACCAGTGGCACGAGCGGTTCAGAAGTGGTCGTGAGTCAATCGAAGATGATGAACGCAGTGGCAGACCATCGACATCGAAAGTCGGTGAAAAAATTGATAAAGTAAAAGAAATGTTGGTCAATAACCGCAAATTAACCATCAGAGAAATAGCGGAGGACTTGAACATTGCCTATGGATCCGCCCAAGACGTTGTGGTTAATGATTTGGGTTTCCGTCGTGTAGCAGCAAAGTTGGTGCCAAAAGACCTCAATTTCATGCAAAAAAGAGACCGTGTTGACGTCGCAAAAGACATGATTTGCGAGGCTGAATCCGATCCCACATTCATCAAAAGGATCATTACTGGAGACGAGACGTGGGTTTATGAGTACGACCCGCAATCCAGACATCAGGCAAGTGAATGGCGTTCACCAAATGAGCCGAGACCAAAAAACCACGTCGTTTTCAGTCAAAAAAGAAGGCAATGCTGACGGTTTTCATGGATTACAACGGTGTAGTGCATCATGAATTTTTGCCAGAAGGCCAGACAGTAAAAAAAGAGTATTATTTGGGCGTTATGAGACGTTTGCGTGAAGCAATTCGCCGAAAGAGACCAGAAATGTGGGCAGAAAACTCGTGGATTTTGCACCATGATAACGCACCGTCGCACAGTGCTATCATTATTCGTAATTTTTCGACGAAAAATGCAACAAATACCATCCAACAGCCACCGAATTCACCTGATTTGGCTCCCTGTGACTTCTTTCTGTTCAATCGAGTTAAAAAACCATTACGGGGAACGCGTTTTAGCAGCCGAGAGGAAGTAATGGAAAAATCGCAGGAAGCACTGATGGACATACCGAAAACCGAATATAAAAAATGTTTCGAGGATTGGATCAAGCGCTGGCATAAGTGTGTTGCAGTCGATGGGGATTACTTTGAAGGGGACAATATAGATTTAGATGAATAAACTTGTATTTTTAATTTTCTGAATAAATTCCGGGAAATTTTTGATCAAGGTAGTATTAGACATTCCATTTGTATACTCTCCCATAATGTTGTCATTCTCGCTTTTTTGCTGAATACATCTACTATGCATACCATCGAAATATATATATACATATATATATATATATATATATATATATATATATATATATTTATCATTTAAATCTTGGGAATGATAATTCAGGTTGTTTCCCGTGGCCTTCCTCAATAGTGTTTTCACTTACTGGCCGCCCCACTAGGGTCAAACGCCATTGCAGCCGCCTCACTGAGGAATAGACGCTGCGTGGACTACCTTTCGTCTGGCTCCTAACCTTCGACCTATCTGGCATGGGTGACCCTACCAGGAGAAATATTATTACTCTCACCATCTATAACCATATTTGAGAGAATTTGGGAAGCATTGAATCCAGTCAGTTCAGGTAATTAGCTTTTAATCGGAAACACACAATTCCCTTTCCGCAAAACCAACAATGCCACTGTACGGTGCTCTCATGCCCAGCTCGGTAAAATTGCGTACTATTAAATATAAGTTTGCTTTTAATGTAAAACTGTTAATAATAATTGTTGGGTGTAAGAATGTCGCATTACAATTTGTACGTGGTATGGCAAAGTTCACTGACAACAAATCTTCTTTCCGACCGACATTTCGAAAGCCAATAAAATCACACAAATTTCACGTTTGAACGTATTTTCAAAATGGGAGGCGGATTTAAAAATAATAATCTTCAACCTAATACCCTAGTTATTCCTGTGTCTTATAAATTACGTTACCTCCAAAGTTTCAGAATTGATGATTTGAGTCCATGTAAAAAAATGAGATCTACTCCCTTGCTATCTGAAGGATACACTCGTTAATGCAATTTAAAAAGTTTTCATCAACCCCATTAGGAGAAAATGAGTTTTCCGCCCCGATTGGAAACAATAATTATAAGATCCGGTATTGATATTGTAACAAGTTTCGTGATTTTTCTTTTCAAGTTTAGTCATGCAATTGAATTAAAATTATTTTCATTAATTTTAATTCTATGGGAGCACGTGGTGATCTAACGACTGCCAAGGGAATCTGTCATAAAATAGGAATAGCATATGTAACTGTATAGATATAGTAGGAACGTGATATAGGTGATAGTTATAGAATATGTACCAATATGCATTGCATATATGTATTCTGTGTAGAATATGGAATAGGTAGAAATACTATGACCATTTAGAATATTGACAATATTTTTGTAATTTTTTTTAGGTTATATTAAATGTTCCTTATTAGGTTTAGCAATGCCTTAGAAATCACCTGTACCCTCAGAGGAATTTAATCATATGCTACCCTTTTATTAGAAGAGTACATATAGTTGCCTTATATTATATTTAATTTAAGTTCACTCCACTTCTTGCAGTAAGTATAAACAAATAAAAATTGACAATGCAAAGCTAGTTTTATGGAAATGGAAAGCCAAACCTACATGGAAATGCCAAGCTAGTTTTATGAAACTAACGCGTTAATATCAAGGAAATTTTCGCCAATAGATGATATTAGTTAATGTGATTAACTTTTTATATTTTCATTAAGTTAAATTGAAATATTTGTTCAGAATTTACGTTGTCATAATTTAAATTGGCTAAAGAAAGTAGTGTTAATCTTTAATTACAAAATGAAACCGCGCTTCTACATAGTAAGATAGATAGAGGTCTTCATTTGGGCGAAATTGAGACCAAATGGTCCCTTCTTCAACGTAACCCATAGAGTCCGGGAAACGATTCTGCGGCGTAGTGAGAAAATATCTTGATTAGCTCTAAGGTACAATATTTCTATTAAACTGCCAAAGAAATGATGGTAAAATTTATTCTTTCGCAACTTAACTTCAATATCGTCGGCGAGTGGCTTGGTGCGTGCATTACTTTTCTCTCACAGCATCGTCCTGCTATATTTCCGTTATAATTCAAAGAAATATTGCCGTGATAATGCGCAATAAAAGGTTCGGCTTAGATCGTTGAGATAAATATAATTCAGTTCATCCATTCAGTGCATATTATTTTCATCTGATCATTTTAGATGCGGTATTGTTGCCGGGGTATCCTCTTTAAGAATCCTTATAAAACGTTTGCCGCGTTCATAATTCAAAGCCTCCTTGATTTCTCATCGACCCGCTCGCAAAGTAACAAATGTTAGGGTTAAGTTACAGGAGATCGTATACCCGAAACCGCAGTAGCTTCGGAGGCATTTTAACTTTTAAGCCTTGAAGATGGGAGAAATACCAACGTAGGTTTAAACCTTAACTTGCGAAATCCACCCGAAGACCACTACTGCGTCTGTTGCCTTCGGGAGTAAGGATTCAATTCAGTGACTCGTGATTCCGGATCAGTTCGCTGCTTGTGTGGAGCAAGAAAGGTCGAAATATTAAAAATCCTTCGCCTTGGGGAATCAAAAACGCAACTGCTAAAAGGGGTCCAAGGCCGTGGTAATAAGAATGCTGCCGAAACCCCTGGAGGAAGAGAAGGATGACTGGACCAGGACGTAAGGGAGGGAGGGAAGGGAGAAGGCTGGCAGAAAACGAGTGAAGATGCGAGACAAAATGGCTGAATGTGTTTTTGGGGTAAGTCTATGACTACCATAGCAGGAATGCAGCATCAAATTCACTCTAAGAGTTTATTTTATCTCCTAATTGGAACTCACTAAAACTACGTTTTACTCAATAGTCTCAATAGCTTTCATATTGTAATAAATCGTTGAAATAGATCCCTAAAATAAGACGTAATAGGATTTTAAAGAGAGTAAAAACAGTAAGAGACATATTCTGCGTAAAATAATGACACAATCACAGACTAATTAAGTTATTGCGAAAAATTTTTGTGATCTGTCTCAGAGAAAGAGCAAAAAATTCCTCAATGTTAAATATATCCATGGTGATAACCTGCTCTTTACCCATTGGTGTGAATATTCCATTTACATGGCGAGATATTTTTTTTTGGCCTGAGCTCCTGGCAACAGAATTTCCACTTTAATATCACATCAATTTTTCATTATTTTTTTATTAAATTCCATTTGATCTTTATTGAAGGGCTAGACGTTGAGGCGAGAGGTGAGGGATTTGTAATGCACCGTGATGCTTAGTTATGACCCAAGAGAACTCTTATGTCTCGGCCGCATTAATGAATTTTTTAACACAGCACTCGCTTTTTTATATTTTTTTTACCTTGTGTGAGTAGTTCCGTTTATCATAAAGTGGTCCTTTAATATTTTTATTGCTCATCCATAATATATCCCCTCTCAAAGTCATCACGGGGGCAAGAGATGTACGTAACATGGCTAAATTTGAACACAGTAGTGAAAGAAATAATGCTCCGAATCATCAAACCCCCCCGCTTTCCAATTGCGCCTTGATCAGGTTAACGTACTCTTTTGTTTCCTGCCGTCTCCCTCGAGGGCAAACGGAGTCTGGGAGAGGAAAGGAAAGGGAAAGGTTGCGAATTCTCACAGAATAACGAGTTAGTCCGGCGAAATGATAGCCGGGGATGCTTGCCCAGGAATGCAGCCTTCAATTCCTTTGCCACAAAGATAAGAGGCAATAAAGTGAGAGCTTATTGAATCACATGGACTGGCAAAGACAACAGAGCAAGTGAAAATACCGGAGAACAAGATCGCGTGGGTGGGGGAAAGCGGAAGCTTATGGCAATGCACAGGAATCCAGGCGAGGTTCGGTAGGTGCAGGCGAAGTGCACGAAATCCCAGGAAGTTTTCAGATAACATGAAAAAAATGTATAGTCCGTGTGTGTAGAGGGTGGTGGGGGTACAAAAGGAGGGTTGAGGAGGTCGGAAGGGGCGAGCAGTGACGCGGTGCGGGGGAACGCCTGGCGATCGCCCGAAGGACCCCGGAGGAGAGACGGGAGTCTCGACGGATGAGGGGCAAAGGGGTGGGGGGGGATGGGAACGCAGTGGAATAGACTGGAGGGACGGGGGAAGGAAGGATAAGGGGGACAAAGGGCGAAGCCAATGCCCCTTGGGGCTTTGAGGAGAAGGAAGGTAGAGGAGGAGGTGGGAAGGGTCGGCGCGGTGGCGTTCCGTTCCGAAGGGCGTGGGAGGGTATATGTGCGTGCGTGTGTGTGGGTGAGTGGGAGGAGGGAGTTTAAAAGAGGTGGTGGCGGTTCGGAATGATAGCAATGCCAATGTCTCCGAGAGAAGTGAATTGTAAGGGCTGACGGATGAAGTTTGGGGATTGAAACCGTGGCGTGAGGAGCGGCCAAACCCCTATCAACCCTTCCCAGCCCTTTCAGCTGCAAGTGCTCCCCTCAAACCTACTCCCCCCATATTCCCCACTCCCGGTCTTCCTCTTTCCCCAACCTCAAATCATGTTCCCTCCCTCCTCCCTTACGACCCTCCCATCTCAATCTCTCCCGATCCAGTCGCCTCCTCTTCCCTCCTCTCCTCGGGTGTGGTAATGGGGTCACTTTCGTGAGAGGGCGTGTTGTGTGGTGATGGGGAAGGGGGCGGGTCGGTTGGATAGGATATCCTTTATTTCCCCTTCTCCCTCCGCCAGGGCCCCGAGGGAGAGGGTTGGAGAGAGAGGGGGAGTGTGTGGGAGGGGGGAAGGGGGAAGAAGGGAGGCTTGTGTAGCGGCGACGACGGGTCGCTCGCTTAGGCGGGTCCATCTCACGGTCCGCTGGTGCTGTGCGACCTAAACCCTCTTCTCCTTTCCTCCCCGCGCCTCTCTTCCCTGCCTCCCCGCCCCCCAGGCCCCCGCTTCTCGTGGCCGCCTCGGGAAAGGCGATGGATATCGTCTTGGGCCAACTCCTCTTTTCCGGAGAGTTCACCGCCCAAGTCTCCTATCTCCGTTTCTCTGGCTTCCTCACTCTCTTCTATATCTCTCCATCTCGTTTCAACCCCCTCAACCCCATTTCAATCCCCCCTCCCTCCTTTACCCCTAGTCCACTCGGACGAGTAAAGTTCGCCGTCGTTGCCGAGGGCGATAAAAATGAAATGGGCTTCGCAGGCGCGGCGCTTTCGAAATGTATACAAGGGTGATCGGTGCTGGGAGTATCACAAGGGCATGATAATCGGCACAGGAGTGCAACAATCAAACGCTTAATGGAGATTCTCTCGATCTTTCCGCTCCCACCCCCCCCTTACGTCTCCTTTTAGAACGGTGACAATGTCCACGAACGCGGACGTTTCAGAACGATAGATCATTCAGAACAGAAAACTTTCGCGAGTCCAAATTGTGGGGATGAGGAGGATTCAAAAATTCCCCCGGCTCCCCTCCGCATCCCTGAAGGTTAAGAACAGCTGCCGTAAAGGGCTGCTCGAAGTTAAAATATTGGCAGCCTTTGCTAAATTTTATGCGGAAAATGTGTCTTGACGCCTTTCATTGGAATTGACGCGCGTCGTTCCGATGCGATGAACAAATTTGATGAAGGGGAAGAATCGATTTTGAACGATGTTCCGCGGAATCAAACCTGATGGAAATGTCGAGAGTCAGTGTTGCCAACATGCGAGCGAACACACACGCGGTGGCACGTGCCTCACGGATGCCATGCCGATGAGTTCCGAGTCGCTTGGCACACCGCGGAAGAGAGCATTTCGCTGTTCACCCTTAATTGCAGGTAATCCGAATTGAAATTATTATTACAGTGTTTTTCGTTGTAGCAGTCCCAGCACTTGTGTTGTTGGCCAGCAAAGGTGATTTAAGTTTGAGATCTCTCCACTAGGATTGACAGAGTTAGGGAATATGCCATAGTGCGCTAGTGTTTACGTCGAATTACGCGCCACCAAGTTTGGCGCGTAATTGTGTTAACCTTGCCCTCTTTTTTTCCCGAAAGAACGCTCGTTTCCGGCATTTTTGGTATTCTTAATGAGGCCCCTTTGGCTCTTAAATTTTCCATCATCTTATGCACTCTGGCCGCCCATTCGATTTTGCCAAGACTACCGTAAGTTAAAATTTTAATTGAACACCCTTCTTTCTTATTATTTTTCTGCAGTAAAAAATGTAGCACATTTTGCAACTTCAGCAGTTTACGTCAGATTTGTTCTTGGAGTTTGGATGTGGTGACTTTGATGTAGAAACGAACTCAACCACCAATACAACAACGAGTGTGGGATAGATAATAAGCCTTTTTAGTTTAGACCTCAGAAGAACTGTAATTACGGAGCGACGAGCCGTGCATCACCTCCGGAAAGGCACCGTATGCATCATATCCTATTCCGCCGCCGCTAATTAATCTTACGTGAATAAGAATTAGTGTTCACTGGCCCGTAAAATTTCGAAAACCAAGGGTCGTGTAATGACTCTTGGAGGGCAGGGGAGAGGAAAGGATTGGATCTCTTTCCCATTCCAGTCAATGGGAATCGTTTTGCCGGGCTGGTCCTCCCTTCAACCCTTCCTCACATCCGAAAGAAAGAAAAGTGCCGCACCAACCTCCCACCATACTCCCCAACCAGTTCAATGCTCCACACCCCTCATTCGAGTATCTCCTTGCATGAATATTAGGGAGTATATCATCCACCGAAACATCATCATCCTTGAAAATACTAGTAATTTTATAATCCAGACAGACGGTAATCGATACCGGTTTGAGTACAATATCATTTTGTCCAGCGCCCATAACTATGGAGACATGAGAAAGCTAATGGATACGTCTCTTAGCGTATAGACTTCGTTACTCCATTCCTCTTTGGAATTATCTCCATTTAAGGAAGAGTCTGTTAAAAATATCCTATTATCCTGTATTTCGAAACTAATTTTCCGGATTTCAAATTCATGATTCAGTTGAAAAATTGATCTCGATAGCTGGGAAATATGTTTTCAAGAAAGAAATACCTTTAATACAAATTAACGACGTTAAAACGTTACCGAAACTAGTACACCGGATTACTACTCATTGGGTACTTAGAGATCATTTTCATTATTGACAATCCACAACTTCACAATTTTATTTTATAATAATAAAACCCTAGCTGGTTCAATAAACAGTAAGATTCCAATCCCCAGTTACTTACATTTCCCCCTTCGAGTCTATGCGGTTTTGCGCGGGTTTCCAGTGCTTTGAGAAAGCAGGTAGGTGGGTAAGCCACGGGTTACCTGCCGCATGAGCGAACTGTAGACTTTGGATCAAACACATGTGCCCTCAGCGAAAATGAGCCCTAAGTCGAACATCTATATCACTTTGAGCCGGCAAAAGCAATCAAGTAATGGTGAATTTTGCATGCGCCGAGGGAGGTGGAACTCATATTGAGAAAGCGAGTGAATCACTCCTGCTCAAATCAAATGCTCCGCTCACGAAATTTTCGCTTGCACTTATCCCAGTTTACCTAATATCGATGTGTTTCCCCCCACCGACCCCCCTCACTCATTCCCCCCCACCCACCTCCCTTCCCCCTCACGATCCTCCCTCCTCCACACCTCTCGGCCCGCCTGCTTTGGGAATCTGCATCGTCCCTGCATACCTCCACACCACCCCCCACCCTCCCCCATCCGCTCTCCCCACCCCACTCTGCGGGACTCAAGTCTCCCAAGGGAAGCGGCTTTCCAGGGTCGTTAAGAGCTTTCTGGTCGTTAGGGCACGGATTCTATTACCTGATACGGCGAAAATTTAATTATTCTTCGACCTTGCGTCGACACTTTTGCTCCTCCAAGAGGAGGTAAGGAGAGCTAGGGGGCGAGCCCAGAGGGATTCAAATGTAACACGTGAAAACATAGTGCTGTCTTCCTCTCCATCGGATTAATTGACTAGCTACAAGACGCCGGGTTTCTCTCTTCAACTGAAGCGATTTCCCTCCCTTTTCATCGAATTACGATTAGTTGACTTATCATTCCTGGCATACGTAGATTCGTTTCCATATGGTTGACATCTTAGCTTCTCCTCAAATTAAGGCCTTAATGGCATCCCTCTCCATATTAGATGAATTGATAAATGCTCCAGGAAAAATTATGAGATATATGTAACAACGTTAGCACGTAGTTGTTAGCTTCTGATAAACGTGTCATGTTGGCAATTTTAATGCATTTCTACACACGAAGCAGAAAAAGAATGTTCACAGGAGAATTCAAGGCTGTTATCGTTGAAAGTGTATTTCCTCGATTAAGATCGCTCTAGGAATCATAAATTTTACACGATGATTGGTCAAGAGCAACTTCATTCGACATGAAACCTTTTCTGAAGTAATGTACTCGCCGCAATTTCGGATTCTTTCTCAACAACTGACCCCCTACGTGACGTGCAGCGATATAGGACGCAGTAGTTCACTGACGGCAGGGAAGTGGAATGCGCGGGAGCTCAGGGCCAAACAGACGGACGCCATCGCACCCTGAAGGGTCGTTTCATCCTCGAGTGAACAGGGGGGGGGGTGTGCGGACAGAGGAGGGTGGGAGTTAGTATGGGGGGGGGGAAAACTTGCGGTGTGGCATGGGAGTGTAAAGATAGTTAATTTGGGGGCCTCCAGGTGTTGGAGGGGAGGTGGTCGGGTTTCTTCGAGGTTTGCAATATAAGACTCATATTTTGTACGATTCCCTTTCACCGTCTCGAACGAAAAAATTGGGTGAAACGAACTGTATCTTAAGGTGGCGGCTTTCCCGAGCTGGGAATTTTCCCGTAGCTCCCCTAAACATTTGGCAGAGGAATCGTTTTGTGTGTGTGCTTATTCTCGTAACGGGGTTTTGGTTCGGGAAGGAAGTGGCTTGGAAAACTTCGGGAGAGGAAAAGGAGGGTAAGGAACTGGTGTTTACGAAGGAGGGGATTCACTCCTGAAAGTAACGGGACAAATCCTTCGAATGCAGATTAACACGCGCAGGGTTTTTGCTTATTTCCGATGGGAATGGGAGTATTATTCTCCCACCCTTCCTCCAATTTGATACCCCTTTGTAGAATGATACGGGGCGGTGCGTTGTTGAACCCCCCTTGAAATATGCTCATCTTCCTCCCTCCGATTTTAAAAATCACTCTACGGAAGAATGTCTAGTGATAGCAGGGCACATACCGCTTCCGAACGTATATTGCTCGATTTTATTTCTTCGCTCAGGTGATAAACGTCTTCGGAAAATTCGTAGAAATTCAATCGCGCGCAATGCACACAACCGTGATTCAGTTCTCGGTGAAGAATTTTCTTCCCTACCGTTCAATGAGGCGGCTGCACTATTGAAATGCTTTTCGGCTTGCAGATTCCTTCAAATGGCGAATTTCTCATTTCCTTGGTGGCACAGTATTATTCCCCATGAATAATAATTAATTGGATGTGTATATACATGAAACCTTGAGATTATAATCTGAGTCATTTCTCTGAAAATAGCCGCCAAATACAATTTGCCCCGTGAGGAATAAAATAAAACTTCTTAAAATTCACCAACATTTTTATTAATTCGGTACTGCAGGCCCCAATATTCCCATTTTTATATCATTTTAGGTTTTAATTGAACACAATGGACTACGAAATAAATTCGGTTTAGTTTTAACAAAAATGATTTAAATGTATAAGTTAATAAGATAAAGAATTTTAGGTGATTTTCTCCACTTTCGTGCCAAATCATTTCAAAAGATACCAAATTGGCAGACGCATAGGCCACAATTCCTTTTGGAATTAATGTTATCCGCTTCTTTTTTATCTAGATCACAGTTTGATAGGCTTAAAATAAATTTAATGGCTCGTGATTAACGTCGAAGTCACTGGTGGTTGCACCAGAAGGAATTTTGTGTCTTTCGAAATATAAAAATTATAAATTTGCAAAACCGCCAGAATTTTCGTCTTGAATTATTCATAAAACCGAACGACCTGAGCTACGGCAGATTTTTAATTGATGAACATAAACCACTCCGAAGTTCCAAAAAAAATTCTGTGAAGCTTATTTAAATTCTTTAGTTGGTGACATCGGTTGTTTTAACTTAACAGAAAATCCGCAAACATGTACTACCAAAGTAATTAAACTTTTGAAGTATGCATTGATGTTGCAAAATAAATATTGAGACTTTTGAGTTTCCTGTTCAATTTAGAAAGTTGAATGCGTCGGAAGTGCCTACGTATATATTTTAACTGTAGAATTGAACTCTTCTTGAGAACTTCAGCCGAATAATTCATATTCGCGTTCATTGTAACAATTTGAGAGCAATACCTTTTGTGTGGATCTACGTCGTATAAAAATAATTGGTTGAAACCATAAAATAAAGTCACATTTCTATGGGGAATCCGAGCCTTTTACGAAAACGATCAAAGCAAATTCATCAATAAAAACAGATCTCTCTCACCGACAACCGGAGTGGATCGGTCTTGTTTTTACCGTGAGAGGGGGAGAGAAAGAGAGGAATGACATGGAAGGAGGGTAGTAGTTGAGGGTGAGGGACAGAGAGGAATCCCTTGGTGCTCTCCCAAAACTCAAAAGGCTCCGAATTCACGAAGCCATTAAAATATCCATCCTTCCATTATTGCATGAGTGCAATAAAAGTGGGTCGCCGTCTTTCCGAGCAAAAAATAAAAGAAAGATATAGCTCCCGATTATTAATAGCGAGCGCTATGAACTGTGGAATGGAAGAAGGGGCGAGGAGTAGAATTACCAAGTCATCAATTATCCGGGCGGGTGAAAGAAGTGGCGACGAAGCCATTTGACGCCGTTGGGGGGACAAAAGCAGGGAGGTCTTTTGGAAGGGAGGAGGAGTGGGGAAAATTCCCAAGAATGACGAAAGATGAAAATGCTCCCATCCTCCCGCTCAGTCTTAATTCCGGTTTGAAGTGACGCGGGGGGACGTGGGAGTTGATTGGGAGAAAGGGACGAGAGTTAGAAGGAGAAGGGGTCATCGATGAGGGACAGAAAGAAAGAGAGAGAGACAGGGAGAGAACTCGTTCGTCGAACTCAACCCAAATTGAAGACGTGAAACAATTGTTTAAAACTTCCTTTTGATGGCAGAGGCCGTATTTTCGAGATCGGAGCCATTTCGGAGGACATTTTCCTCGCCGTTCCATTGTTTCCCAATTTCGTCTCCTCCCTCCCCCATCTCTCTCTCTCTCTCTAATCACCTTCCACCCTCTCCCTCCAGTTTTTTGTTGCTCTTTTGTCTCGCATTCGCCCTCCCTCCTTCCCTTTCCTTTCGTTATTGTCTGCCGTTTACCTCTGTCAGTGTCGGTTCCGTGCTTTTGTTTCGCTGTTTTATTATTTTTTTCATAGACCGCCGGCGCTGTGGTTGGTTCCTTCCCATTTGCCACTCTTTGTCTCACTTTATTTATCCTCTCTCAGTTATATGGTCATACGTTCTTCGCCTTAAGCGAATCCGTTACACGGAAGATGATGACGTAGAAATGTAAGACGTGCGTAAATCTGTGCCGGAAGATGAACCTATCACATCTCACATACCATGGTACACCTTGGAACTCCGAGTACTTCACCAGCTATCTTTTATTTCTGTAAAACCATTCATTTTGATGCGCAGATGGGAAATTTTCTTTATCAAATACATTTGTCAACCAGATCATTTATGTAAAAACTTGGTTTTCCTTCTCCAAGTGCCGATTTAAGTGTTCTTGGCAAATTTACGTGATGATTTTGTTTAAATCCATTTTTTACTTCAAATTGAAATTAAACCACTTCGCTTTTAAATATCAATGTGAAGATATTTCACCAAGTGACGCCAGAAACCGTTTTGTCCATTTCCTACATTTATATGTAATTACGCACTGTTAGAAAAGTGATTATAACTATTTTGAGGTAAATTGAAATTTGTAAGACTTCATTAATTTGCAAAGAGCACTTAAATTTTACTATTTTAAGTAATTTTTTCTCCAATAGAACAACGAAAAGCATCATCGAAAAGGAAATTTAATTTTGTTTCATTTTTCTTTGGAAACAATTTTTCATTTATTTAAAAGCAACGGAAGGTATAATGATTAATAAGTTTTAATCAGTAGCATTTCACGTTCTTTCTTGAAAAATTCGGTCCATACCCAGAAAAGGGCGGTATTTGATTGAAAATATGAATTAACTGAACGAGAAAATAGTTTTAAGCCTTTAATCTTGATCAATGTTAATATAATGAAGCGTTTTTTTTTGTTGCCAATGAATCTTTTTCACATGATTTGTACATTTTCAAAACTCCGTAATTAAGATATTTGGAAATATTAACCTAAATAGAAAACACGGGGAGAACTCTAGTAAGAAAAAATTCAATGCAAGCTCTACAAGCTTCAATTGACATTGGACATATGAAACTGTCATCAGTTTCATATGTTCAAACTCAAAAACGTATCAATTATATATTGTTTTTGTTTTTATGGAAATATTTTCTATTGATTCATTCTTGTCTTGCTTTATCAATGAGTGTTCATAACCTTATCTAATCTTGTACCTCTTCTTTCTTATTTGTATCTTGTCACCTTAGTTGCATGTTAAGGAAGGTTGCATGGGTGAGAGTTTCTGGAATTTCCACCCATCGTGGGATACGGATAAAACCCAAATGGAAATTAATAATATCTAATTCTTAGAAATAAGTCAAACCAATTCTCAACAATTATTTAAGTGTAGGTAATTAATATTTGTTAAGCAAAGCTATATGGGTGTTGTTTTACCGTGGATAGACATTAAAAAATCATTCCAAAGTCAAAAATCAGGTATAAACGATTTTGACAATCCCCATTGCCTAGGTCCAACCCCAAAATATTAGTGAAGGGTCATGACAACACAGTAATGCAATATTGGAGAGAAGAGAAAGAACACGTGATGTTAAAATAATCACATTATGTTTAATCTTATGATACACTGCATTACACATGAAGTGGATAGATGGAAATGCTTTTAATCCGAGAAGGAGTCATTTAACACTCTGTCATTCATATCTGCTTCATATGCCCTCGACATTTTCCTGAGTTCTCTCTTCGTTTATATTGTGAAATTTTCGGGTCCGACGGAATTTCACCCTATGGCCTCTACTGTTTAATTAGTATCTGTCTTTTTGCGCAAAACTTATATTTTTTCAAAAAATGTAATGCAAATATATTTCCAATTTTTTCAGTATTTCGTGCCCTTTTCCATCGTCCTAATGTTCACCCCGACTTTTAATCATGTAATAGAGAAGGAGAGGTCACGTATAATTAAAAAGTTACTATTTTTTAAATTCATGGCTCGAATTTTCGTTCCAATAATTACTGGTATTCTTTTACAGAGCAACCTTAATTAGAAATCATGAATATGGGTTTCAAGTGTTTGCGGGGAGGAGTAGGCAATATTCACAACGAAATGAACATTGAATCCATAGCCTTTGTGTTACCTAATATATCTGCTTCCTAAACTTTCCTTCGTGTTATCATAAAAAAGTTAAGCAATTCATTGTGAATGGTGGCATATATTTCAGTACGAATATTGTAAATCAAAGCCCGTATTCATTAATTCAGCTGTACAATACCGCGTCATACTTGACTGAATAAAATTTCTTTTCGATGTGCTGACGACAGCTAAGAACGTTTGTGAGTTAGTCATGGAAATCACTTGTGAAAATTCACTTAATACAGTGTGTCAATTCACAACTTTTGCGAGTAATAGCCAAGTTGTTCGGGAACACGCAGAAAATCACGACTCCTGACTATACATTTTTTCATTTCTGCATTATTCTTGTTCCTGTTCAGCCTAGGGTTGATTGCAAAGTGAGGCTGAACTACAAGAATCGAATGTGTGAGAATGAAGTCATCATTAAAAATGATTTTTCTCTCCAGCTCGGAACTAGTGTTAATGATAGGTATGAAGACACTTTTATTGAGTGTTTCCTTTGGGAGATATTATCACAACCCCAGTAAGTTTTCAGACAAAATGCACGCAGTTAAATGAATAATTATCTCGATAGTTTAATGAGCCACTTATCTCGATAATGTAATGAGCGCAATATAATGTACCACTTTTTACCAGGGTTCAACGGGCACTTCGGTGAAGGAAGGCCTAAATTACGGGAAAAATAATGTGTGGCAGGCAAAAGGAAGTTATCGTGGTCCGTAGAAGATCATAGTCGTTAGGAACCCACCAAAACATACCTTAATTGGTTTGAATCTTGGAATGAATTAAGCTTCAATGAAACGATGAAGAAATATATTTAAGTTTCCACCGACATACGATGTTTCTTCACGCTCCGGCCCCTTCCTCTTCAGTCACCGCACATTCCTCCCCCTCCCCCACTTTCCTCAGCGGGTCGAATTTCCTTCAGTCATCATCTTCTTGGTGCCATCGCTGGAAGCTCCCCTTACCTTCCCAACCCTCCGAAATCCCATCCTTTTATCGCGTAGACTTCATGAATTCACATTTCCTGACTAATGAAAGATCTACCTCGCTGGTCGTTACTTGCCGTAGTTTTGCAATTATTATTTCATTATTATTTAAGAATTACGTTGCAATAGGCGATTTTCCTAGTGGCAACGGTCAAGTTTGGTCAATGATCACTCTTACAACGAAAAATACATACATATACGCACTATAAAAACAGATAAGAGACAAAATATTCTTACATACAATGACACTTCCACATCACATACAAACAAACTTCCACATCACATACAAACAATATTTTAATAACTACAATGAAGTTTATCACCCAGTGGTTGCTCTGTTACATTTACACTTAAAACTTCTAAAATTGGATGGAAAGGGCTCAAACAAACCTCCAGTCAGCTGGTTCCAATCAACAATAGTTCTATTTAAAAAAGAGTATTTTTTCTTATTTGTTTTTTGCGTTCTTATTTTTATTTTGAAACTATGGTCCTTTTTTCCCTTAAAGTTAAGCTTTTCTATCTCTTTCCTTATCTCTCCCATTTCAGGGTATCTAACATTTCTGTGACACTATCTGTTCTTTTGTACCTTCCGAGTACATATCTTGCTGCTTTTGAGCTTTTTATATCTTTTTAATATGTCCCACCTCATATGGATCCCATACTATGGACGAGTAGTCTAGGATAGAAATAACCAGTACCTTATATGCTTTGTCTTTTGTGGCTACGCTACTTCCTTTTAAATTTCTCATTACCCAATGCAATACTTTAAATGCCTTCCGTGTCAAATTATCTACTTGGACTCCCCACCCAAGATCCCTAGTTAGGTAAATGCCTAAATATTTGCATTGACTGCGACATTGGATTCTTTCTCCAAAGAGGGTGTAAATTTCCTTTTCTGCATTCTTTTTATTTGAAAATTTTATAAGCTTACTTTTACTTATATTAATGCCCATATTATTATTTGCAACCCAGTCACCAAGACGATCGATGTCATTTTGTAGTATTACGCGGTCAGGTAGGCAATGATCTTTCGTAGTTGGCAAAATGTGTTTTCTACATAGACAATCGGACGCGACAGAGGAAAGACCTCAGACATGCTTGGGGGGGGGGCGGATGGTAGAGGGGTGGGCGGGGTGAGGAAGAGGAGGGGGCAGGGGCTGAAATCAGGCTGCGGAAAGGGTCGCAAGTGGGGGCGAGTAGGGCGCACTGCCTGAGGGCGGGAAGCCAAGGGCAGGAGCGGGGGGTGGGCGGTTAATAATTCGATGTCGAGAGGGTAGTGACGGAATCGAAATCTCGGAGAGAGGGTTCAGAAATGTAGAGAGGGCGAGTGGGGAAGGGAGGGACGAAGTGTCGGGTGGTAGGGTGGGCAGCGGGGGATTGAGCGCCTCCTTCGGAGGGTGTTTTGGGAGAACCGCAGGGAAAGAAAAAGTAATTTCGGGCTCTGGGGCACGCGGGTCTCTCTTTCAGAGGAGGAATTAAGTAGACGCGCAGTTTCACAAATTAAAAGCCTTCATTTCGAGAATGAAGAGTATTTAGTTTTTTTTCATTCCAAAACTTATTTTTACGGCGTTTTTCATATTCCGAGTCGGGGAATAATTTGAGGGATAGAGCTGTCGCGATAGTTAAAAAGAAACATATCATCTGGAGCTAGCCAATGGTAGTGCCGAGGTTTTGAAATTAAACCTCAAGAAACGTTATCACCTGCGTCTATGAAGAATAGTTCTTTCTTTTTTAAAAGAAATTGATTGAATTAAGACGTGGTGGTAGTAGGAAATACTGTCGCAGCGCTCCGAATCCGCGACAACAAGGGTTGAGGGTATTAATTAAATAACAAGAGCGGTCTTCGGTACGGGTATTTTTATGTGCGTAACAGAAGGTTTGACAGTATGGCGGTACGCAGCTCATGATACAATGCCGCGAGAGAGTAGGAAGTGAAGGGAAGACTTGGGTAGGTACTTACAGGAGGACAAGAGGATTGGCCGGGCTGAAGGGTGACCAGAGGTGTCGTCGGCGTCGAGTCGTCGGAAGGAACTGGCCGGGGGATGGGATGTAGACCGGTAACTCGAGCGAGCTGGTCTGGAGGTATCGGTGAGGAAGGGACCGAACCCTTACGTAGCGAGGCTGGTCCGGGGAAGCGGGGATAGGGAGCGGGCGTGGACCGAATTCCGAGCGGAGCACGGCTGGTCCGAGGTTATGGGTGATCAGGATTACACTGGCGGGCCGCCCGTCGGCCGAGGATGGTCACTCTTTTATCGGAGCTCAGGGTACAAAGGGTAGTCTCTCTTGTGACGCACGGCAGGGCCGGGGGAATCACTCGTGACTCCGCTCCTGACTCACAACGTTCTCCCGGTATCAGTCCCCGGACTAATTAGCCGGTGGTCGCGGTGGTGGTTTCCAAAAGTTTGATTGTGCTGACGCATAACCCTTGCAACACCACCCTCGCGGTAAAAGAAAAAGGCTCCGCTGGTTTAGAATCTTAACTCAGCTTGTCGCAAGAGAAAACTCCCAAATAGTACCCTGTCTCAGCGACAGCTTATGAGCACACATAAAATACATATACAACACCTTATACCGGAAAAATGACAGGAACATATATACACATGTGTTAACCCTCGAGTATGAACAATACTTCCACCACTAGCTATATATGACATATAGAAAAAAAACAGATATATATATATATATATATATATATATATATATATATATATATATGTGTATATATACGTAGATAATTTTAGTAGTCCGTCTGCTTCTGACACACATACGTTTTTTAAATCACTGTCCCAGAGATTAACATCATTCTGGCATTCCTTATCCACAGTTTTACACATTTTGCGCATCAGGGAGTTGGGGAAACAATGGCTCGTTCCTTGAAATGTTGTATATTTGGAGTTGTGGCGTAACAGTGGCCGGGAGGCGCTCATGTCTGTCTGTAGGGATGGCTTCACTATTATCTTCTTTCTTACGGCAGAATCGCCAGAGACGTGGAATCACTACACAAACAACACAATGATTGCACTCGCTACAGTCACTCCAGAATAATTAATAAATTGAATTTTAGAGCTTAAGGGTGATAAAATTTTCACATTTCTTGCCATATCGGTTAGGGAAATGGTCGGAACATTGTGCGTATTTAGTTTTTCTACTGAGGTGAATGCTTCGGCCAAACCATCTGCCGCCTTTAGAGCAACAGGCTCACTACTTCTTAAGTCGATATTAATATCCGGCAGAGGTTCTACGGACACATCCCGGTCAAAAGAAAAACTAGTTTCGTACACAACGGACGTGGCTCCCAGAAAAATATGATCACTGCTAGCTGAACACCCTGGAGCCAAGGTGAGGCTTCCTTGACCGAAGATGGTTATTCGCGAAATTTTCATTGTGCAAGCAATAACCAATGTAATATTTTTACTGACACTATAATGCCAGATCCCCGGATACTGACTTTTCAAGAAAACTGCGTAATTAGATTTAGTAAGGAGGATCTCGCAATTCTCCCTTATTAGCTTACTTTGATTCCGAAATACCGCAATATTGCACGAGCTGGATAAACTGGTGTGAATAGGATAGGAATGTGGACAAATTTCTATGCCATTACGGAAACAATGTCGCCAGTACTCATCTGGGAGCAATACGTATTCCTTGCCATTTGCAGAGACCCCGAGGTAAGTCGAGTCGGGTCGAAGGATGACCGCTCGCTTATGGTTCGAGTCAACCGAAGGGAAGGCGTGCGCCTTATACACCTGGAAAACCGACCCTCGCCGATGTAACGGAAATGCCACCAATAATGTGAGGCTCTTCCCTTGTCTTACGATGCGTACGTGGGCGGATTTGTAGACTGAGAGAAGGTCGCTCCCGTACTGGGCGAATTCCGTATTTGGCCGCAGCTTAGAGCGAGCATTTTTAATGATCTCTCTGAGTTGGTCAAGGGGTAGGGTGGAAGGAGTCAGTTTATTAAGCTCGGCCAACATTACTGTATTGCGTATGTAATAGAGATCGCTTAAGAGCCCCGATATGTGACGCGAAATAGCCGAAAAAACTAGATGAAGGATATGAAATAAATTATCTTGATAGCGGCTCTCGGAGAGAGAGTGGGTAACCGAAGCGCTTGTTGTGTAAATTTTATTTTGCAGAAGGCGTAGGATTTTCTCAATTTGGGAAAGCATTTCATCGTGCCTCTTTAGGGTGCTACTTACATTTGCCAAAAAGGTGAATCTAGCATTGTTTAAATTTTGGGTGTTTTCTGCGACTCGAGATATTTGTTTCCGAAGCTCAACTATTTGATCGTCCGTGGCCGTTCCCGCTAAATAGTGCAGACCATATCCCAACAGATTTAGCATGCCTCTTGTTGCTTTTTTGGAATCCCTATTGGTAGTAGGAGTGTGATAACCGTTTAGTGCAATGGAAAGACTATTATTTAGGTTGTTTGCGTATTCCTGTGAAAGTTTTTTGATCCAAAGAGAAGAGTTTTTCCCAACATCCGTATTAATTTTAGAACAGATGGAAAGGATTGTTTCATATTGCTCCCTAACTTCACCTACGGCTACTTCTAATTTGTCCTTATGGAGTTGGCCATGGACCAGCCACTCTCCGTCACTAAAGATGAGACGATTTTCGGGGACAAAAAGCAGCCCCTCAGCAGTTGGGAGTGATGAACTCAGCGACAGAATCATCGGGAGCACGAGGTTTAGATGCACCATCCTGGCTGCAAAGAAACACACCTATTTATTATCGGTATCTTAGGTAAAATGCATTGCCATGGCCCTCGGGTGGAAATGGGAGCCTTGGGAGTGTGGTAACGGAAGGACAGTTGCTGCACCCTGGCGGCCTCTTTTCTCGAAGTATTAGTTGCTCTCCGCTTCCGATTGTGTTTTTTCCTACTCTGAGAGATCGTCCCGCGAGCCCCCTTATCCTCGGATGGCGGACGGGTTAGGGATGGGGGGTGGTTTACAGCTGCGGGGAAAATTTTCTCGTGGGCCGGACTCGGGAATTACAGTTGAAGCATTCGCTAAGCCAGTGGTCGCACGGGAGTCTGGGAGTACCGGATCGGAATCAAATTTCCGCAGCAGCCTTGGGTCAATATTCCGCCCCGGGGTTGGCGGCCGCTCCATCTCCTCGGAGTCGATTTCTCTCGTGTAGATATATGCCTCGTCTTGGCTCCCTCTGCATGGCACTGGTTGAGGCGCACTCCGGGATGTCCCCAGGTCTATCTCGCAGCCCGGAGTGGGTGGTCGTTCGGGAGTCTTGGGGACGTCCCAGTCGAACTTGGAAGTCGGGATAGACAGCCGCTCGGATAGCATTGTGGTCTGGTGACGGTTCAGGTTGCCGGGAGAGGTAAACTGTAGTGGCTCTAGGGACGGTGACTGGTGGTGTGGGTGCCGTCCTCTTGCTGCCATTCTGGAATATTCTTTGGCTATAACCGTGGTACTCTTCCGGGAAGGGCCCGTAGGTTACAATCATGGGTTTTGGGGATAGGTGGGGGCGGGATTGCGTTGGAAGGGTTAGAGGGTGGTGTTTCCAGTGAAGGCTCCGTTGGTGTCGTTTTTTCGGCCGGGTTGGGTGAACCTCCGGCATCGTTGTTTAAAAGCACTGGGGATAAGGGGAACTGCTCTTCGCCGACGAAAAAGTCTGGCGGGAAATTAGGTTCGGGGTCGGGTGGCAAGGGTAGTAGGTTCCTGAGATGAGCTGTGACCAGGCGGTTATTTTGGGTATTTTGAAGGTCGAAGGTAACCGGACTTCTAATTTTGATTATTTTATAGGGTCCTATCCAGCGGGACACTAGTTTCCGCGCCTAACCTTGTCGGAGATTCATGTTACCCAAGAGGACTAATTGCCCGGTGGCAATGGTGGGAAGTGTTAAGCCTCGATTGTATTTCATGTGTTCCCTTCTTGTATTCTCTCTGTTAAATTCAGCCGCCTGTGCGTGCGCTAATTGCAATCTATGTTGAATAACATTCTCATAAGGAGGATCTTCGGCATATGATTTTTTAACAGGCGTTAAAATCGTGTCCCATGGCATCTCTAACTCTCGCCCGTGCATGAGGTATGCGGGAGTGAATCCCGTGATTCTATGCTTGCTGTTTCGGTACACGAATAAAGCAAAGCCAAGCTGCTCGTCCCAATCTGAATGGTCCTGTGACACATAATACGAGATAACATTAGCAAATGATTGATGGGTACGTTCCAGGCGTCCGTTGGCCCCAGGATTATGAGGAGAGGTGAAAATAGATTTGATTTGAAGTTTTTTGCATATGTTTTTCATGAGTTCAGATGTAAAGTTAGCTCCCCTGTCCGTTAATATTTGTTTAGGCACTCCATGTCGGCAAATAAACTTTTCTACAAACATTTCTGCGACCGTCTGAGCCGACTGATTGGGTATCGCGAAAGCTTCAGGGTATCGCGTAAAGAAATCTTGACAAGTTAGAATGTATCTGTTGCCTCGAGCTGACGTAGTTAGAGGCCCCACTATGTCCAAGGCAACCTTCTCTAATGGGTAAGAGGCTTCCGTCACTGGTTGAATGGGGATTTTTTGCGGTTGCATCCTTCGTTTTTTACATGCCAGACATTGCTTTATATACTTTACTATATCCGTATAACATAGGCGGCTCCTAGCCGCACGAGATTGAGCAATAACAGGTCTGTGATGCCCTTAGATGTTCTGGGCCGCACGCGCGCTACGCTGAAGGAATCAGCGTGTCCTCCCTGGCCGATAGGCCCGGGTAACCCGCTGAACCTCCTTCGTGCTAGGGATTGGGGCTTGCAATTGTTTCCCATGAACGAGGAATTCCCAGTAAGCGCGAGTCATAAGCTCGCGTTGATTACGTCCCTGCCCTTTGCAACACCACTACTGATACCTGAGTTAGCTGCATCATCTCATAGCCCCAAATGTATGTAAATATATGAGAAACTTACCATTGAACTCCTCTCTTTATTTTATGAATGAAAAATATTTTATCATATATATATATATATATATATATATATATATATATATATATATATATATAAACCATAACCACAGTAATGAACCCGAAGGTCGGTTTGGTTCGTGATGGCAGAGTTCACCCAGTACTGAGCCCGACGGCGTGTGCAATTCACCCATCAGGTTAGGGAGGCCAGTTCCTTTTCCTGTGCTGGTTATGGTTTCCCAGTAAGATCTGTTTCCCGAAAACTCACATAGCTTGGGTGGAGCTGCAGGTTCCCAGAGAGGCTTACCCGGGAGCGTTCACTTAATCTTGATGCACACTTGCATTTAATTATAGTTATACAATTTAATGATTAAACAATACACAAACATAACTTATTTCGATATTTCGGTGGCCTCAGCCACCCTCTTCAGGGTGCGAGGAGTCAATGCCAAATACCACCAAATATTCACCAAAATATCAAAGTGAGTAATATATATATATATATATATATATATATATATATATGTTTATAATTTATTCACATGGAAATAGATATAAGGAAAAGGGATGGAAAAACATGTAAAAGACCATCACAGGAGAGGTGGGGAAGGCGGAATTAAGCAGATCACAAGTGCGACTTGCCGGGCCGATACTCTAACCACTTGAGCTATCGAGGTCTGTGTATCGAGCTATTGATATATTTATATATAGTGTGGGAATTGAACGTGTGCTTTATGCACAGTCCATTGTGCTGCATTGGAATTATGTGTTTTAGTTGCATTTGGAATTTACCAGGCATATTCTTCCCAGGGGTAAAACTCGGTAAGATTCAATAGATTTAATTATCTGGTTATCTGTAATGAAACGAGTTGGCAATTTCAACGTTCGCTTATGGGAAATATCAATAGCTGGTTAATTTTTACGTATAGTGTATGAATTGATCGGGAAAATACGGTATGAATAGGTGTAAAATACACTGTGATATTTTGGACCCATTTTATTTTGTGACGACCCGGATTCCGACGTCAAATTTTATCATCGTGTGATTCCAAGGGAGGCATATCCCAATTTCTCGGGGCGGGACACCTTGGACGATGTGTAGTGGAGCAACGTGTGAGGGGAAGGGAGCGGGTTACAGAGGGTCTCCTCCATCGTGAGCACTTAATTAATCAAAGAGTGGAAAGTCTAGGGGAAAGGGGAGACGTAAGTGAGGTGCAAATAAAAGTTTTTTGACAGCATCACGATTGCAACGGACACTTTTCAAAATTTCTCTATATTCCGTAGGGCACATTCTCATATATTTAAAATGAGGAATCTGGAGTGAAATAATTTTCATGACCTTTTTTTAAATTAGGTACTTGGATAAACGAAGAGACAAATTTTTGCTTCCACGACAAGCCACCAGTTCTTTGATCCACTTAATTACCTTAATGTTTGTTCAATTTTTGTTTCATATCCAGAGAATAATTGGTGCAATTTTCTCTTAGCATAGTTTTTGAAAATCCACCTTTTGTCTGCAGAATACGGTTTTCCAGGTTTTATTTCTCATGAAATTTTACATTTATTCCGCCATGCCAAGAGTACATTTAAGATTTTCTGTTGATAAAACATTTTTCGCAATTTACCAGAGGAGTCTTTTATAGGGTGTAACTATAAATATGTTCAATTTTTAGAATTTTTGGTATATAGGAACATTTTCAATAATATCGCTGCCGCATCAGTGTTGAAAAATAGTTGGCCTCTTCAATTTACCGTAGTTATTCCATTTTCTGTGATTTACTCTGTGCAAAAATACTATAGGAAATAGTAAACTATTGCTACTATTAAACTACTGCTGTACTAAATAATGCAGGAACTTACTATAGAAACCTTCATTGTGGTAATTTAAGTTGATATGCATACTTTATACTTACTTAATTTTTATACAGTAATATTCTTTCATATTAATGCTAGCCTATATGTCACTGCCTCGAGAATTACAATAATTTAACGATATCTCTGTGGATATATATATATGTATAACCTTCTCGTCAGGGACCGATTGAAGATTTTTTGTTTCAAGGTACATTTTTTAATCTAGCTCATTTGATTATTCTGTCAGAATTTTAGATTTTATTTGCGACTAAATAAAAATTGATTTTTTTCCCAGCTTTTGGTGGTCGCTGACTTTGGTCGCTGACTTTATATATATTAGATGTTGAAAGTCGACTAGTCCTCACGGTGGCGTTGCATACGTCAATTACAAGCAAATTGCCTGAAGAGCTGCTATTGCAATAAAAGGATATTGAATCTAATTAACCCATGTAATGCGTAGTGAAAGAATAATCAAGTATTTTTTGCGTGCGTGAATGCTTCTTGAGCTTCTTTTATCTATAACTATAAATATTTTCGGGTAATGCTTGTACTTGTACATGTATTATGCTTAATTTCTTTAAAAAAAACGGTTGTGAGTAAAAATTAAAGAAAACTCTCTTCTTTTAATACACGAAGGAACAATAATCAAACATCCCTAACAGGTTCAATTGAGAATAAGCTTATAGACTTAGTGCGGCTGTTAAATGATTTATTGGACCTTGAAAGATTTAAAAAGTATATTTCGGTAATTTAATTTGATAAGAAATGGTCTTACAACCTTTCATGTAATAATTGGTGTGGTCGCTTTTAGTCTCTTAATAAATATCGGAGTATTTAGTGAAACTAGTGAAATACTGGTTTTATGAGAGATTGGTAATTGAAATATCAATCCTAAATCAAGAGTTGATATTCTCTCACTATATTTGCATCTTCTGAAAAATGAATTATCTAGAAAATTTTCAGGCAAATTGTTTCCACAGGACATAAAATGGATTTCGAGGGGTTCTCAGTGGGAGACATTTTATGAGTTAGACATCTGCAAATGGAATGCACCATAAAAAGTCTTCTCTTTTTTAGCTAACTCTAAGGATAAATTTGCTAGCAGAGGCAGTTAGAGAAAAGTATTAATTAAAAATGTATTCCAAGTCACTGGCAAAATATATTGTACAAATTCTTAAAAATATGCAAAACTTTTATTTAGATAGTCCTTGGTAAGTTGATTGCATATCTTGGGGAAGGCATGAAAAAATTTGCTGGTAGTTCAAATTTTAGCATTAATTATAATATTAACGTCGAGGCATAACACGAGGGTGATATGAAAAGTTCTTGCCGTGATGATGAAAATAACAATTTATGTTTTCGAAAAAGTTATAGTTTTCAACATAATCACCTTCAATATTAATACATTTCATCCAGCTGAGTTTCCGTGACATTATCCCATCTCTGTATTGTTCCTCCGGAAGTGGGACAAAGTACACGTCAACAGCCGCAATCGCAATTTCGAATGGAAGGCAAATGTCCACCAGCGAGGAAACTTGTGAGTTTTCGGAGGTGAAAGTCCGAGGAAGAGGAAAATTGAAGCTTCCCCATGCACATTTATTGCCCTCGGACGAATTCCCGTCGGCATTAAAAACCTTTTACGAAAGTATTACATCAATGTATGGTAGTGGATTTTTTTATTTCCAGCAACTGACGATCCGTGACGGATTCAAACGACTGCCTACAATAAACTACTAAATGGAATGGCTTGCAGTTTCACACGGCGGCTACTCACAGTTGGGTCCAACATGTGAAAAAGAAATCATGCAAGTAGTAATACTATCTATGGGCGAGGCCGAGAACTATTCAGATCACCCTTGTTTAAGTTCAATTATCAGTAATGAATTCAAATGATAAATAGGAATGTATTTCCCGAAACGGATATTTATGTCTAAAAAAAATATTTGGCGAGTTAATTTAGACTATGAAATGAATCATAGCCGGACAAATAGATCCCTATCAATTTTCATGACCCTCTCTTTCCGCTGACCGAACTTTTAAATCGTTTCAGTCGTAATTCCTGAGCCCTATTGGATCCGACAGTCATCTTTTTATGCGCGGGTGCTTCGGTGTGAGCTGAGATGAAAATGACCTTTCATATTCTGGGAGCCCTTCACAAAATGGCCGTGGTCGTGTCTCGTCGCCGAGAGGGAATCCTACTGATTAACCGCCGCGCAATAATTTCCCTCCGCGCATTTCCCCGTCCCCCTACCCGGAATCCCACACTCCCCCAAAGATTTTATCCCTTAAGTCTTCCTCCCCTTTCTTTACTTTAATGTCATCTTCCGCGTACCTTTCTACTTTCTAATAATTCTCATTTCACTCTCTTTGCGTCATAGTCGTCGTTCAAAAGGAATGAATCTTGGAAGTATCTAACGAGGGTTGCCTTGTGACATTTCTGCTGGCGAAATCTTAATGATTGCTTCATTTGAAACTATAATTTCGACTCCAATGAATTCGAATAATGCTCTTTACAACCAGTTTGCATATGATTTGTCACTTATTTGATTAAAAATCATCAAAGTGGCACCAATTTTTACTACCTAAACTGATTTCATTGTGACCCTATAAATTACGCATCGACTCAAGTATTCAGCATCCGTTAATGGATTCAACAATCGGAGTATTGAGAGAACCTCATAATTTGTACAGAATATGTAAGCGATAATAATCATGGAGGATGATTTTCACGTAAACTTTTCACAAAGCAAATAACACAGTTTCAGGAGTAAACATGGTGGAAATCCTTCATAGTGAAAGAAGACACTTGGCTTTGCCACATACTCGTTGGATATTTTTATTTCGACCAAGGTTTTGTGAAAGCGTAGTACCTTCTGGTGATGTTACGCTGTAACGAAACCTAGGGGTTAATAAAAATATTCAATGTGGAAAAGCAAATTGTCTTCTTTCATCGCCCTATATAGTACCAACACTCAGTTCCACAATGTTTGGATTAGGTTATGTCACGTTTAAACTTGTCTAGTGTTGATAAAATAGTGAACACTATGGTGCAAAATTAGTCTCTAAAGTTTGGTCGAGGGATTTATCGAACAATTACCTTCTAAAAGTAATTATTATTGCTTTTAGGTTGACCTAATCAGCTTCCGAAATTATAATCCAATCCTTTCACTTCCAGTTTTTTAACTCAAACTTTGTTTGACGAAGGTCACCGTGAACTTGGCTGTAAGGGATGTGAAATTCGCAAATCGGGGTATGGGAACTTGTTTCATTCCATGTACCATCTGCTCGGGGTGAGTGTCATTTCCTGTGTCTCCTGCGGTTTCCCAGGAATATCGTGGACCCGAAGCATTACACTGCCTAGTTTGATGCTGACGGTGGTCAAAGGAACCACTTGGATTGGAAGCCGGCCCCTACGGTCATCAACCAATCCCTCTCCACGCCAGAAACCATTCGGAAAATAATATTATTTGTGGGAAGAACTGGTATTTCATTCCATTCTATTTCAACTCTGCCACCTGGCCTCATCCCCCCCCCCTGGCCTCTTCTCGTTTCCCGCTCTATATTTTCAGTTGGTACCCTTTGGAACTTCTCTTTCAACTCCGGGAATACGGTTGTTTCCCTTCAACGTTTTCGTATTCCCTTTGTTATTTTTTTGGCGCTTCCTTTTCGACGGTCCGCTATTTCCAAGGGATTAGGACGATTCCGTCTCTGTCCGCCAATCTAGGGGTTTTCCCTTCGGCGCCAGCGGCTCTTTTGTTTTCGGAACCGTTACCGTCACTCGTCGGCTGCGTCCGCGATTTTACGTGGCGTGATGTCTCTGTTTGCGTGGCCTCATCGTTAGCCTTAATGGAGATGAATGCGGAGGGTGGGCCGGGAGATGTGTGTGTGTGTGGCGTGACTGCGAGCGATGGGCTGACGGGGTTAACGTCGCAGGCTTTGCCGCCGCGGATTCAGTTGCCTCCTCGACTGCTACTTCCTCGTGTAGCGGCGCACATCCCTGTGCTTCCCCTTACGCCCGGCGGTTTTTTAGGACACGTGCAAAACACAGTGGGAATGCACATTTACAGCCAATTTACAAACGCCCACGTCAAACACCCCTTCCCACCATGACTCTTGAAAGCCTTGCGAACCGGATTGAACACACAACTAACCGACTTTGGTACAACAGGGGAAGTCACGAATGTAAACTCTATCATCACATTGGACGCAAACCGGTGTAGCGTGATTATTTTTCAACACGAAGAGCGATTTTGAGCAGACCAGTCAGCCCCATTACGATTCTGATTAGCCATTTTCATTTTAATTTCTTAACTCCCGTCACATATTTTACTCTTCACCAGAATTTCTAGTTTTCTCAACGTAATTGCTTTGTGATTTATTCCCCCTTCATTTTTTAGAACCCATACTTCTTCCTAAATACATGAATATTTGAGTTGTAGCACCCCGTGATGGTGGGTGAGCGGATCCGTTAGGAGGGTGAGTCGTCGATCACATGAAAACTGGAGGCGTGATTAAATCTCTTACAAATGAATCAATCCTGTGATAGTCCATGTAATATCGTGAAATCGATTCACGCATTGGAAGGTGGAGCCGAAGAAACAAACATTAGGGATGATGACTGTCGAATGAATAAGAACGCATAGAAACTAGAGGATTTTGCTACTCCCTTGCACCTTTCGACGCCATGACAGACAAAATAGGAAACACTAACCAGTGATCTTTTTACCCAAGTTTTCAAATCTCATTTCATGGATTGCGTCCTATCACCGCTACCCTTGCGGTGGTTTTCCGGGCATGGAATGGAAAGAAATGTATACAAACCAGCTTATAAAAGCGTACAAATCCTTTGTGAATCGAATTTGGCACATGCAATTTATCCACGACTACTCCACTGCTCCAGTACAGGAGTGTTTGGTTTCAAAGTTCTCTGTGAACCAAACCGACATATCCGATTTACCTCCTACAGTATCATGACGCAAAGTCGATGTCCGCCGCAAAATCCAAAGCCTCGGCCTCTGAGAATAGATGAGCCCTTAGGTTGACCTAGCAGGCATAGTTCACGTACAATCGGATTCATGGTTTGGGAACGTTTCCGTCATGAAAAATCTCAGTCAACACCCATAGTACCATTTGCAGTAGATAGAAAAAAGTGGTGCAAAGGGGAATGAACAAAATGTTAGTGAAACTTTAAAGGTATCTTTGCACGTATTACTTGAATAATGTTGAATTGGGAACATGGATGGGGGAGATAATGGGCTTGTTGATGAAATGGATGACCTTTTTGTGCAATTTTTGCGCTAGGTAGCATGCTTTAAGGAATAGGCCTGTTCAATTTTTTTTCACTTTTCATCCGCTACGGTATACGGTCATAGTGTCTTATAAACCCTTTCCTTAAGCTTTTCCTCTTTCCCTCGCATCACAACGCATTAACTTTCATGACATCCGCGACTGCTAGTGCGAGAAAAATCTTATATATGCTCCTTCATCCCCCTCTATAAAAGATCTAGTTCGTACATCTCGCAAAAATTAACTGGGGCGTGTGCAGGGGTGCGTGCTTATACTCTTGCGTCCGGGGGTGTGTGTCCCTGTGTGGCAAGGAGAGGCGTGGAGACCTTTTATTTTTTCATTTTGTCAAGGGTTTCCTTCCCCTCCCCCCCTCTCGGCGATTTCCTCTCTCGTCGCTTCTTATATGCTCCACGAAATGCGCAAACCGTGAAATTCCCTCCTCTGCCCCTCCCTCCATCACCTCCCTCCCCCCACCCTCCGACTCCTAACCTCATATTCACTCTTTCCATCGTCCGCCACTTCCCCTCTCCTCCCCTCCCGTCATCCACTCCCGCAAACCCTTTTCATTTTTATTTTTTTTACGCTTCCTTAAAGACCTCCTCAGAGTTCTGAGCCGCAAACCTCTTATGCTTAAGGACCCTTTGCCTCTATTCTCTCTCCCTCCCTCTCCCCACACCAAAAGTTCCATATATCCTTCCCTCTTCACATTTCATCATTTATCATTTCTCTTTCCCCCTTTTGTGTCATTTATGACTACTCCCCCTTCAAACAGTGTCGATTCCACTTCTCGTCCTTAGGTTTATGAGGAGAGGGGCCTCAGAGCAGTGACCTCGTCGATGAATATCACGACATGAAGTGAAATGGATGTCAATGCACTTACTATTCGTCTTTTGAGTTGCATTAATTTTTTGTGCTGAAAAATCACCAGAATCGCTTATGTTTCGTAGAAAGAATGCACACGGAGTACCTAGCCATTATTACTCCGAAGGAAAATGGAACGACAATTCATAATTTGAATTATAATACATACTTTCTATATTAAAAATTGATGAATTAGGTCAGTGTGTAGGTAGTTCATGGTAGCAATTGGAAATTTATTCCAGATGATGTATTTAATATGATTAATTTATTTCAACAACATAGAGGACTCATGAGAATAATCCTTGAAGGTGTCAAAAAATTATTAAATTATATCAAAATATATTGGTTTTGGGAAAAGGTCAAGTTCGAGGAAATTACACCGGCACTTGAAGTATGTATTTCCTACTTTGGAGTGATGGACGCAATTGGACACGCAACTCTTAGTACCCGATCCCTACCTTGGAGATATCCATTGAAAAATGGTCCCAACCATCGCCTAGACGGCTCCTAGGGGTGCTTGGAAGGAATAAATAGGGGGGAAAGCAACGACAAAATAAAAACCTTCCCCTGCAAAGGGCTGGGTCTCCACGCCATCAATTTATTTCATTTCCATGGAAAGGGGGGAGGATTTAGACACTGGCCGGGCCCGTAGGAAAACATTTTGGTGCGGGGGAATAAATAAGGTGTCCCATTAAAATGCCTTCTTCCCACCCGCCTTGGGCAGGAGGTGGACGGGACGTGAGGGCGCGGACCGACGGGCGACGCGGGAGGCCTGGTGGAGGTCGCGTAGGGGATTCTCCGCCTGTCGATGGACGCAGAAGGTTTTGGAGGAGAGGGTGGAGGGAATGCCTGTCGTGCGCTTGCCCTCGGATCGAATTCAACCTTTCCGCCACGGCGAACGAGGAGAGGGCATCGCTTCGACCTTCCTCCTCGCATCATTCATTCTCTTCTCCACTTCCACGAACAAAATATTTCATTTCCCTGCAGGTCTGCCTAGTGCTGCATTGAAACAAACTTCGGGTTGATAACTTTGGTCGTGTTTTTGAACGTTTAGTACACTTCGTGTACCACTTCATCACCTCCTATACCTTGATACACCACCTCTTATGCACTCCAGCTTTGACTCTGCCACTGATAATACAAGAATAAACTGGATTCGCGATAAGTCACAGTGAACAACCCGAATACTCTCTCGATATGTGAGAAGAGACTAGAATTCAACTCGTACCTAGCTCACTGGAATGTGAAATTCAAGGATCAGAAGAGCGGGATCAGTTCTCTTCCCCGAGAGTATCTGGTAACCGAAAAAAATCATCATACTGCTCGTGCTCAGCTGGTGATGTCAGGGGGTATCACATGGATTTTGAACCGTTCGGTAGTCGAGTGCGCTACTGATTAGGCTACACTGCCCCCGTATCCACTGGCCAGAGAGGATAAAATCGAGAATAAATGAAAAATGGCTAGGGGAGGAATATAAATACTATATATCGAAGGGCATTCGGAGAGGGCGGATGGAAGCATGGAGGGGATACCGAGAAGCAGCGGGATGCTGAAACGTGTGATGAACGGGAGGAGGTTAGTCGGCACTTGGAAGTCACAGAAAAAAATCTGAAATTCGAACGGTGCGATGGGAACAAAATGCACGAAATTGCATTAGAAAAACTCGTGTAATAGCTTTTTCGGGACCTTCCGAAACCTAACTCTAATCGCTTGACTACCTGTGCATTAAAAAAAATATACTCTCGAATTCCGCGCTTTGATAGTCATGGAAAGAGGAAAGAGGGGAACGGGGTGAGTCTCGTGTGCTTTAGGGAAATAAATCAAATAAAACCGTCTCTCCGCATCCCTCCCCGCCACCCTCCTCGGGCCCCCATCCACTGGCGGGTCTCATCTTCCACCCCTGCATCACCTCACCCCCGCGGCCGTCCCTTCTGCCCATCCACCCCCTCCCCCCGTCCCACATACCCGCTGGCCATCCCTCTGAGAATGTGTGCGCGCCGAAAGGGTACACGAGGCTTTCTCGCATGCCGCAGCGGCATCAAACTCCCCCTACTGCCCCCGCTAATATCCCACTCCTCGACCGCTTTAACAATTTCCCGCCCCTCTACCCCCTCCCCCCACATCCCCTCTCCTCCGCTTCCGCAATTCCCTTCCCCAAACGCATATTCCTTTTCCGTCTTCACCCCCCACTTCCCTACCCCACCCCACGTTACCCCGTTTCCAGTTTTGCTCCAGTCCTTCCTTCGTCCATTTCATCACGTCTTCCTTCAATCTTCTCTTCGCCGATCTCCCTCTTTCGCCACCGACCTCTCATTCCCCGAGCGGCGTCCTCGTTTCGTCTTCCGTCTCCCAATCCTTTGCTTTCTCTCTCCTCCAAACGTACTCCTCATTCGTCTCATACTCATCTCCTTCTCTCTCCTCACTCTCGACTCCTTTCTCCGCGGCCCTTCCTCGAGTTCCTCTTCCCTCCTTCGACCCGCATCCTAAAGGCTGATGACGCCGGTTCATATTTTCCACGTCGCACGGCGATCGAGACGCTCAGTTTTTTTCCGATCAAAATTCATACGTGGATTGATTAACCTCAGAATCGGTTGTTCCAGGGTTTTTTGTTGCGGCAGTCGAGTGAATTTTTTGATGGTTTTGTGAAGAAGTGCTTCTGTGCAAATTGGTAGCAATTTTTTTTACTTAAGCCATATTTGTGGTTTATACAAAATATTGCTCGTCTATACGCGGTTGAATTTAATGACTGAGGGAGCCTCGTGCTGGACGCGTCTCTGACTTCTCATCGTACTGGTCAGGTACGAAGTTCACATGGCGTTTTGTAATAATTTAATTATTATCATCGAATGAAAATCTATTTCTTTATATATTGATCCTAGTAAAATCGAAAATGTTGGCTTAACCATACTTTTCATTAACATTTGAAATACAGTCCTTAAATAATCCTAGTTGGGGCGATATTACAGTGAAAAGCACATAGGTATTATTCTTGGCTTCAGTTCATGAGTAAATGAGGGTTAAAATATAACCATATTAAAGGTGTTCGTAATATACCACATACTTTAGAGTCTGTGGAAAATTACAAACTCGTTTAATATGGACAAAGTTACAGACTCTCATAATATGGACATCACAAAATTCCATGAAGTGAAGCCTGAAAGTGTAAAGAACAATTTATATTGATAAAAGGTTAGGTGAAACTCTTTGCTTACAGGGTCGCACCCAAAAGTGGTAGGACTGATTTTTTTTACAAGAATTTTATTGACGATATACTTACATCGACTTAATACTCTTCAAAGTATTCTCCTTGAGCTGCTATACACTTAGTATGACGTTGCTCCCATTCCCCGTACACCCGCAGGGAATTTTCTTTGGGGATGCCGTTGATGACCCTCGTCGAAGCCTCTTGAACGGCCTTTATTGAGTCAAAACGTCATCCCTTGAGCTGTCTTTTCATCAGGGGGAAGAAGAAGAAGTCCGGTGGTGCCAGATCGGGAGAAGAGGGCGGGTGCGGCAACGTGGCAAAGCCGTATTTGGCCAGGAGCTGTCTGACGACGAGCGCGCCATGGCAGAATTTTCGGCACCATCTTGGCGCACACCTTGCGCATGGCCAAATCCTGAAAAATAATGCGTTGGACGTTGGATGCAGACAGACCCAACTGGTCGGAAATTTTTTCACTGGTTAAGCGTCGGTCTGTGTTCAGCAGTGTCCTCACTCTGTCCACATTCGTTCGCCGTCGACGGCCGTCCGGAGCGATGGTCGTCTTCAACGAGCTCCCTACCCTCTTTAAACAACTTGTGCCACTCAACGGCTTAGGGCAGTGTCCCCATAAGCCTGCTTGATCATATCGAGGGTCTCAGTTGCCGTCTTCCCGAGTTTCGCACAAAACTTCACGGAATAACGTTGCTCTAAATTCAGATTCATTTTGTTTTTCGACGTGGACAAAAAACTTGCTTCACTAAAAACGGTGTCCTCACTCAAATACAGCCCGCAGGTGACTGAGGTTGGTGTCGTTCTTTTGCTAAGAGCCCCCTCCACCGCTCCGTTCGCGCCAGAGAAAATCAGTCCTACCACTTTTGGGTGCGACCCTGTAAAATACGTCTAAGAATCAGGTGTTATCATATTACAGCGCTATATATATATATATATATATATATATATATATATATATATATATATATAGTACAATACTTAGTAACACACAGTATAGAAACACAAAAATAAAAGAACACTCACACGTATTTTCTTGATATTTCGACGGAAACAATCCGTCTTCCTCTGAAGATATAGAAGTAACGAAATATATATATATATATATATATATATATATATATATATATATATATATATATATTTATTTATTTATTTTTTTATTTATTTGACGCTTGGGGTTAGGAATCTATTTCGATATATTATGACCGTCATAATTACTAATCTCAACGGAAAGTATTGTGGATTATAATGAAGCGGACTATGGAATGAAGGAAAAGTGTCGATTGCCGAAAAATATTCGTATCCGTCTGCTGAAGAAAATATCCCAAAAACACTGTGGTAAATTAGAATGGCATGATATGGCCTAACATTAATATAGCTTAACGTACCTTCGACATCAGTCTCATTTCCGTTTTATTTCACCTGTTTAAGTAACCTCCACTCCAACGTATAGCTAAAATTTTTTGATGATTTCAGTTTGCTCCTTTCAAAAAAATCCAAACTTCAAAAGAGGGGTAAAAATCAACAAATTTACTATTGGGTCACAGGGAGTAACGTATGGAATTTTTTTGTGGTTAGTGTTTCTTAAGTTACGTCATTGATATCCCTTTCCTAGAATGAGGAAGAGTTACTAAATTCTCCGAGCGGATAGTCAACTACATTAATGTGAGTTAGTTATCCAAACGGGTCGCGGTAGTCCAGTGGGTAGAGCGTTGGACTGCTGACCGGAGGGTCTCGGGTTCGATTACCGGTCAAGGCACTCTGGGCACCTGCAGCTCCACCCAAGCTAAAGTGATTTTTCGGGTACCAGTTCTTCCTGGGAAACCAAACCGGCAACACGCCGTGTAGGGCTTAGTACTGGGTGAACTCTACCATCACCTACTAAAACGACCTTCGGGTTGATTACTGTGTTTGTGGTTTTTTAGTTGTCCAAACAGTAACCATTCATGCTATTAATGATGAATTCAATAATAATTTCATTATTTGTGTCTGTGCAATGCAGTTCAAGAATTTTCTATCCTTTTTCCCGGTAATTTCCTGGCATATGCCTTATATAGGGTCTTCTCGGGTTTACTACGAGACCAAGTATATTGTCACCAATGTATAAAAGGGTCGCTCAGAGATCGTCCTCGGAGCGTAAAGCGGCGATGGCAGTTTGCCTTAATACACTGTGGGCGATGGCAAATTTATCCTCCGAAACGTCGGGAGGGAAATATCTAACCAGATGGAAACCCCGTGAAAACATCATTTGCAAAGAGACTAGGTTTTCCAAACAGTTCGCCGCATTAGTTCCCAGTTTGAAGTCCGGGTCGTAGTTTCCTTCTCGGCTGCCCGCGCTTAACGATCCTAGGTAAAGTTTAAGCTTCGATTCGCAATAATTCCACGGTAAAGTTTCTTTTCAATGATATGCCACTTTCTGACCAAGTTTTAAATTTTTAATTTAATTATTTGTCGAACTGATAATATTAATTTTGCAATGAAGTAAAACATCTTTCTCTTTTATAATGAAGGCCATTTCCTCACGGCTTAATCTTCTCCCAAATAATCCTTGCAAGTTTCAATCTCTCTCTCTATCTCTGGACCAGGCGAAATATTCAACGTAATTGAAATACGAGGGTCATCCGGAAAGTAGTACCCGTTCGTGCCGCATGAAGTGCTGACGACGCGAGTAGCCGCTGGACGAGGTCAGATAGCTTCAGTGGCTTGTCTGCCTTCTCTGAGCCAAGTTGCGTGACGCTAGCATTGCCTGTGTTGTTTCTGTGATTGTTTACAATGTTTAAAAAAATTGAGAACGCCGCCAGTTGTGAAGTGAGGGCAGTGATTAAATTCCTCAATGCAAGAAACGTTCGCCCATGTGATATTCATCGCCAATTAAAGGAGGTGTATGGAGACAATGTAATGGACGAGTCGTCTGTTCGGCGGTGGTGTCGCAACTTCAACATGGGGAGGGGGAACACACAGGACGATGAGCGTTCGGGGAGACCGTCTGTCATTACAGACCAACTGGTGAGCTCAGTTGACGAATTCGTGAGGAACGATCGGCGCGTCACAATTGATGACATCTGTGAGCATTTTCCCAATGTTTCTCGAACAATTGTTCATGAAATTGTTAAACACCATCTGCATTATGCAAAAATTTGTGCAAGATGGGTCCCTCGCGTATCTCAATGAGCTGGCGGCGAAGGACTATGCAGCAGGAATACAGAAACTTGTCACACGTTATGACAAATGCCTTAATTTGCTTGGAGATTATGTTGAGAAGTAGTTTAAAGTATCCTCTTTCAAATAAAATTTTTTATGTTTGTTAATATTTACTTTTGTGTCTTTATTTCACGAACGGGTACTACTTTCCGGATGACCCTCGTAACTAGACATTAAGGTTCATACTTTTATTCAAGAGTTAAAATATATCAATTTATTGTATGTGGCCGTGATACTAAATGTCGGACGAAACAATAATTTCTGTAACTTTTAAGTTATTTCGTTTAGTGCTCTCATGCGATCAATATTATTTAATTAATGTTCCATAGCCTTAAAAAAGATCATCAGCGGCGGCGAAATTTTATGAATATGAATTAATTCCATTTTCGTGGTTCTATTTTTCCTAATTAACAGTAGGAAATCTTAACCAACACATTAGAACGACGTGCACTCAGATGCAAATACAAGTGAAAACGAAGTTAATAAAATTTTGAATCTTTAAAATAATTTGAATTTTGATTATTTCCATGATTTTTATGTCTATCATTATTCATCTCTTGTTTACCCAACTCCCGCTTATCAATTCGGTGGAGGGCCTAGTGAAAACGCTCAGAGCGCGCCAGCCAACGCTTTTTGTTTCTATGCTTCTAATTTTGTGGGCGCATGCATGGGGCCGGAATACTTGGGAGAGTTGAGTTTTAAAATTTAATTCCTCTGGGTTCCCAACTCCGTGACCTACAGGCATGTTTGGAAATTTTAAAGTTGAAGGAACTTTGAAAATTTTGCTCATTCCAGCGGAGGTGAGTTCGTTCACCTCCTCTCTTCGTCCATTATGTTTTTCTAGCGAAATGGAGAGCGCAGTGTCATGGCTGATTCAAATGGTTTTCCAGCTTTCGACCTTACTCCCCGATCCGATTTGCTAAAGTTGTAATGCACTATGCAATTAATTAATCGATAGTCTACATTCTGCATTAGCTCATTGTGTGATGCTAATTATGCCGATGCGAATGTATAAAATAATTAATTACTGAGCCGTAGCACCTGAAGTCCTAATTGTGACAATGCGCTAAATCATTGATGCTGAGCTTACCTCTGAACTAAGTGGAATGGTTGGTTTGGCCTACTTGTATATATATGCATATATTTTGCGGTGAGTTGGATTATTTACTTATTTTACCCTTCTCTCACGATGCCATTCAACCCTCAGGTGTTCGCATTTTAATATTTGAGTACGATTTGAGGCAACTGATAGTGTTTTGAAGTCAGGTGCGTAAGCAAACATAAAGTAGAACTTTATATGAAGTCGTAAAACGCGCCACGTTATCATTATTCTGGGTACTCCACCTCCCTTTCAACGCTCACTCCCTCCCTCCCTTCCTGTCATATTCCACGTGATCGTCCAAAAGGGTTTCCCCTCGTCATATCTCCCCCCCTCTCCACCTTTCCCCCCCTTCTCTCCTCCCCCTCTCTCCTCCCTTCAAAATCCCCTTCAGTCTGTCTCTGAATAGTAGCGCTCGCCAGTGCCACTCGAGGTATGAAACGTTCAAGAGTACCCAGGGCTGCTTTTTAAAACTAAGGATCGCTTACGTAGATAGAAATGCTTTGGAATAAAAGAAAAATATAGAGCTGGGGAAAACTCTGCTGCAATTTTTTCATGCCTCTTTATTTTTTTATGCCACGTATTAATGAACCTTGGGGAATTTTTAAACTTCCATGTGCCCGTTTCGAGTTTCCTCATGGCTTTTCTGTGCTTCAATGTAGGCATTGAAAAGGATTTTGGGTTAATGCTCCTCCGGTTTGCAAATACACAGATATCCTTAATATGTCCGTGGCTATTTTCGATTTTATCACTCCTCTTTTTAAAATCGAGTTCTCGGCATACAGACGTGCCCTTAATATCCGCATCCCTTGAACAGAGCCTTTCATATTGAAATGCAATATTCTAATCGCCGTTCCCGTTTTATCTCTCCATATTGAATAGGTAATTCCTGGAAGCACTGACTTTTAAGCCATTTTTTTTCAGGTTGTTTTATATCGCTGTCCGTCGGAAGAAAATAGAACCGAGTACAAATTAAGGAGTTCTAAATGAGCACTTCCACCGATGGGAGATTCCGAATTTGAATATTTGTTCCGATTTGCCGAGAAAATATGTTGAAATATGTATGATTTTTTCGTGATGGGTGATATCGATCAATGGAACTCATAACATTGGAAATAATGAAACCCAGTCATGCACCTAATTCATTTTTAGACAAATTTTATGCCATTTTTTCTGACTCTCTATTGCAGGTATTTTATGCATAGTGAATACTGTTGTGGTTGAGTTTCATGTGTGAATTTTTCAGAGCTAATAATTCTTGGAATTGAACATGGATTTCTTAACCCGCTTTAACAGGCAAGCTGAATAATATATTGAACGTAGGTATTTTTTGCTGTAAAAGAACGCTTGGAGGTGGCAAAATGGCTGTCTACCGTTCAAGGTATGTTTTGGATGGACACAGAATGTACATTCTTATATTTCTTAGCCTCGCCTAACAAGGCACAACCTGACAGCCCACACTATAATAAAATATTCTTCAATACCACTTGCATTCCACCTCCCTTGATTCTGTTTCATTTCCATGTCCTATTCCCACCCCTTCCTCGCTCGCCCAACCTTCTTAACCCTATCACGAACTTCAGCATCTCATCGTCAATCAAGATGCACTGGTTCCATCTTTCCTGACTCATTTGGATTCTCCCAACAACGCTAACCAACCTTTCTTTGGATTCCTTCCTACAGTGCCCTCTCCTCCATCACTATGCCTAGTAAGCCTTAGTTTGATATCCTATCGGCCCATTTTACCTTCTCCAAAATAATACTCAACGATATCTGAAAAGCCTCCAAATCTACTTCTTGAGTTATCATCTCGCTTCATTGGCAGAGTTTGGAAGCCGTAAAAAACACGCTTCATGCCAAATTTTTCACCAGTCTCCTTAACCTTCGTACTTCAAATCCATGACATCAATTCTCCTTCACCTGAGAGCTTCTTTTTGTAACTCAACTCTTCTTCTTATATCCCCACTACTTCGACCATTTGAACTTTCCACTTTCTCGAAAACCTCGTAAGCTATGTTTTATTTACGCTTATTTTCATCCCATTCCCATCGCACTGACTTTGAAATGCGCTCGGCAACGTTTGAAACCCTTTGACTGACTAGTAAACTAAAGCTTGATCATCCGGATCATGCTTTAGTTAATCAAATCATGAATTCCCCACCGACTTACATTCCTGTCTCCAGTATATCCCATGCCCTCGTAGCCATTTCCTCCATGTAGGGTAAAAGCACCGGTGGTATAATGGACACACCTGTCTTAACCCTCTTCAAAACGCTGCCCATCCGGAATCTCCATTCGCCAATCGTACCTGAGCAGAGAGGCAGGATTAATCCCCTATTCTTCCAGACTACTCCTGTGTGTTCCAAAATATGATCTTTCTCAGATACTGGGCGAATTTATTACGCTGGACTTTAATCTATGCTTAAACATGAAATGGTCTAACTGAAATCTTTATGAGGCTCCAGGTATTTTTCACGTGTATCAACGTCTACAGTGGTGTTTAAACTTGATGTTCGTTATGATTAAACTCTTGTCTCTTGCAGAACTCCATCGCTTTCTCCCCGCGGTCATTCCTCGTCCCTAAACCTGAGTGCCTTACCTCACTCCCATCTCTTCCTTCGCCTACGACCGCATTCCAATCCTCGAGAACTGTGGAATGTTTTCTCCCTGGGGTAACCTTAATTAATTCCTCTAATTGAATGTATATATTGCATATTTCTTCCCCCCTTTGTTAACTTGGTTCGTTGGCTTAGATTTTACTTCTATTAATAAAAATCTACCACAACCCTCTGCTATGACTTTTTATAAGCTTTCTCCTACCTTTTTATTCATTACTTCTTCCGCCCCTCGCTGGCTCTATTCCCTGCCATTATATATTACTCTATGGTTATCGCTCCAATACTATTCGCAGTCCTTCCATCTCACCTCGAATAGCCCTAAAATATTTATATTTCCTCTCTGCATCCTTCGTTTTCTCAATAAAATTATTATTTTTCTGAAGATAGGCTCCATTAATTTTAATACAGGAATAATTAGTGTCCCGCGCCGGGCTTTTATTTAGCATATTTGTTAGTGGTAACACAGTTTAAATTTATTAATGGTGCACATTAATCCAAGTAAATGCATCGGTATTGAGAAATTGACTGTTGTTTGTTATTTGTCTACGTTTTTCGCGTGGGATACATGTAGGCAATTCGTAGCCATGTAGGGATGGATTGATGTTTTAATGAAGTGTAATGTTATATTTTGTAAATCTTCGCCTTCTCTATTTTAAAAACCACATAAATTTGGTAAATGTCAGTCTTTTTTCTGTTTTCGCCGTGACTGAGATCGTTTCGTTCAGTTTCATTCAGATCCAGTTTCATTGAATCGAATAATTGACCGGATCGCGATAAGTTATCATTTATGTTTGTGTGGGTACTAGTTTTTTGATGCTTTCATTTTTGCTTGATTTGTTGTAAATACATACTTGTATTTAGCATTCACCGCATTCAGTGAAAAAAGCGATCCACCAAAAATATTTTTTCGATCTGTATACCTAATCATTGGATAATATGGGATTTTTCGATCAATGTGAATTATCTCATTTATTGTGTTTCCTAGGTCTACCTCAATGATGAAAGTATATATTCTTCAGATGCTCGAATAGGCATGAACTATTAGGGTGGCACATCTGATAAGGAAGATAGATCCAAATGAATTTATCAAACCGATTACGTGAGCGTCATATTTTCCACGCTGGGACGAGTTTGCCATGCAACAGTTGAATCATCTCTCTAGTGTGTGTCCCAGTAGCCTTTATTCGTCTCACATAAGGCATTTGAGAATGTATTTCGTGTGATAAATGTTTTGTGGGGGCCATTTTATTCCTTGAAGTTTTGGATGAAAGAATGGTAAAAATACCAAAAAGTGTGTGTTTACATATAAATAAAAGTAACTAATAATATAGATATGTATTTATTTTATTTATTTATTTATGTATATATCCGCACCCTGGAATTAATCCTCCTCTAATGAGCTTACGGGATATATATATGTTGCTCGTTACAAGCGAGGAGTTTATAGCGAAGAACATCTATGGTAAATGTTAGCTATTGCCTCCCCTCGATGAGCCTTCCGCCGTTAGCAGCGGGTGTTAATGGAATTTGTGAGACTCAATAGGTTTATCCTTCCGAAAGAAGTAAGGCATCCGAGAAAAAAGAGCCGAGCGCGCGCGTGTAAGATTGGATAGTTCTAATTAATCCCTTTTGTCCCTCCGCGAACGGTCCGTTCCATTACGCGGAGGTAATTAGTTTGCGTGAGCCGGCATACGCGCGGCGGAAGCCATGGAACGGCGCTAAATGCGAGGAAGGGGGCGCTTGTGACGGGAATACATTTGCGTTGATTAATTGGTTAGAGTATATAAGCAAACCCCGAGCAGCAGACAACCTAATAAGGTCTCCTCAAAGTGAATGCGACTCTTTCTGAGGGTGGGTTGGGGTTACGCGTCTCGGGGTTGTCGCGCCTCCCTCCCGAGACAACGAGACAAAGTGGTTTGGATATTCGAAATCGTTTGGAGAAAATACAATTGTTTTCTGGTCATGAAAGTGGATTTTAAAGGGTCAGTCCAAATGACCGGTAATTTTGTTTCTCTTATATTCGTTCTGATTAAGGCCCCGCGTGGGGGAGGTATGCATTTTTCTCTCTACCTACAGTCGGTCTGGACTTTTTTCACGATAGAATAATACGGAATGCTCAGCCGTTTTTGTATGGGCGTTTAGACCCTGACCAAAAATATTGTGCAAAGCTTTGTATTCTATTATACGAGTTGTTATATTTTAAGTATTTGAATCCGGAAAGTCTATCTGCGCAGCTCTTCTTTCCTTTGCTAACTCCCTCGATCTCTCAGGTATTTTGTGTAACTTTCCTTTTTGTTTTGGCTCACGGACTCTTGGTCTTTCTCGTGGCGTATCCTTATAATTTTTTATCATTCATGTTTATCACAAAACTATTGTAACCTAAGGTTTGCTTTAGCTATTTGGTCCTTCTTTGACTTGTATCGTGCTCTCAATTTTTCCTTTCCTCCTCTACCCTTTCGTTATAACAATTCATTGATTATTTTATGTGCTCAGCATCCACCACAAGTACTTTGAAGATTTTTATTATCCTCAGTCTACTTTTATGTTAGTTGTCGGGAAATGTTTTAATATTGACTCGCCAACATTTTATATAATAAATTAATTTCTTATGTAGCATGGTTTCATGATGGTTAACGGGTTCTCAATACGCTCAGCGAGCCCCTTTGTTTGATTTGCAGCAGTGCCCTCTCTATCACCTTCACACTCATCCATGAAAGCGAATCGCATTAGTTTCCGAAATGGGAATCAAAGCACGAAAATTGCATACAATTTTTGATTTTTCAACATTCAAAGTACCTTCATTCATAATCAGTGTTTCAAATTTCCCGTTGCAATATTTCATTGATTGAATAACAAAATATGTTATCCAAAAGTCTGCTTGGATTGGATTGCTAATTCCTTTTCAATGCTAAACAAGTGTGCAGAGCCCTTCGCGTATGTGAATGTGTTCGTAACACCGGGCTGTTTTTTGACCAATATTGACGGCTAAAACTTAGTACACTTGATTATTGATCTCTCAATTCCATGACCTGTGGTTAATCCAGTCAACGTATACACTTTAAAATTGTGTCTTATTAATTTTTCAATGAAATTAATTAATCATTGAATAAGTAAAGAAGAAGTAAGGAAAATATAATTTGATATTCTTATACAATATGTGAGCATTTTGTGAGTAAAGTGAGAATTATTTTATCGGATCGAAGAATTTAAATTTAGCTTTGTTCAGGCTGTACATCTGGAAGTAATGTCTTGACTGGATTTACTCAAGGCGGCACTCACCGGGCTTCATTGTCCAAAATTGAGGATTTAGTAAGAATAACTAGGCACATTTTTAAAATTTGCCATAGCTGCTAATTGCAAAGTTGGGTTTATCGTGGCTTAAACGGCTGTGTAGTATCCTAGTAGGAAGAGACTAGTGGGCAGCAGACTGAATAGTCCCGAGTTCCGATCCGATTGAAGCCCTCCAAAATGAATAACTTTTGCTACACCAAAGCTGCCTGCTTTTCTGAGTGACAGAACTTCTATGGAAACGCAGGAGGTAGCGGAGAGGGTGGAAGTGGCCATCCTGCCTTCAGGGTGTGAATATCACGCACCGCAGGGCCTACCAGGGGATGGTCTCTACCCTCACCTATTAAACCCTTTGGTAGATGTAAAATCATGCTGTTGGATATATTGGCTAGTATATCGGATTAAATATCCGATGAACTAGCCAAGATAATAAATATGTATGACATATTTATTTAGTCTCTCTGCTGCAGAAATCAGCAGTGTGTTTTCTAGTTTATTCTAACGAGAATGCACAAAACTTTACCATTAACGCTAGTTGGGTCGGTAGAGATAGCAGTCGATAGCATCACGCTTGAACATTTTCTCATTTCTCATCTCCTCTAATACACTCGTAAAGAGAAATCCGCGGGCCTTGATGGAGCTTTTAAATTCCATTACCTTTGGAAAACACACATTTAAGCACATTATTAGAGATACCTCTAAGGTATGCCTGCAGTAGTATTCCGAGCATGCCCTTTTGGTTATGAAGGAGAATTGGGGGTTTTATTCATTGCATTCCCATCGTACGTTAAGCAATGCTCTTTGAGAGAAATTCCTCAGCGTAATGGGATAGAAAGAGAGGCTAGGGGAGGAAGTTGGGACTGGGCAAGGAGAAGCCAAGATGGAGAAGAGAATGAAGCAAATTGAAGTAAAGGTGGACAGGGAGAAAAGAGATAAAGTAATGAGAGAGAGAGACAACAGGAGAGTGAGGATGGGTACTTAAAATTCGCTGTGCAGAATTTGTTACTTTCGAGCGAGCCTAGGTGTTCAATTTGAGTTGCAATTTCACATCAGTTGATATGCCGCTTCTCGTCTTCCCTTTGAGTTAATCCTAGTATTTAGTCGTTTATTGCGGAGTTCCATTACGTCGAATATGTACTCAAATCCTCTTGGAAAAGTGCTATTTAAAATTTTCAACTGGAAACTTTTGTATGACTACCCCCGGGCAAGGATAATTTTGAAATGAATGCAGTCGTATAGTGTCTTTGTACTTTGAATATATAGTAGCGTATTTGTTATGCATCAAAGTAAAAGGAATCGCTTTAATAATTACAATAAATCAAAATATTAGGGTACCAAATTTAATATGCTATTTAAAGCTAATGAAAGACAGCCCAAGGCAGTTGGAAATGACTGTATCTGATATAAAATAATTAGTCTATTCCATTTTATTAGATCTATCCGTTTTTTTGTGAACAAATGGAATTGGAAAGGTGTTTATATGAAGATATTTTTCATTTTAGTAATAAATTAACTACCCATACATTTGGAATTTATATATATATATTAGGAAATACATTTATTTAGAGTATAGTTTTCAATCTCTTATGTATACAAAGGGCAAGTATTTTGTTATCACCAAATGCCCTGGAAATTCGATTGCTTAGTGTACTACTAAAAATGAGGAAGCACTTGGCAAAGGAAATCGGTTTGTGCGGCGCAGTCGATTCGGATAGGTTTTAAAGGAGAATAATTCCTCGTAAACCCATTGGTTACCAAAATGTTAGCTTAACGAATAAATGGTAAATATCAAAAGATATTCCTATATGATGAAAAGACTATATAAATATTTCACGGAGTAGAAATCCAGTAAGAAAATATTAGCGTAATAAGCTTTTCACACAGTTGAAAAAAGTGTTATTTTTAAGCAATTTAGACTGTCAGAAGATTGAAATTGAATGATTTTATCCAAAATGCAAACTTATGAATCATATTCTGAGTAAAGAACGGAGGTATGGAAATAAATAAGGCAGGGTTACCCCAATGGGAAATAATGTGCGTACACCAACAGAAATATAGGCCTTTGGGATATGCATTCATTTTTTTAAGGACATGACCATTTCCCTTGGAAAACCTTCATATGATCCCGGCGAGTTTTGCATTAGTTTAGGAATCTGGTTTGGCGAGGCGCCACTCCGAAGTTTCCATGAGCGTTAATTTCTCTTTAATCTTCCAGAGGTCATGTTTTCTCAAGCTGAGTGAGACGAGTGGGAACAGTCAAGGGTCCTCCTGCCTCTTGGTCTTATTTGCCCCGGACTCAATACCCTTTTTTCCACGGGCACCGCAAATTCTCACGGTGGAAATGTCGAAGCGGGAAAGAATGGAAAGGGTTCGAAGGGAGGGCTTGTGGACGGAGCGGGGGATTGATTGAAGGGGAGGAAGTGGGAGGACGGAGGGTGAGTGGGGAGGGAAGGGAGAAGGGGTTCTTACACTGCTCCCGAGTTTACTCGTCTCTCATTTCGACAAAGGAACGCAGAAATAGTCCACGGTTCGCCCTGGACCGCATATTATTTGCATACTGGGAAGAGAGAGAGAAAGAGAACCATCTCTCTCAGGAAATTAATTCCGTCTGCGGGAGTGATTGAGGCCGGAATGGGAGGGTTTTTATTTTTTTTCACTTAACTATGGTTAGGCCATCACTTTTGTGTGGAGATCCATTGAACGTAAAAGTGGTCCCGGAAAATATCGGGGCGGTCTCAGAGGGAGCGGTTGAATTTACAACAATAGGCGTTGCGAAAGTCTCGGTAGCGTGTAACGGAATAAGGAAATGCGGCCATTTTTGAGAGCTGTAATGGTATCGTAATCGAAAACTGGAGGGGCACTATGCCATGTAATGGAAAGGAATAGATAGATGCAATTAATTGGTTTGCTGACAGACTCCAAACAATCGGCTGATTATGTTTTTCCTCATGTTTCTTCCTTGTTATCAGTGCGAATGAGTGTGGGGAATAACCTGTCAATCGTCGTCACTTTGCATTTATTCCAAAAATAAACCGCGGTGAATTACATTTTTTTAATTGGCTTGGAAACTTCTATACATTTTTATCAAGCAAAAAACATATTACGCTTGCATTTTTGATTAGCTGTAGATGATATATAGATAACCAATAATGAAGGAAAATTATTTTTCAACTTTATGTGGAACAAAAATCCAATTCCGAGTTCCAATGCTAGGGCACTACCGATGATTCATCACGTTATTTAATCTTCCAATACTTGCCAGGACCATATGCTTAATAGGAAATCAAGGAGTTTGTATTAACTACAAATGCTCAACTAATATAACGTGGTTTTCTCCAATAGCCATGTAACGTTATTTCGCATGAACTCTTTTAATTAAAATATTACGAGGACCTGACGGAATACTTCTATTTTAGTACTTGCCTCACTTTTTCTGCACACTGAGAAAAAAGCGGTGATGGTTATCAAAATAGATGTTGCTGGACCTATGATTTTTCTAGGGTCTGGTATTTTCATCTGTACAACCCGGGAAGGCCCTCTGGGGGTGTTAGGATGACATTATTAGAAGTTTATAAAACATTTTGTGCAAATCAGAATAAATTCTTTACTGTTGCAGCAATTTAAACACACGAATATTAAGTATTTACTGTTTATTGAATTTATAAAGATTTATTTTAATATTGCAGTGGCATCCATGGAGGCTTAGGTCCAGCTTATGTATTGAAAGCACCTGTGTAGGTTGTGACAAGAAGGCTGTACTCTATGAATGATGGCATTCCTAATTCATTTCTTGTTTTTCGTTCTCAGTCAGTATTTCAAAGTACATACGTTAATCATGTATTGGGTCGGAAATGGAATTGTAAGCAGAATGAGTTATCCTGAAATGGATATGAATATTAAATGAGTTTTATGTTTTAAACTCTGAATGTTGAATGAATGCCTCAGCTGAAAACGAAAAATCAGAGAAATACCCTGAGACTCATGTATTAGATACATTTTAATGGAGGTTGGAGGAGGAAGATTTTTATATTTTTGAAAAAGTCACGCAAATGTGGAATATTTTAATTCCGTACTCCCGAGCGTGCAATACCAGTTATTTTTGCATTATGTGTTTATCTGCATACCACATTTTTATTTCAAATCTCGAGGATATGTAAATTTCCATGCACCTGAAAAGACAAAATGCGATGAAACAGTCTGATAGGATTGCCCACATTAATACCTCCTAATGGAGAGTTCATTCCTTTACACTCTGTGGCAAGTGACCTCCTTCTCTAGAGTGACGAAGGGAGAGTCACGGATGCATTTTTGACGTCTCCTGGGCACAAACTTTGATCCTCAGCATGCTGTAAGATTAAAAAAACAGGGTCCAACAACGATATTCGTAATGGAATTGGCACACACAATTGATCGAGAAGAATGATGATTCCCTGGCAGGTTTATTTCTAGTGGAAAAATAAGGGCGTGCATATTTCAGAGAGTGGTGTCGTGGGAAATAAATATTGCATCAGTTCGAGAAGAAAAACCCTCACTTCATCTTCCGCCTTTCGCTTGAAACTGCTCAGGGCAACATTTGCCGCAATCCGCCTGACAAAAATCGGTATACATGGCCGGAGATTGGGATCCGTATACGATTTCTTCCGTGCATTGCCTGGTTTCCATCCGAGCGCTGATCTTGGTGATAAAATACATTACCTGAGGGAGAGAAAAATGTTTCCTTTAGTGCTCAAGCCCGTCGAGTGGACATTAACGTTGTTCGGAGGTCGGTGGTAAAGTTTTAGGTGTCGTTTGGATTGCGGTTGTAACTGTCGGGGTGAGGGTTTCGGTATCTGCTCCCACTTCCCCGGAGAATTATTGCACACGGTAAACAACTGCGCATTCGACACTCGACTCGTGAAGGAGGAGGGTTCGCCGAAATTTGCAGCGCCCTTGAGGAGAGAGAGATACAAGGGAAACGAACGGGGAATTGCGAACGACTACTCTTCTCTGAGCTTAGAGAGGGAGAGACATAGAGCGAGAGGGGAGGAAGGGGGAGTCTCCCGCTGTTAACTTGTCCGCTGCCAGAGAGGAAAACAAAGATATCGACCGAGAGTAGGGAGGGAGGGGGGTGAAAGTGGAGAGAGGGTGGAGGGGAGGGAGAAAGTGGTTCGGAGGGATGGGGTGGCAAGGCCATTCTCCGCGGACTTTGACACATTTCTCCTTTCCCCCAGCCAAACCCCTCCTCAACTCTCTCTTTCCCTCTTTCTTTTTCTCTCTCTCGAGCCTCTCCTCCTCCCCCTCCACTTCGTCCCTGTTGCCCCTGCAGAATGCCGTTCGGGTACGTTTTTCTGCCCTCAGCTGTGAGAGATATAGGACTTCCGGGCGTACCCCCCCCTCTCTCTCTCTCTCCCGAGAGCACTGCCCAACCCCCTTTCAACCCCTCCCTTTCCACCCCCTCCTCTCCCCAACCACCACCAACTCCACACCCAAAGTCACGCGATGGCGCCATGCTGCTTACGCGCCGGGCGCTCTGGATGAGAGGAGGAGGGATTGGGGGAGTCGAGAAAAGAAAGACAATCGGGGATGTGGGGAGGGGGAAATGGGGACAGAAGGGGGGAGGGAAGGGAGAGAAAAGGAGGCAAAAAAGAGCGCATCGCGGGGCGCGGCGGGCATCCATCCACACCGCAGTGTGTCCTCCGTCTTTCCTCTCCCCTCGTGACGATTCGCCTCTGATCCACCACCCACCCCCCACGTTCATTTGCCCTTCCGTGCGATGGGACGGTTGAAAAATAAAGTGGGAAGACGGAAGGGTTTGGGAGGAGAGGAAGGATCTCCGCCAGCTCACGAGTGAGTAAGCAAATCGGCAAGTCAGTATAAGTGAAGATGAGAGACAACTAAGGGGAGGGGTGGTCGTGGAAATCCCTGTCTCTATTTGGCTATTTGCGTCGTCTATGCGGACTTATAAATAAATAATCAGACATTTTGTCTTGGTTTAAATCGGCTAGGGTGTAACTCGTTTATTACTTCTCGGTCCCGAAGGTCTAATAATATCCCAAGCCAGCATGTATGGATATTAGGTTGATGCCTTTCTAGAAATTCAGCATTTCCGGCTTTCAATTCGACAGATTTTCGAACGATGACGTCTAAGTGAAAAGGAGATTTCGCTCCAAAATTTCACCCGTCAAAACCCTTCAGTCAATAAAGGCCGTCGCTGCGGCCGTGGAAATTTGATAACAACGCGAGTCATTTGAGTCAAAACGTTTCGTTAGATGAATTATGGAAATGATGTCTTGGCGGTTTCAGACGGCGCTTTATTTCAACTCCTTGTCAACTATAATTCCTCGTCTGAGCATTGGTAAGCCAGTTAGCCCCACTAAATTGAAAGATTTCGTAAATTTCCTTACGATAAGTTAATTTTGTCGACCTTGGGTTTTGACAGTAGCGCGTCATTATCAAGACAAAAATTCATTACCGTCATCATCAAGGCCCTTCAATTGATAGCTTTGAGCCTGGTAGGTTTCTTTACATTCATTTTAGCGCAATTACTATTGATTATTATAATCAAATATGACTCAGAAACTATAATGGTTATTGAAATTTAAGAAATTCTTTAGTGTATCTGTAAATAAATTGTTGTGTTTTTCACCAATCCAACTATAATAAATTTACACGAGTATTTTAAGTATGTAAGGTCGCAAATATGGTCGACAATTGTGATGAGCTGGTCAAGTATTTTTGGTACCTACAAATATATTGCGAGGACAAGAGAGAAGAAAATTCTCAAAAATATAAGTTAGGAATAAATTTATAAACATCATATTCTCTAGGATATTTTAGTGTGAGAAGTATTCCAAGAGAACTGATATTTAACGGATAATAAAAATCTTAATGTGTCTGTATTAATAAGATCTAATACTGCCAGAGCAGGATTTGAATATCTCATTAAGAACTCCTCTTGTTGAAATAATTTCTGCAATAAAATGCACTTTAAAGAGTCACTTCGTAGCCGCCTGTCGATGAGCAGTCCGGTGGTGGGTGGGGGTCTTATCCCCTTCAGTCAATGTGAGTGAACCGAGGACTTGAATTGCCTGCCGGAATCTCGCTTTTAGGCAGCGCGTTCCTCTTCTCTGGCAGCGAAATTTGAGACCCAGAGGGCACAGAGCTCTCTCTCTCACTCTATATATATTGGTGAACACGCCGGACGAGGGAAATGCATCACGTATATGGTTTAAAGCATCATATCTAGGTTACCCACCTTAACTCAGCCACATTCGAAAAACTTTATATATTTTTTTCATTCTAAAAATTCTAAATGAGCAACGGCCTAAAGCAGAGGTTTGTATCTCCCGTTTTTTGAATTCCTAATAAATGGAATAACAATCGAATGCGAAAATTAAAGGTGGGTCATCTACTCGGGTAATGATACCACAATCAAATTTGTACGTGCCATATCCATTATATCGGGAGGAAAAGCGTGTTTTTCCACAGAATTATATATTTGTAGTAATATACTAACCGTGCAAATAATTTTTGTTAAGGATATATTAATATCCATTAGAAGTTTGTGTTCAAGAGAATGAAAGGGAAAAATTATACCTTTAAGAGACGGGGCATTATTCTTATTGAAAATCATTTAGTTCACGGTCAAGGGTATTCAAATTTGGGCCATTATAGGCAGATAATATTTCCTTTCCGCTATGCTCAAAGTAATAATTATCTTAATCAATATGTGCTCTAATTCATTTTTCAAAATGACTGCCATTATTCATTTCTAATCAGAAAATAAAATCCCAAGGGTATCTCTTGAATTTAATATTTTATGAATTCATATATAAACGAATCGACTAAGAAAATGATCGAAAATTGGTGGAAAAAAATTATATCAGACTTCGTGAATGTACAAATTCCAAGAAATTGCGGGAGATGCCGCAGCAGTAACTTTTAACGGAGTCATATATTGAGTGTTCACCACAATGTGACAAATGGACATGCCTTTAAATTTACGTTTCTTAAGTGCACATACATACCGTTTAATTATATCACGGTGGATGGTTTAAATGACTTAAGATTGTGTACCACTCAGTGGGGAAAGAAATTATTGCAATTCTATTTTCTGAAAATATTTCGTTTTATTATTTTATTATCCTCAATAATTTACTTGTTTCGATTTTTGAATGCGTTGAATCGATCATCTCCTTCCTCGAAAATAATTTATAATATTTGCTTTTAAAGGCATCTATGCATTAGAAAAGATTAGTTAATCTATTCAAATCAGCACCTTGTCTAACAAATGGCGAAAAATATTGTTTTTTTCAATACCACAGAATGTTTTATATGCTCTTCTTTCCGACCCTCTTCTCGTGGTGCTCCTTTTTGCGGCATATTTAATGGCTTTGTTGAAAGAGCGACCCCGTTTGAGCACAACCCGCATGCTATATTGATTAATGTAATAGCTCAGAATCGTTTCATGGGGTCGGCAGGTCCTCCTCCTCTTTCGTCACGATTTGATGTTAGGTTCCCCAGAATACTGACATTTATTCCGTTGAAATGTGAATTATTATCCCTGATTACGGTAAAAGTGAAGAATTACCGTAGATTATGTATAGCGTTGCGTGAGACTGCATAGCGTGAGTTGAAAATCAGTTGCAGCTGTCAACTCGTTAAGCGAATAATTATTCGGGGGCATTGGGATAAATTTTGTCCGGTCGATTAGGTTGTTCAAATAAACATGGATTCCCGTAATATTTTCTCGTTATTCAAAGGCAATATTCAGTTGGTTACGGCGTGAGCCAAAGGGTCCAGTTTTAAAAATGAAAGCGCTTGAATTGGATGTCATACTATATTTACGAGGTATTAGGTGTGAACAATGGTCTTGATAATATATATAGATCGAGTATTAAGCATTTCATGGAATATAAAATTTGATATGCATGTTTTATTTCTCTTATTTTAGAATACGAGCAGGATCTTAACAATTTAACTGAAACTTTATTTCTGGAAATAATTATTGTATCTAGGAATCAAAATTTTGCTTAATGATATATAAAGTTAAGGAACCAATATGAGCGAGGATTTATTTATCTACTTATTATTTCGTTTAAATTACCAGTTCAATTATTACTAGTTATAAAAATAAGCTCTTTTATAAATACCTCTTCTCGAGATGATTGCAGGAAAATCACATATAGTATGCAATCCGTTCCCTATTCATCACCTAAGATTGGTTGCCTGCAGCCCTCCATCCTACCCTATCTGATGCTAATTGGTTTTCTTCCTGGTATTTTTTGCAATGTACTTTCTTCTTTATTTGTCCCATTTATTTATCCCTTGGCCTTCCTCTTGGGACTTCTCCTCTATTTTTCTTTCTATTATGTATATTCTTCATGAATCCGTTGTGCCTCAGGGTGTGGCCAATTTATCTGGTTCTTCTTTTCTCTATGGTGTTCTATAAGGCTCTCTCTTCATCTATTACTCTGCTTCCTTATTCATTTCTTATTTTCTCCGACCGTTTGATCTTAACCATCCTCCTCCAGCACCCGGTTTCGAAGGCTTCTAGTCTTTTTTGGTCTTCTTTTCCGATGGTCTATGCCTCTGTTCCATAGTGCCACGCTCCATACGAATGTTTCCAAGCAATGTATTTTTTCCTCGTATGTAGTTCTTATCTTCTTTGGATACATCAGATGTCTTTTCATTGTGAAACCTCTCTAACCTTGAGTTATTCTTCGCTTGATGTTCTTCCGTCACATGTGATGGTACTTCCGAGATAGGTGAAGGAATCCGCTTGCTCTAATTTTTGTCCTTTCAGTTTGATTTCTATATTCCACCTCTTTCTTCCACGCACTAGGATTTAAGTCTTCGTTTTGTTTATGTTCATTATGTATCTTTGTAGAACTTGATCCAATATGCTTGTGACCTTTAAATATCCTCCTGGTTTTCTGATGTCATTGCAATATTGTCGGCGAAGCGTAGCATGTTTATCTCTTCTCCATTGACCTTATTCATATGGTGTCATATAAGAGATGATTTAGGATAAACATTAACTACAATGGCTCACAAAAGAGTATAATTTCTAAATTAATAGCATATTCAATTTTCGTTGCGTCCAGGAAAGTTAAGCCCGCTGAAGACAAGGAAACATGTAAAGAAATCAAGTGAACTTCGAGTAAAACAAAGGGGGTCAGGATGGAGCGGTGGCTACCGTACTAGCTTCCCACCGAGAGGGCCCGGGTTCAAATCCTGGAGACAAATCTCTATTTGAGATGCTTTGTGGAGAACATTTAGAGAGAGTGTGACGTCCGTCGGATGGGACGTTTAACTGCGGACCCCTTGGCGTCTTTCGACAAGAGTAGGCTAATGCCGACGCCGGGTTTCTCTCCACCCTTCCTTTCCCATCCATCCCAAATGGCGCAAATGAACTTAGCTGTCAGTCGCCTCGCATAAAAACTACTACTCGAGTTAAACCAGACAATATTTGCCACTGAGGGATAGCACTAAATGTACTTATTACAATTCACTGTGAGTTTATTTCTCAAAAAAAAGTTGTTGGGATTTTAGCGAGTGAGCAATTTAGATTTGAAGGCTTCATTAAATTTGATGAATATGTATAGAAAAAAGTGTCGTCAACTATCCGTTACATTGGCTTCTGCAACTCTCCTCGAACGAAAACGAGCTGTTATTAAACGCTCGGCTCCATTTGAAGAAAAAAACTACGTTTATTTTACTCTCACCAACATTTTTGCCCACCAGCGGTGACGCGTAACCTCACTTTGAAAACAATGCCGTGACCAATTAAACCACCGTATCATTTCTTTCCCTTCGCCTCGAACACTAGTGGAACCCACGTATTTCCCTTCGCCGGGCGCCTCACCCCACGCACGCACGCACCCATTACACTTCCTGCCAAGTCCATAATGACTCCTCGGCCGAGTGTGCTTCCCTCCAATGCACGACTGTGTTTGACTCCAAAGTGCAGCGCAAACTTTGCGCCGGGCGGTTCGGGCGCTCGGAGCGTCGCCCCTCCGCCGCTCGCGAGAGAGTGCGTTGGCAAGGGGGGGGGAGAGCGGCGGAGAGAGGGAAGGGGGAGGTGGACGCTTGCAGTGTGTGTTCTGGCTTTTGATTGATATTCCTCGGTCGTGACAAATGTTTGCGATCGGACGCTGGCGCCCTGAGTAGTGGCCTTCGCCTGCGTCAACCAGGCCACGCCTCCCCCACCTCCCTCTTCACCCACCACGCCCCGACCCCCCCCAAACCCCTTGCCCTTCCAAGTGCCAGACCCTCCCACAGAGTGTCCCGCTGATCGAAGAGGAGGAGGCGGTTGCCGCTCACCCTCCCACATCCCCACAGGGGGACGGGGGATGGCCGCTTTCGGGGGTGTGCCTAAGGTACGGGAAGGGGTGTAGGGAAGGAGAATCGACCGTCGCACCTGACGTTGTCCCGGAGAAAAAAAAGAGAGAGTGGGGCAAAATAAATGGCGAGTTATTTCCCCGAGTTCCTCCGACGACCGGGAGGGGAGGAGGCACGTGCGAGTTGCGTAATAATGATGACGGAAGGCGGCCATGGAGTAAGATAGTGTGTCGAAAAATGGATCCGTGAGTGAATGCAGTTCAAGGTTGTTGAATTTTTGGAAAGAGATTGAACGGGAAATTTAGGATCAGGCATTAGGTTCCTATTGCTCGTTATAAGATCAGTCGATGTGAAGGTGAAAGTGTTCAGTTTATGCAGTGAGAATTTTTATTCGCCAATGATTGTGAAAAAGAAAGGAGAGGTAGAAATATTGGTGTATTTTGATGGTTGGCATTGAATAGAATGAAAATTGCCTGATCACTCAAAATTTTGATGATTGAAGCAATCTGACTATTCTGAATTTACATCTACTTGACACCCCGCAAGCCGCCGCTAGAGCGTATGGCGGGGGGTGTTAGGATACCCCCCGTAATTAAGAAAGAAAAGGAAACTGCGTTTTAAAGCCAAAAATTTATAATATTCACAAACAAAACATGGTATACATTCATACAAGAACACATACACCCCACACACATGATGCAAACACCACAACATGCACCTACAAATATACCTAATATCTTTGCGATGTTTAATGTTGTTTTGACTGGTAAATTAAATGTTTTTAATATTTCTAAAGTGACTTCGGTTTCTTACTATTATGATTTCTGATTATTCGCTGATTTCCGATTGACTATTGCCACATACAAAGTAGATGTTATCAGAATGTCAAATCTGTGATAGCATGCTGATGAGATTAGGATAACCACCTGCAAAAAGAGTTTATGGAAATGTCATTATTTTTCTCCGAGAATAAGCAGATCACATTAATGTCAGTATTTATGGTCAATTTTTTAAGGGATAATAAACTGTTCACTCAGAGATGGGCTAAGCATACACTGCTGCTATAGATCACGCGTGTGCTCCCTGGTCAGTTCTTGGTTGTACTCTCTTAGTCAGTACGTACTTGAAGACAACAAATGGCCGACAATATGTACCGAAATAGATAGTTTAGACTCGAATAAATACTTGGGCATTACACTTATCAATAACTTCTAATATATGCAAATATACTTGCCCAGAGTATGTTTGGACGAATTAGCAAAACATTAGGATGTAGAAGAGTTTGAAGGGTTTGGGAAATGTGACGAGAAAGTTAGAGAAAAATGCTATGTTTTGCCAGTTAGACCTAATTTAGAATATGCTACCATTTTTTGTATGGGAATTCTCATGTATTTGGATCGACCGCCGAATTAGATCGCGTTCAACTATCTTGATGAACTAGATGTGGAAAAACGTTGCTTGGGTCAACTGAGCAGCTTGTTGCGATTATTGAAGGCATTATGTTGGGAATCACTCATGGAGCGAAGGTGTAATTAAAGTTTGAAACTGTTGCATCAGTTAGAAGCAACTGTATCGATGCTGTTGAAACCGTATTATTAGCTCCATCGTACTACGGTAGGAGAGATTATGGCAATGAGATTAGAGAGATCAAAAGCAACAGATTTAAGATATTATTTTTACCACCAGAGAGTCCAGAGTATTGTGTAAGTGGCCGTAGTATTGGGAAAATATTTTTCTGATTGCATTCGAAGTAACCTAGTATGTTGTTCATTATTTCAACTAACCTTATTTCTTTATTGTTATTATCAGCTCATATTACATGCGTAGTAAAGTATATTTTGCTAAGATAGGGTTGTTCACGCACATGTAGGGTTTATAATTACATTATTTGAAATATTTCACACATATGTTGTAACTGAAAATTTAGAAAAATTTGATCTTTGATGCTGCCTGCCTCTCGTTTGAGCATCCCCTGCCACACACCCTAACGGTGGTTTACACGGAATCATGTAGATACATAGCATACATGTAGCTGCTGGTATAAATTATTGATTGATTGCCAGCTAGCTTCCCACCCTCTATGTGAACTCGCTGTTGGGTCTGTTTGCTTGCGCAGTAGTTAGCCCGAATGTGCATATTGATATATTTTATGGCAAAGCTTATGTGCGTTGATCGACGAGCAACGTCTCACGCTAGAGCCCGCCCACCCAGTTAAGGGATGAGTGGAGTATAAACCCTCTCGAGAGTCGTTACGGAAGGAGGCCAGCCACAAAGGTGATTTATTAAAACTATGTAGTGCGTGACTTCTAACTGGAAATCTTTGGTTATTAAAGAAAGTCCTCATCAAAATTTAATATTCTGACTATTCTTTTGAATAATCATGGTGTGTTTAATTCTAATAAGCCAGATATTTTTTATGAAATGATGATTACTTTTTTGAATAAATCTGAAAATTAATATTTGTAAAAAATTGCTAAAAGGGAATCCAAAGAAAATTTGTAATTTCGACATATACGTTAAAACGTCTTTGAAAGACTTCATTTCCTTAAAACATTCTCCCAATGCCAGAAGAGCCGCTAAAAGTCTCGTTTAATCTTCACCCGTTGACTCTATTTCATCAGATCAGGTTCCCTTTTGCAAGGATATCATGAAAAGTCTCCTGAAAAAAAAAACGAAAATCGCCGTGGTCCGACTGAAGACTTCTACTATAATCTTCAAAAAAATAAGTTTTGAATTCCGTAAGATTTTACCACCCCTATAAATTGCCGCAAACGTATTCGTGAGATATCTTTTGAGACATAATTTTGATCTGCCTTCCTATTCACTCCCTATGCCTGGATATAAAGTTTTAATTAATTAAATTCGGAACAGGACATTTTAATTCTTGCTCCTTGAAATTTGTTGTTTTCTCATGCTGTTGAATTCAGTTTATTGTTAAATATTTGTTGGTAAATATTCGTCATGACTTTTCTATAAACAATAGTATAGTTAATGAATTTATTATAAGTTAATGATAGTAAAAAGAACAACTTACCATCAAAGTAGTTCCATCGTATTTTTTCCTATATGTTTTTTTAATTGATTTGGTGTTATCCCAATATGCTCTATTGCTGCAGCTTACGAGTATTAATGACTCCTATTCGATGAATTTAAAATAATTCATCATTAAACGTCCCAATAGCTTTAAATTTCGTGATATTTTAAATATGAGTTATTCTAAGTATGGCATAAATATTTGTGACTGTGGTTAGAAATTTTAAAGTATGGTTATTTGCAAAGAAGTAAATATTTAAATGGGTGGGATCGGGGTTTCAGAAGATCAATTATTTCGGCTTCAATGGTTACTTTAAGTAGAAAAAAAATTCATTTTTACGGATTTCATTAGTGAGGGATGGACCACCAAAAGTCAGCTTTATAAAATTAAATTTAATGAAATGACGAAATTTGGTTTTCCCGTTTCAAGTCAGAAATTAGGGATATAAAAGAGAATGCATGTGTTTATGTGAACAGAGAAAGAGAGAGAGAGAGAAGAGGAATGAGGTAGTAGAGGAAGGGAATGTAAATGGACCCTTGGACTGATGGGTGGAGGAGTTATTCGAACTTCGAGGACTGGAAAGCATAAATATGCTCAAAGTAATTACGTGGGTGGAGTTAGTCCTGATGAATTTGTCAGAACAGTGTTTATTTCATCCCAGAAATGGGGAAAGCACTAAATATCGGCACTATAGAACTATTAGTTTGATTTCAGATGGAGTTAAAGTGGAACATAGTGAACATATACAGAACATATTAGTCCGTTTCGCTGATTTCGAGAAGGCCTTCGGTAGAATAAATTGTACTGAGTTAGTGAATGTATTGTAGAGAACATTAGTCGATTGGATTTTAGGTACGATTGGCGGATGGAAAGCTAGAGTGCAGCGTTAGAAAGAAGGGCAAGATAGAGATTTACACTTAAACCCGTGATTTTTAACTTTTATATTGAGGAAATGTCGAAAATGGCGTGGGAGGAACTGGATGTTGAAATAAAAGTCGGTATGGAGAGAATTACATCAGTTAGGTTTCCGGATAATCAAGTTTTAGTTTTCTGTACAGCCAGGGGATTTTAAACATTGTTGAACTCATTGAAACCAATTGCTAGGTCTACGACGAGAACCATTATAAACGAAAATGTTTAGAGGTTTTTAAGAAAGAGGTATGCTGATTGAAACCTTTAAATAGGAGGAAAAATATTAGTGCATGAGGAATAGTTTACCTATGTTGGCAGGGATTTGGACTATGATGGTCCAAGTAATAGGGAAATAAGAATGATTGTATTAGGCGAAGAGGCTTTCACAAGAATTAAGGACCTGATTAAAGGGATGTTAAGAAAAGACTCGTTAAAACTTTGATGCGGAGTGTGGTTTCGAATGGCGTGGAAAAATGGTAATTTAAGCAAGATCACAGGCGTAAATTGAGACTTATGAAATGTGGGTTTGCGAAGGAAGGAAAAAGTCAAATAGACGGAAAGATAAACAAACAAAGTGGTACTAGGCTTGGTGGGTGAGGTGGAAGTTTACTGGGTGGTTTCCCGCATATCCTGGGAGGCAGAAAACATGGATTTAGGGAATGTTTTGTTGAGATCTGTGATATACGAGGGGCTAACGTTAAGCAATTAGGTATGGGAGAAAAAGAATATGCATGTTGGATGAAATAAAAAAAGGAGGAAGGAAGTATGCGGAATTAAAGAGCGGTTTATTGTAATGTCGGGTGTCATATTTTAATTTGTTAGGAGAGCCAAATTATTATTTCAAATGATAGAATACTAATAAAAATAGTAATAATGACGCCCAGGATACTCTGGGGTGTACATTTGCCGGCTAACTCTAAAATTCCCTACTCATAAGTCCCTTTTAGCGACTTAAGCACTCATTTTAAACGGACAATTAACCATCATGCCGTTGAAATGTATATCATATAGTGAGTGACAAGAGGAGATTCATTTTTTTGTACTTTATGAAAGAGAAAGAAGTTGATGGAGGGAAAGGAAAAATTCTCTAAGCCGCCCATGATAAAATTATATTTTGCTTGCATTAATTAGGGAAGTGGTTTTATATTAAATCACGGATCATTTTCGAAAATAAATATAATTGGCACCTTTGATTAGGGAAGGGAACATATTGTGATGTGAATAAATTTTTGTTAGTTAAGTATAACTATTAGTAGCAAACTGGCCAAATTTGTTAGGTTAATTTAATTAGATGGAATGATGTTTGTTCTCATTGCATAGTAAAGGGAATGAGCAAAGACAGAGAACTCTACATTGTTATTTTCCCTGGGTGTAGATGCGAACACGAAATGGAGTTTAACAGTCCTCAAAAGATATTCTGCCGATTAACGGGGACAGGAATTAAAGACTCAAAGGCACTTAATTTTCGATCTTGGTATGGCAACAGAAGTAAATTAATTTCAGCTATTTTAGTTATCACAAAAAAGTGATTTGTAATTTGAATGCTTGAAAAAGGCTTCAAAGGCAGGCTTAGAGTGCTCGTGAGTCATTTCAAAGGTGAAGATATCCGAAATATATTGCAAAAAACCATATAAACTGATTCTAGGAATAAAAAAATCATTAATATTTCTCAGATTAAATCCAATATTATTTTTCGCTTTGACTAGTTCAATTCAGTTTTACTTTTATTGTCAAAATAACGTCATGATATGTCCACAAAAGTAGTGATTTCATCTCAAACTCTGTTCTGACCCAAACTCTGCTACACTTTGTTTCAAACGTATATTCCTTCAGAGAAGCGGATCAGAATGTCAGCATTTTTCGCCGTCAATCGATTACTTCTTCTAACCTGCCTTTGTACCCTCATCTACTTTGCTTATTCCCCTCTCCACTTCCGTTCCCAACTGATGCCAGGTCTCCATCACCAGCTTCCAATTAACCCCGAAACACCTCGTCTTTCAACTGCCTTCTGCCCCATTATTAATTTATCAGCGAAAAATTTTAATGAGGCATTGTTAGGGGAATGGGAGAGCGCATGGAAGATGAAGATAGATGTTCATTTTACGAGCTCGTAAATCGATCGGTGCTTCCAAGGTCTCATTGCATTGAGTGGAGAAAAAGGTTCCCCTTTTTTCCAAGTTATAGAACGCAAATATAGCTAGTGATCGCGAAAAACATGCTGAAATGTGAAAATTGGTCTGGTAGTAATAAAGATGTATTTTCATTACCTTTCGTGCTTGCAGTTACTTTAGTTTGGCTTACGGAGATAGAATCGGAAATGCTTTTGTCTCCCTTCATGTGGATTACGCGGAAAATTGTGTTGTCAATTTGCCCCCAGGAATTCAGTATTCAAGTCTATGAACTACTACTTTGAATAATGACCATGCTAGATTTGAACATTTCGAAAGAATGTTTTTAGATTTACAATAATATCCTGAATGCTAGGACATTTTTAATATATTTTTTTGTCGCCCCATACTGTATAATAAAATTAAAATTATAAGATCGAACATTCTACGAGATATGTATGATTATTTATTTGACTGACTTATTTCCTTTTGGGATCGAGATCAATTAAAATAGCATTTAGCCTTTTATTGTATGATTTTGTTTGATCATTTTTTTCTCCCATAGAATTTTATTATTTTTATTTCTCCCGACATGTCATGGATTTGGTGGGCGATGAAAATTATTTAGTTGAAGTGTTTTGTTCGTTACCCTGTGAAAATCGTGGGGTGTTAGGTAATTTGCCTTTGTTGCTTATCTCTAATGGATGGAAATGTTTCAGAGTAGTTTGGTGTCATTACTGAGTGTAGATCTTGCCAATTACTAAGTCTTACAAGGCCGGCAGTACACTCACCCGGTATCTAATTTAGTTCCATTCCCTATTACGCCTGGTGATACTTAGGAGGTTCTTGTGCTCAGAAAATTACTTCTCCGGTGTTTAACAGAGGCATAACCGGTATCGCTCAAACAAAAAACTCGCTCAGTAGAGATTTAATAGAGCAATGCATTCAATGTGAGCACTAGACAGTCTTTAATCATAATTTAAGCAATGGTAATGGGTTAAAAAATCAGGTTAGAGAATGACAGAAGAAATTTGCAGTGTATTAGAATGTCTGAAGAGTTTTATTTTTTGAGAGATGACGTTACTTTTTACTGAGGCAACTATTTTCATGCACTTTTTTGTGCGATTAGATTGTGAATAAAAAAATTAAAATGCTTGCCGTGGATTACCAAAATCATTGTAATTGTGATACAGGAACAAATTATAAGAACTATACACTAGTAATTCGCTTCATCTCGTACGCATTTTTATTCCATCTAGTGGAGCTGATTAGTCTCATTTGTTGCAATAATTCTTTGGCTTGCAAATAATTGCATGGATCTAAGAAAAGTTGGGACATATTGTTTTACTACCGTTTTTTTATAAAATCGAGTCCTGACTTGGGTTGTAAAATGTTTTTGAACATGTTTTAAGAATAATTTGAAGTGATAATTTCCCTAAATTAGCATGTAACGAGTATGCGGGGAAAATGAATGAAAATAGTCAAATGCATACGAATGAGTTTTTGAAGTTTTCCGATTCGTTTTTTCATGTTCACTGTTGGGAAAAAAAGGTTTTCAACACATTTATGTCTGACTTTGCTCCATACTTCAATAACTTTTAACCAGATGTAGCATTCATAACTTTATGTATACTTGCTTCAGAATTTATTATATATGAAAACATATTCTTAAAAAGTTGACTCTATCCACGATCCTCTTTCATTTAATGTTGTTAATGTGTTTGTCTCGTATATTGTCTTTTACAAGGTTTCTTAATACTTATATATGCATGAGTAGTATTATTTTGTAACCACTATTTCTCATATGTAATATGAAATCTAATCATATTAGAAACATGAAAAGTTAAGATTCTAAATATTTCAGAAGCAACTAAAAATCACCTTATCTATTTGGTTCCAATAGGATGAAGAATCATCGAGGAAGCGTGTGATTGATCCTGACGAAAGAGATCGCCGCCCCGATAATCATGAAGATCTCTACATACTTGATGGTGATCTTGGCGACCTTGGCCCTCTCCTCCGGCCAAGAAAAGACAACGACGCCAGAAATCACCACCGCCACCACCCTGACTACCGCCGCCACCGCCGCCTTCGCCGCGTCGACGACCGTGGGGATGAGTAGACCCACCACTGCCACCGCCGCGGCGTCATCCACGGACGCCTCCGCGGCGCCCACAGAGGTGCTCGAGGTCGTGGATTCTACCACGGTCCGGCTTCAGCGGTCACCTGTATCCATCATCAGCACGGAATATACGACCACCACGACCACGTATGCCGGCAGCAGTACCTCGCGGGGTCCGACCTCTGAGGTCACCCAGGCCGAGGTCGCCGCGGCCACCTCCTCCCCGAGCACGTTTAAAGTGACCAAGGAAGTCAGGATCGGAAGCACATCCTCCACTTGGCGACCGGAAATGACGACGGAGGCGACACCCTCGACGACCACATTCACGGCGTCGCGGCCAACGACGGCCTCGATCCGAGTGAAAGGAGATCGGGAGGAAATCGGCGAGGTCGCGACGACCACCACCCTGGCCGTGGGAACCACAGCGGCACCTCCTCCCCGCCCGCCGAAAGGGTCTTCTCCGCCCACTACTTCAGCTCCTCCTCGCCTCACACCGGGCACACCCACCCAAGGACCGCCGGTGACGTCGCATGGAACCTCGCCGCCGGCTCCCGCCTCGACCGAGACAGAGATTTCAACGACTGAGGACCCGACCTCGTCGACCGGAAAGGAGACTGCAACGGTGGAGGCGACGGAGGCGGTAACCACGAGTCTGGTGCCGGAAGAGGAGACCGCGGGGACGGGCGCTAGCGTCGTTTCCGTCGGTGGGGGAGGCGAGGGAACGGCAGCCGTGGAAGTGACTTCGGAGTCGGTGAAGACGGAGGCCACGTCCGAAGTGTACGGGGAGTTGCTGAAGAGTGAGAGGGTATCGAGCGGGGTTGAAGACGTGGAGGATGAGATGGCCTCGACTGAGGGAGGGAAAGGAGTTGATGAAGGAGTGTCAAGGATGAGTGCCGAGGAAGTGGAGGAGAAGCGGAGGGTGGAGTCGAGGCTGAAGGCCCTCTCGTGCGATATATCCCTACCACCAGGATCCAGGGCTTGGAGAGGAAACCTCACTCGCGAACTCTCCCTGCCATACAGGGTGAGTAAAAATATATATTTTTATTTAATCAATTTTAATTAATTAAACATTGAGAAGATTATGGGAACTGTTCCACGTTTGGATTATAACGGAAATACACGTATTGTGTTCTCCTGAAAGATCTCCTCGAAGATGTGCATTCTTGTGTTAATGAGCATGTATATATTTTTACAAAAACTGAGGATAATATGAAAAATATTACTCGGTAGATGCGCATCATTTGATCTAAAACAATTCTTATAGGTGAAATATAATAAATATATTTGATAGGCCATCTTTATACAAGGAATTTTCTTTGGCCTTTAACTATTTTTTGTAGTGACCAACTATAAAGAAAACTAAATTTTCGACGACATTTTTGAGAAAAATGCTCATAAAATCTGTATAAATGACTATTTAATTAATCTCGGATTGTGTACAAAAACACCATCAATAAGACTATTTAGAAATCAGAAACCTATGAAAATGCGATGAATAACGTTTCACTTTTTTTACCCTGTATCTGGAAGTGTCATTGATTAACAGCAGGAATTGAGTTCCAAATCTGTTTAAAAGACAATATTTTTACAATTCATTTCAATGCAAAATTTTAACCTATGGAATCGCCTATTCACGAGATAAGCCGTGCCCATGAAACTAAGGTGAATTAGCATGGAGGGAAATAGGACGGGGGAAAGGGAAATGTAGTGACCTACTATGGTAATGGCCTGTGGGTTACTGTGCTTCGAAAGTTCTTTCTCCGTAGTTGCTTACGGAAAGATCGTATCCCTAGAAATTTTCAAAAGAGACCTAAGAAATTTCTGCTTCCTTTTCTGTGCTTGAGACATGACCTTAAGCGGTAGCTGGATTTTCTTTGGGAAAGTTCGTCTTCACGCCAAAGTGATTTCCATTTCATCCTATTGAACCAATATAACGCACAACATTCACAATTTCCTTAATTACTAAGTAAGAGCCTAGCTTTGCGGTTTAGGTTATGATCTCTTTTCTGATTCTCTACAACATAGCTTTCAATAGGTACGAGTATGCGTAACTGTAATCGCTGTAATGTGGCCATGTACGAGGGTCATCCGGAAAGTAGTACCCGTTCGTGCCGCATGAAGTGCTGACGACGCGAGTAGCCGCTGGACGAGGTCAGATAGCTTCAGTGGCTTGTCTGCCTTCTCTGAGCCAAGTTGCGTGACGCTAGCATTGCCTGTGTTGTTTCTGTGATTGTTTACAATGTTTAAAAAAATTGAGAACGCCGCCAGTTGTGAAGTGAGGGCAGTGATTAAATTCCTCAATGCAAGAAACGTTCGCCCATGTGATATTCATCGCCAATTAAAGGAGGTGTATGGAGACAATGTAATGGACGAGTCGTCTGTTCGGCGGTGGTGTCGCAACTTCAACATGGGGAGGGGGAACACACACGACGATGAGCGTTCGGGGAGACCGTCTGTCATTACAGACCAACTGGTGAGCTCAGTTGACGAATTCGTGAGGAACGATCGGCGCGTCACAATTGATGACATCTGTGAGCATTTTCCCAATGTTTCTCGAACAATTGTTCATGAAATTGTTAAACACCATCTGCATTATGCAAAAATTTGTGCAAGATGGGTCCCTCGCGTATCTCAATGAGCTGGCGGCGAAGGACTATGCAGCAGGAATACAGAAACTTGTCGCACGTTATGACAAATGCCTTAATTTGCTTGGAGATTATGTTGAGAAGTAGTTTAAAGTATCCTCTTTCAAATAAAATTTTTTATGTTTGTTAATATTTACTTTTGTGTCTTTATTTCACGAACGGGTACTACTTTCCGGATGACCCTCGTATAACAAAGCGTAGGTTCTTCAATAGAAATACGCAATTAAAGTATCCAGGTGACGTGAAGTAAATTTTAATGTATAACATAACTAAGAATTTATCTCATCCATAGACTGACTCATTTTATTTTCGGACTAGGAGAAAGAGTCTACATAAGTCAATGAAACTATAATAATAAATATTAAAATGAATGTTGATGGAAAATTATCATATCAACATATTTTTTGAATATATCTCGAAGCAAAAGATAATAAGTATATTGCCATATTTTTTAAGTATTCCTATTTCTCATGTTGGAATATAATTATGCAATAAATATTACTAATTAAGTAATATATATGACTAAAAATGTGAATAAATAAATAGTATTCTCTAAGATGTTTCTAAACAATTATGCGGGTAAATGCATTGCTAAACTGAATGCTTTGAGAACAGATGTTACTTTCATCTGGAAACAATGATCAGGTTTCATGATTATATAAATATACCGAGCACATGTACCCACGTTTTATGAAAAATACTTTGCTTAAGCAACTCGATAGTGAGTTTTATTCTTTCTTCGTGAAAATTTAGGCGCTTTTCGCGCTCAAATCATAAAAGATATTTTTTTAATAAAACTTTGCTCCCAAAAGAAATTGTACTCGTTCATATTTGAACGAGTTAAACTTTCGTGTTTGCTCTCTTACCCTTTTTAAATATTTACCCCTACTGCTTTGACGATAGGAGCCATTGAAGGAGTCCACGTCAAACTCCTTAGCGTTCCACAACAAAACTGAACTATTAACTTGTACAAAGAATAGGGCGAAAGTCAATTAGCTAGATGGGGGACGAGGAATGATTTAGCATTAGCTAAAACATCCAGCATCTTTTAATCCATGCCCTCCCTTATCGTTGACCGCTTTCGTGACCCAGAAATAAGTACTTCGTTGATTGTACGGTATCTAAAATTCTCTCATTTGTTTCAGTCAGAGCAGAAGAAATCAAAAGCAATTATTGATTTATCACGCACTGTTTTTGTTTGACCCAGCATTAAATGCCAGATAAGGGTCGATAGGGTTATTGCGGATGGCGTTTTACTTTAGGAGATAAGGAATGAATACTAGGAAATGGTTTTCCGAGTCACTGTGCCAGCGTTGAGAGGGCTCTGACTCCCATTGTACATTGGAATGTTCCGAAGAAGAACAAACGAGATTTATTTCTGACCCTTTCCAAGTCAAGGGCGAAAATGAGAATTAATGCTTTCTTGCACTTTTAGTCATATTGTGATAATATTTACCGCGAATCAGGTCATCACAATTCCCTTTTGGCTGACCACCCGGAATAAATGCAATTAGTAGGGTTTTACTGGACAATTTAAGAGATATAGCTGAAATACTCTGTGCTATTTAAGTGTAAATTTAAGTCAGTTAATATAAGTAAGGTACTGGACGATCATTCCATTAAAGTTAGATAGCCAAGAAATCAACCAGAAAGGTCAGTTTAATGGGTCAGGGTAGAGCACTCACGGCGCGTCAAATTCGCACATGATGGTTGTAAGGAGGGTCAGTTTATTTCCCAGTGATGCCTATATTTTCCCAGGAAGATCTACTGCCCAAAACTCAAATAGCTTAGATGAAACTGAGGACACCCGGAATCGAACCCAGGCCTTCCTATTGATAAACCCAGCTCTACCCATGACCTTTCCCTTTTGAAAATAGACATTGAATATAAACTTGCCCTTGGACTTTATTACGCAGCTTAAGGCTTTCCTGTTGAGATGACTTCAGGGTTGAAATAAGAAACTTACATGGGATAACCATATCGCCAGCGACCTTTGGATATCCAAAATATTGATCGAAAAAATTGATTTTATTTTTAAACTAAAAAGCAGCCAAATCCTTTAAAACAAAAAAGCCTATGTATCAATGATTCATTCAATCATCGGGTATGCTGCACATGTTTTGAATTACCCTGGAAAACAACAAAAACATACATTGACGTTAGGAAAATGGTTACGAGAGAAAAGTTGATCAAAATTACAGCATTAAAAATATTCTCCAGTCAGAACCTTAAATAGCGTACATTTACTTATATTTATTCTTCCTTTACATCTGTGGACAACGGCGAACTACTTTTTTTTGTAAACCTTCTCGCAGATCATCCGGACGACATAATTCCGCCCTTAATTCGAGTTTCTAATTACTTCTTTCTCTCTTTAGCTCCATATTTTCATAATTGATAACTATTTTTTTAGGTGGTGGCCTAATTACTGTGATAATTGAATTGACCCTAAATGTGCGGTTGACAGTAAAAATAGCTCCTGGGACCTGAAAAGGATAGAATGATAGTGAAAAACCATACTCAAGTTATGGATAGTCAGAAGAATACTGAGCACATGTGCATGCATGCCCACAAACGTACCTTCCGATACTTCATTCCAATAGAAAATGTAATTAAAACAGTTCATACAAGAGTTTAAGTCCTAGGTATTCCTTTAGATCGTTTAGAAAGCACTTATCTTCCTCACCTAGTGTTACCCTTTTTCACACCTACTTATTATTTTAACCAATTTTTATTACCAAATTTAATATTCAGCCTTAAAAATGGCTTAAATTTCTGCTCGGAAAACGCAAGTCGAAGAATGAGTTTTTTTGTAGAATTAAACACATATTTCTTTGGACGATGAATTGAAACATTTTTTTCTTACTCCCTGACTAAATTTGCCTAAAAAGAATGGCGGCTACCTTATTTGATCGCCGAAATTGAAAAGTCCTCTTTTTGTTATGCCTTCGTTTAAACACGCAATCGTTTTTCATCCAACGACAGTATAGGACGCAAAAATATAAACTTGTTTCGGACTTGGATATTCTGGAGCGCGCGCTGGATTATGGGAAAGGGAGATGGAGGTTTTATGCCGGGGATTCGAGGGCTAGTGAATAATTAAGTCTTCTCTCTCATGTTTGCTAACTTTCTCTTTCGGTTTTCCGTCGAGAGGGACTCACGAAACGGTGACACTAGAAGTAAACAGGAAAAATTTAGCAGTGCTTCTTTGGAACGAGACTACGTCACTACCGATGACTGACACATTATAATTCATGGGAATTTAGCGAAAGAATTACGAATTACGCTGGAAAAACAATGTGCGACTTTCTATCTTAGCAAAATTATCATATTTGTTTGTTTTCTCTGTACATTCTCCAAATTATGCCGTGGATTATAGACTTTTATCAATATTTGAAGTCTTAAATATGGATATACGTGAATTAAAGTTACGACTGTTTTATGTGTAGTACTGCATGTCAAATAATTTTTAATTATTGTGATATGATCAAAAGTATTAATGGTAGGATGGTTGCTGATCACGACCCGCCAAACAGCAAATCTAATGCTAGGAGGAGCCAGATAACCTTCTACCTGGGTTGTCATCCATTTTCCATAGCGTGGTTACGTTTATTATATTTGCCAAAAAATGTTTAGTACTTAAATCCATAGGAATGGTCACAATGGGTTAGGTGACAAGAGTCAATATTTCCGAAACTTGATTGGTTTTTTATTCTATCATCGTAATCACAAATTATGTTTGATGATGTTTGGGACGGAGGAGGATTGAGCTATTGCTGTAAAAAATCCTTCTCTGTAGAGCGGAAATGTGAAAGTCATCATTATTAATTTAGATATGTACCTAACTGAAGTTCATGGCCTACGTGATTTACTTTTCAATGAAATTGACTAATATCAATAGCCACGAATTAACCATGGGCAGTCCACCGTTGTGCAATTTGACCTCCATTTGTTCCATCATTCTGAGAATCGCTTCCCTCATCATGAATATAGAGCAAATATATTCTGAGGAAATCCACCGAGGATTATAATTGTTCACAGAACTCCTTCTCTCTCTCTCTCCCCCGAAATCAGTGGCGCATGAAATGATTACTCTCGAAAACACAGAAAATGCACGTCGAGATCAGCCAGATTCCCAAAGCCCACACTATTGAGATTCCGTCGGAAAAGTTTCCCTCCCCCTTCCTCCCCCCACCCCCCACTCTGTGGACCCAGGGACACCTTTCCATTCGCCCAAGGAAGTTTATAATGGGGGCAGAAAAAGCGAGGTGTGAAACAGAACTCCCGTACGTGGCCCGGGAATACTCCAGAGGAGAGAGGGGAAGAAAAACTCATCGCCGACCGACCCACACGGGCTCCAAACGAAACAAACGAGGCGCGAACAATGCAACACGAGCGCCGGTAATGACTAATTTTTTTTGGGTTGGAACGGTGGGTGGCTGGGTGAGCTAATTTTAATCCCACCTCTTTTCCCACTCGCCTCCTCCCTGCCGTCCCTCACCCATCACGCACGCCCTCCCAACTGTGTGTTCTCCACGTTTCCCACCTCCTTCCTCCCTGCGCCACTGTCGGAAAAATACTTGACCCGACATCTTTCGCATCATCAAATTTTCTGCAGGTGGAGCAAATTGAGACGCCGGGTGAATTCACACGCACACGGCGCGCGGAAATAATTTGACAGAAAAGGATCCGACGAAAAGAAAAATATTTTATTTCGGGATTTACTATTTGCCATCATATTTCCTGCGGTTTTCTCGACTCCCCAATTTTTTTCCATTGTGATATATAATTATCTCCGCCTTCACAGGGTCACCTCCGGTTGGGACTTTCTCCCGTCAGGGTGGAGTTGGTCTCGGGGAAGGGAGTTAATGATGCAGGGGTTAAGGAGGTCACTTGGTATCGCGATAATTGGAATTCGATTCCTAGAGTTGATCAGTTGATCGAATTCTAATACGTACAAGACCAGTAGGTTTTCAGTCGGACGAGTCAAGAATGCTAGAAGCAATTAATCCCGTCACCTATCATGAGTTCGGATCTGCGTTCTAATTTATCTCTGCAAAAGAATTCATCAGTGTTTTTGGTACAAAGCCTCATATTGATTCTCAGCATAGAAAAATATCCATAAGTGTATTCAATGTTATTTACATAGATTAAATCTCCCATTTAAGCCTTTCATCGGAAAAAGAAGGGGTTTCATCGGACTTGGAGTGTCATTTGACTGGAAATCGCTAATTATTGCCAAAATCGAACTCAGCAATTCCTCACGGCAAACTTCTGTTGAAATAATGAACGTAGGAGAGAATGAATTCTTGTGATTTTTCCTTTCAAACTTTCTCTTATCGGAAATATATCACAACATCGCAAAGTACTGCGCAGTTACTTTCGAATTGCGGGATCCAAAAATATGTTAAGCCCACTATTATTCAGCGCGAGTTGCAGTTGGATGACGTCAGAGCGAGGGAAAAATCATGATACGAAATGACCTCTGCCCTAACGCGCTGGGAGGGAAAGAACAAGCCACCTTGGCAAGTTTCCCCCGAGTTAATCCCGAGGGGATGCGGAAGGCAAAAATAAGCAATCCGAAATGTCGCGGAGCACATGGCCATCACATTTACCGTTTCCTCTCTCTCTTTCGCAATATTTCTCACTCCCCCCACCTATCCCTATCCCCTTTCAACCCTCGATGAAAAAACATGGAACAGCTTACTTTTTGTCCTTCTTTGAGCCCGCTGGCGTTGTCGTAGTCCCCTCCACATTCCGAAGTGCTCCCGTTCATCGTTGAGTGGAGGTAGAGGGTGTGTGTGTTTGGCGGGGGGTGAAGGGGGGGTTGAAGGGACAAGTCGCGCGCTCACCTTGAAGGCTCTCTTATCTTATCCAAAACTGTGTTCAGTCTCGGAGGGCCTATGCTCTCGTGGTGGGTGAGCAGGAGTGGGAAATGAAGTAGATGAAAATGTGAGGGAGGAGTGTGAACGGGGGAGGGCTCTTTTCTGAAAGGATTGTGGTGGTTGAGACGAAGAAAAGGCTGCGGAAAGGGCGGGATAACAATCGAGAAGCTTCCGTGCCACTCACCACTTCTGTGTGGGCTTCGTGTGTGATGTCTCGGTGGGATTTGAGAAAAGCGGGGGTGGGTTGGATTCGGGGCGCCACACCACGGAGTAGGGACGCGTTTAAGAATGCTCCGGAGGAGCGGTGGGGATGAGGATGAAAATTGGGGTCTGAGAAGGACATGCAAGGCAGGCTAAGAGAGGAAGGGGGAGGTGGAAGAGAAAGTGAGGAAGAGTTTTCAAGGCAGTAGGAGGAGATAAGTCCTTTGGGAGGAGGTATAATAAAGGCTGCGATGAAAGAGGAACATGTATATTTTGGAGAAGGGCCAAGGGAAACTGCGCGGAAACATTAACTTAATGAACTCGTCCAAGAAACTTATAAATATGTATTAATGCTCCATTTCGGGGGCGCACAAAAGGGACGAGTTGAAGAAAGGCGCTACCAAATGAGGAATGAAGTAGTGTTTTATTTTAGAATTAAAAATGAAGTCGTACCCTAAGATTATCTTTCATTAGTGTTTACAATTTATATCCAGCATAGTTTTATCCAAACCCTATTCACCCAAACACTCTTGTTTTCTGTTTTGTTTTAATTTCTACGTGTCCATGTGGTTTAAACTTGATGCCAATCTAATCTTAGAGCAAAGAAATAATTTTCGCGTCTATTTTTGAGTGGGGATTAATTCAAGTGATGCCACTGGGTCGTAACGATAAAGTGACATCTATAAAATATGGCTTGTGCATTATGAATCACAAATATTTATCCTATGAATTACTGATAAACTGTTCTCATTTGATGCTCTGAATTTTAAAGAAGTTTTATTTTTGATTTAGCATAGAATAAATTTTATGCTTTGTTTTAGGCACTTCGTAAAAAAATGTGCACTTAATTAATCTGCTTGGTAACCATTTTATATTTCTTGCCAAAAATTAAAGGTGATTGTAAAAGGATAGAGAATCATTCAAATCCTCTTTTACAAAAAACTCTTTTTTACTTTTTTGCCTTTCGTAAAGTTTTTATGCATGTCATTTTCATTGAAATTACTTCCTGCTTAAAATGAAATTGTAATTCCTGTTAATTTTAATTGTTATTTCTTGCTTGCATAAATTTACTGAAAGAAGTTCATATATCGCACATTGATACTCTTTTTTACGTGAAAGATTTGTTATCTCTGTCGTAAGTTTTATTCTTTGTGTTTTATCAATACCAAAATATAATCTTCAAAATGATTATGCTTGATGAGTCCAAGTTATTAATTTTTAAGTATTCTTACCGCCTTATTGAATTTAAGAGATACTTTCCTTTTGGGCCATGATATAATTTTCACTAAACGAAATCATAAAACTCTTCCAGTGAAAATTAATTAAATTCGATTTTCTCAGGATTAAAAACAACACGAAAAAGTTTTTTAATGAGTGAACTTGAAATTTAGGAAATGGAGCCTTTATGGAGGATATTCATTAAAAGCTGATAAAAAGATATCAATGTGGGTTATTTTTAAGTGTTTTCTTTTCCAATGTAGCTGAATCAAATGAGATATGCATATTAAATTGATTTATTAGTAAATTCTGTGTGGCAATACTTTAACTTTTCTTGATACCACTATTTTAGATGGATTTTATGACCAGTAGATGTTATCAGGCAGTTTTTAAAGCATAAAGGCTAAATTTTAAAATGTATTAATTTTATCAAACCAAAGGTTTTTTAAGTGTGTATCGTTAGTTTGATGGCTTCTTTTAGCCTCAAAAGCTTAAATGACATTTTACTGCTCAGGTCATAAAAAAGAGCTTTTGTTATTTACTTGCGTAAACATTTCTCGAACACGTTGTTGGGTACAGTTAATAAGAAGATTTCTCTTTCATGAAAATATGGATCGTATTTTATTAACCATAGGTATTTCGGTGTGATTTCTCTTGCCCTTGTCGTGCGAAAAAAATATATTCAAGGCAAACATTTCAAGTTACACAATTCAAATCCTTCAAAATTCAATTCAAAGCCCAATTCATCCTTTCCTATCCATCCCCTATGGCGCAAATGACCTCAGTTGTCGGTCGCCTCCCCTAAAAACTACTACTACGAGTAAAGCCTCCCGCAGATTTCACTGTAAATTAAGTTTCCTCGATAGCTCAAGTGGTTAGAGCATCAGCCCGGTAAGTCGAAAGATCCGGTGTTCAAGTCCAAGTCAAGGAAATATTTTTGCCCATATCACTGCATTTTATCACGACAACGCGCCTTGTCACAACGCGCTTCGAGTCCGCGAGTTCCTGGCCAAATACCAGATGCCAACGCCGCCCCACCCCCTTATAGTCCTGACGTCACCCCGGCAGACTTCTTTCTGTTCCCTCGGATTGAGACCGCCCTGAAAGGAAACCGTTTTTCGTTGATAGAAGAGATTTAATCAGCCGTCACGAAGACCTTGCGAGAGGTCCCCGAAGACGCCTTCCAGGGCGCGTGCCGGTCATGGCAGAGTCACTGGAAAAAATGTGTAGAGGCCCAAGGAAAGTACTTTGAAGAATTTTAAGTGTTTGTGCAAATTTGTTCAATAAATTACTTCCAAAAAATAATTGCATTACATCTGGAATGCTCCCTATTTGTTCACCATATGGCGGGATTTCGTGTTTCAATGTATATGTATATCATCAGGTAAGATATATATGTGTGTGTGTGGATTATTTCCCTATAGAATCACATATAAATAGGAAGAAGGCGACCCTGCCCGGGCAAACTGCGCCAATAAATAGTGAACAGAATGCAAAGGGCAGTAATACAATAGGGAAAACAAAAGTATTATGCCAAGAGAAAACAGCAATTATGAAAATGTGTCCCTTGCCAAATCAGGTGGACAATGAAACGATGGGATCGTTCAGGTCAAGGTTACCATGATAAAATAACAAATGACTATCCACACGCTTTCATTTTTATATTCCACCCTTCGACCGTAACACATTTTTCGTAATGCTGTGTCTGGCGATTTCAGAATGCTTATTCTGCTATTTTAAATTTCTTAGAAGTAATGGCGAATTTGTGGTGAGTGAAATAAATATCACAGCTTGCCTTAATTTCGGAAAATATCTTTCTAGTGGGTGAGGTGCGTATAGGAGAAGGACGTAAAAATATGAATCGTCAATTTCAAAGTAAGATGGTGTGAAGAGCGGATTGATTGGGCACCGCGGGAAAGGATTAGCGATGAGGGCAATGGAGAATATGAAGAAGGGATCAGCTTAGGAATGGTAAAGTTTCGATTGAATTAGAACCTGCAGAGGATGTATTTAATATTGACTAGGATTCAAACACGGATATTTAAGGGGGACGTAATTAAAAGAGAAAATAAACCTTTAAAAGCGCGACGGGAATGAAGTGTAAATTATGATGGGAGGTTGGAAGAGAGGTCAAGATAAAGTAATATGGGGTGAAAAGTCTCAGGAGATGACCAATAAAGAGAGAGTGGTAGAGAAAGAGAACTAGGAAAAAGACTGTAGCGTTGAAGTGAAGCTCGGGGACTGTTAAAAAACTGAGAAATACTTAATTAAATGCGTTTTATGAATAATAACTCGTCCACGAATGAAGTAACGCTCTATTTCAACAAAAATACGACGGCCTTATTATCTTTCCTCATTGAGACCTTGCATAATTTTTACGCAGCGTCAGAATATCACCTCATGATTTAGAACACCAGGTATGGTGTGCGTAATTGTCGTAGTTTTCACTAGATCTCACTCTCTCTTTCTTCACATTGTCAAACTGCGCGGTTTGAAGACAATATATACCAAAAGAGTTTTTAATATATGTAGTCAAACAATGAGACTTTGCTGTCGGACATAATACGAAGGTTTTCTGGATTACGGAATTTGATTAAGTATTTGTTTGCGTAGAAAAATTTTATCCTGCTTAATTTAGAACAAGAGTCCACTAAGTTGACTAAATCTTAACTCAAACCATTCATCCATTCTCATGAATTTCAGGGCTGGCTGGCTTCGATAGGTGAGCGTTAACCCCGAAACAAGCCTCAAGTTGCGTGAAATTCACGTATTCCGGGTTGGGGGGGGGAAGCTCCTTTCCCTGGGCGGTTTCCCACGAAGCTCCAGTATTGCCTAGAACTTAAGTCCTAAGGCATGGGAAATTCATGCATTCAGGGTAAGGAGAGAGGTTCATTTCACTGTACCTTCACACCGTTTCCCAGGAAGTTACCTTGTTACCAGAAAATCGTCTCGATTTCTAATAACATAAAAATTGGCTCGATATTAATAAACATTTTTTTGTGTATATGCAAACAATGGAAAGATATTAGATACGCTCGCTTGTTATCGTGTACGTATTTGCAGCCATTGGCCCAAGAAATAAGATCACTTTCATTAAAAAACAAACAATTTTTTGCTGTGTTAAGTGTTGTAAGTAGTGTATCTTATTTCGTAATTAAGTCAAATTCTACCTTTATAAACTTCGATGCCTCCGGATGAAGTCACGTTTTGCATCCGGTGGAGGAAAACATGTCGTGCATATAAGTATACTCGTTAGATATGGAATTGCCTCGTTTCTAATTTTCGTATTACCGTGCTCATTATTCAACTTCACTTTCCTACTGTCACCCGCATAAACGATAACCGATGACAATACCGCACAAAGCGAGGGACTTAACTCAAGGCAATGCATTTTTTCCTTCTTTGCTGCCATTTTACTTCCAGCAGTATTTTTCCAATTTGTGCCGTGTAAGCTGATTTTCTGTAGCTATTTGATTGATGAGAAAACTCTGTTAATTATGCATGTTAAGGGATTAGATCTTTATCAACAAAATATAGATTTCAAGGAATATGTGAAAGGTGGAAATGTACAAAGGTTTTGAATATATTGAGATGATAGTGACAATGCTAATATATGTATGTAAACTGGAAGGTGGGAAAAATTTCTAAGTATTTGCCCGAAGTTGTATACGATTATCCTTAATCTTTCTTAATGCTGCTTTCCATATGATTCTCTCCACTTGGATATATTTTTCATTCCTCGAAGGCTATTATTCGATTTCACACATATTAAAGCCGCACGATTCGTCTTTGTTGCGACATCTTACTTAACTGCACATCGGCAGAGAAGATGACGCGATGTTTTTCCGAGATTTCTCTTTGAGATGAAAGGGAGGATTGCGTTTATACATTAACCGCGTTAGCATTTCTTCCCTCGTCGAATCGTCCGATAATGTAATATGTCTGATAAAATCACTTATGTCGTTAGTATTTTTCCCGGGTATAAGTATCTGGACTATTTAAATATCCTTCCCTCTCTTTTATAAGTATATCATAACGTAATGCAGTTTGTGGGAGGATTTATTTGAAGCTCTTGCATGACATATGAAACCAAGTCATGCTTTAAATATTGGCGGTACTAAAATGAAAAATATAAAAGCACAATAACAATGCTACCGAGGTGGTTTAAATTACAAATATGACTGCGGTCTTCTTTCCGTTTGTTTTCTATCTAAATGAGTTGACCACATCAAATCGTAATTTTTCACGCGGAATATTATTTTAAGCAAAATTGGGTTCAATAAAATTAGTGCCTTGAATTTTTTGTCATTGATTGATAAATTGTTTAAGAGATAAATGAGGATGGTGATATCAATTAATTGTAAAATCAAATTAAAGTTCAGGCCCTTTCGAAGGATTTTAATTTTATAATTTTATTTAGTGTTATAAATATGTAATTTATGGTATACTATTGAGAAAAATCTTAATTATATAACTATTGTCCATTTATCATACTAATTATTTTGATGAAACGTTAATCAGAATTATATTATAATATCACATAGTAATTTTATTGTTCCAGCATCAAGAAAAGTCTAATTAAATCAGTACCTCTTTAGCCCATACCAATGGAGTACCATTGTTCATTTTAAAAAAATACGTATTACTTTTGCAAATTTGTTTGGAATATTTAATCTTTTCATACCCTTCAAGGACTGAGAATATTTGGGAGTTTTAAATAAAACCAGCTAAAATAGCAATATTAAGGATCATCTCTCGTTTCTGGGAAAATAAATTCTGAGCTTTCTGCGCGATCGCAACTGAGCCTGTCGGGTGTCTGTAGATTAAAATTGTATTGCTTCCCTCTCGGCGATTGCCTATGAAATTAAACGATATTTTCCTTCCGAGAGAACATATTAAAATTCGCCTCCCGAATACAACCGCATTTGGTTCCAAACATTTTATTTATTTGAACAACGGTGAAAATTTTCGGCAGAGTTTCAGGTGTTTTTGGTATTTTGATTAAAAAAAGGGCGACATCTCGCCAAACGTTGCTCTTGAGATGCAGGTGACATTGGGGGAGAGGGACAGGAGGTGGTTGAAAATCGAAAATGGAGGGGGGGGGGCGAGGCACAACCGTGGAGGAGCACAATGGTAAATGGAGGGGCGGTTTCAGGGATGAGGAGGGAGTAAGGCACCATATCCGTACACGGGGGATAAAAGGGTCGATGCGGTGGCAGAGGTCCCGACACCATGCCGATCGATCGAAAGTCCATTGTTTATGGCCCTTGCGGGAGATATATGTCTCCGGAATGTCACTCTCCCATTCCCCCACCACGTCTCACCCTTAGTCCAAACCATCCACCTCTTCTCTCTGTCACCCCATTCCCCCCGGCGAGGAAATGGGATGGGGATGGATTCCCGTGGAGAAAGGCGGAGGGGGTGCAGGGAGGAGGGCACTGAAAGCGGCTCGGCAATGGGTTCCTTGGGCACCTTAACGCCTACCTTCCCACCCCCAAGCACTCACCACTCACGACCCCGGACCTCCTCTTCCCCCCCACCCCCCCTATATCTGGGAGAAGGCCCCGCCGCTTCCTCCCCAATTCTCCTCTTCAGATTTGTTCCCCACCACTTCCTTCTTCACCTCACTTCTCACTCCTATCCACTTCTCCCTCTTACCTTCATCACCTTCCCACTCTCACTTCCCTTCTTAGCAAAAGAATACAACACCCTTTTTTTCGATGAAGAAAGAGAGAGAAGGAAAGGAAAAAAACACTTACATATATATGAAAAAAGCCTTCGGCGCACATTTTTGTAGGGCCGTCGAATTTGGGGGGAGAAATGCTTTTACATTTTGAAAAGATCCGTGGGAATCGGGTTCGGATATATCGATGGGAAATGGGGTGGCCCTTCCAAAGCGATAGGCGTGGTGTGCGGTGGGTAGTTGATGGGGAGGGTCAGGGTTGTGGGAGGAGGGAAAAAGTGTGAGCCGGGATATTGGGGATAGTGGGTGGACGGAAGGGAAGGGGTGAGTTAGGGAGGGCTGGAGGAAAAGAGTAAAGGGAATGAGAGGAAAAAAAGATTTGGAAGAGCCGTTAGTAGGAGGGGAAATATAAGGGTTGAAATATACGATATTTGTGTATGTGTATATATATTTTTTTTCTTATAAGATATCTGATATTTGCTTCTATTTAATATTTCGTCCAAAATGCTGAAGACCACTGAAATATTTATTTGAGTGTTCTTTTCTGTTATATTTGTTGAACAAGTTTCATTTTAAGATGCACTGGACATCACACTGAGCATTTACAGCGTTACTCAGTGATCGTTCGTATGAAATGGTTTGTTTCCAAAAAGTCATATTATTTCATACGCGTTTATTGTTAACGTTAATGGACGGTTAGGAGATTCATAGGATCTAATGGGAAATGGAGATATTCACCCGCGAGCAAAAGTTAAATGAATCAATATATCTATATTTATATATAGTCTATTAGGACGACGGGTTGGTTGAATTCAAAGGTGTGGAAGGAAACTTAGGTGGAGATATCCATAGATCTCCGTATTCCCTATTTTCGTGTGCCTTCGTCACAGCTCCAAAAATTACGGTTCTCTGTTCGTATCAGCTCCGCAGTGAGATTCAATCTTTCCCGATAGTGTCCCCCTCTCAAATTTCCAATCCATGAGGCTAGGGAATGAAGCCACCCTTATTTTTGCCCGCAATTACTTTCCGCTTTCGACCAGAACGTGGTTGCTGGTCACCAAATTGGCGTTAAGGAAAGACAGTTGGGTTGACCCCGCTTTAACATTCTCCGTTCCAAAGGTCGATTTATGGGCAAAAACAAATCTCCTGGCGCTGAAATGAGGCAAAAGGGTGAGATGCAGAGAGTAGAGAAAATGAGGGTCGAGAGGGAATGGCGAAGAGGATTAGATGGGTTAAGTATATGATTCCTGCAGTAATACCAACCAAAGTAACCCTTAAATATCTCAATAGACTTTGAGTGGTCTATATTTACTGCCGGAAACCCCCATCGCTGTTGGTCATTTCCCAGTAGACCATGTCAGATCGTGAAAAACTACCAATTTATTTGACAGTAACCATAATAGTCTACCCATTTTATTATTTGGCTTGTACTCACTCGTTCTAAGCACTATGGGTCTGTGAGTTTCGCTCTGTAGCAAAAAAAGAAAATTTCTAAGTAATTTTCATAGGTAAAAAATAATAATGTTAAAACTTTTTTCCACTAAATGCTGAAAAAATGTTATATTTAAAACTAATTGCCCTAAGCGCAAATGCCGCTAATTATTTGCTGTTGATAAGATCATGCTCACGGCACAAGAATTGATTAAAATTTGCGAGAAATGTTATACACTTATTATGCAAATTTTTAAATACATTTTAGCCCAAAATATCGCTCATAGGGTTCAAAATGTCCCATATCCCATTTTATTTTCTTGATTGTTTTGGCCAGAGTGGGGTAGGTCCTCAGCTCCTCAGAAGGCATGGTTGCCGAAGCCGAATAACACAGATGGCGTAAATTTGAGAGTATCTAGAGTTCTTCATATTGTAACTTCGATTTTCCGGGCAATAAACTATCCATCTACTTCAATAGACTACCCTGTCAGTATGCTGCACACAAACGATTCATTTAACAGGAATTGGTCCGCGGGCGCCAAGTATCTCCTGGAATATTATGGAGTCTTGTGACCTTCTTTCCAAAACGGGCTTACCTTCCACCAATTAGAGTAATATTTTGTTATGTCTGTACACATTTTTACGTCATATCACACTGCGCAAGAGAGACTTCTGCACCTTTCATGGATCGTAGGCTTTCACGGCGTTGCTTTGTTCTGGTGGCTTCCGAAGATACTGATCTTGGAGCATTTTTATGCAAACTTGTGTGTGTGGGCAACAATTCGTAGAAATAAGAGAACACATTTTTAGTGTCCGTGCGCTTCATTCCTACGGGTTAAGAATTCCCCACTAAAAAGACCTAATGCGAAAATCCTTTAAGAGCATATGAAAGAATGGGAAAGAAAATAAGATTTTATAGCGCCTGATGATTAGTTGACCCGCACGCCAAGCACGTATCGCAAGTTTATCGGTGCTGCAGGATATCTATATGTCGCAGTAATTATGAATTGCTAAGATTTTTTATTGGTTAATGGAAACCACTCATCTTTTTCCTGCGTCATTGATTTCAAACTCATGGTTTATTGGACTCTGGTGTTCCATGTGATTACTGGTCACATTCACAGTAAAATATCAGGCGATATATATTGCCACGGGCCCTTTGGATTCTCAGTATCTCGGAGTGCTTTGGCTATCCCGTCTTATATTTTTGTACCGACTTTGCGTTTAAACTCTTTACGGTTTTATTAAAATTTATTGATGTGGAAAGCCGTTTAGGTGGTGATTAAAATGGAATCAATTCCAAAGAAAAATCTATATAATATGCGACAATTTCAAGGAATCCTTATCCTGAAGATATTTTTTCCAAAGATTGAGAATAAAAAAGAAAATTTCTTTCCACCAATTACATCAATGTGTCGAAGGAGTATCTTCGGATCAGTTGATAGAATTCTTGGCTCTGAAAAATAAGTGCATCAAAGCTCATAATTGTAATTTACTGTGGAAACCTGATGGACCAGCGCGGATACACTATACACATAGCACACACATTAAAAATTGGTTTCTCTTTTCCGTTGCTTTATTGAATTAGGCTGAATGTTTTTTTTCTCTGAACATGTTCTAAGTCGTAAAAGAGAGATGTATTGTATATATGGAAGAATATCGGATGATAATTATATATTACGAGCGATCATTATATATTCGCACTGCTCTTGCGAAATTGGAACATTGACGCTCAGAAAATAAATCAAACTTATTATGGAATAAATGTAATCGGAAAAGAAGTGTGTCTATTCTCTCAGTTGCCACGCGAGAATAAAAACTGACTTACAAAAAGTAATTTTTAAGGCGTCGTTACTGTACATGTAAGGAAAGAAATGTATTACTTATTTATGGTCTTATCGAGTCTTAGTGATTAGGGTCAGGATGCATCCCTAGAATCTGCAGCAACACATAATCGTTACAGTTAGGTATATTGATGAAGTTGACATTATTTGCAAATCAAATAGATAATGTGAAGCAGGGGTCGTAAACCCGCCAAGCAAATCGTAATGCTGATAGAGGGACTAAAATGATAATAACTGGAAGAAAACCTCGTAAAATCTGTTTCAGTGTGAAATAATTAATCCTAAAAATATTGATTACATTACAAAGAAAATGATGTCAGTTCACTGATTCGCCTAATAACAAGCCGGTACATAAAATATCGATTTGTGAGACTCGAGGGAAATTATATTGTTGGAGAATTAATTTCACCTGCCGCGTCCTAATCAAATTAATCCGTTTTGGATAATTTGATATCGCAACAACAGATTGATTGAGGCGAGGGAGGGATTTTGCCGACCACACTGCGGAAATATGTGGGTCTACTGTGGTGAGAGAGGAGGTGGGGGTTCGAGCCGAGGGACGTCGGCGTTAGTGGGGTGGCGGCTGGCAAGGGCTGGGGCGGGGGATGGTGGGCGAAGGGAAATGGAGCGGCGTGGATGAGAGGGCTACTCAGGCGCCGGAGTTATGAACGAGATTCGAAGGCACTGTCGTGGGGGATCTAATGCAGAGGCCGCCGTAGACAACTTTATGTCTCCTCCAACCCCCCCCCCCTCTCGGTCCACCCATCCTCCTAACGGCCCGTTTCCGCGTCCCCCTCTCCTCACATCCACCCTCCTATCCTCCGCCCTTTCACCACTCCCAATTACGCATTCCACCGCCCTCCGTGTGCCACCCATCCAGGGTCTTCGCTCCACTACACTCGGTGAGGGGGTCCACTGTTTACGCCGGGACATGGGAGTCTCGTTCGTCAACTTTTAGTACCGCGTGCATTTCCGTACACGGTTCCCGGTGGAAAGGTCCCCAATAATGGTAAGGCGTTGAATCGAGGTACCGCAGGGTCCGATGGGACGGGTCCTTTCTCCCCTCGTGCATCAGGCACCATCCTCCTCCCCGTCTGCTTTCTTCATTTCCCCTTTCCTATGCCCGGGAAATCATTGACCGGGTTAAAGGGACGGAACAGTCTTCGATCGCCAAGATCTTCCTTCGACTAAAGCGAATTAAATTTATTTCATGCGATTTCGCCACTAGAGCAAGCATTTATAGCATTCATATTGCAACTTTATTTTAATTACATCCGTTCGGATTATTTCTTAATTTTTTGTGTGCCGTCATGACGATGTTTTTAACCCGGAGTGAGCTGGATTATGTGATCCAAACGTTTAGCCCAGTGGTAAATATGAATTTGCGATCTGGCATGTTGTCAATACGTAAGTAATGCATTTTAAAATTATGTTTTTAAATAATTTTCAGGTGAATGTTTCCATATTTTGAATGGTTAGATTTTGCTTCAGTTTTTGACTCTCACAATTGCAATCATTCACGTCTAAAATACTCCTCGTAAAGTGAATACAGAAACACACAAGTAATGCATATTTCATATTTGTCCCTTTATAAAATATTTATCTCCTTTCTGAAAGCAAGCTTCATCATTTTTGAATTTGTTTCATTTGCTGTCTTCCCTGGAATTGCTTTTAACGTTGACTGCGCTTTCATGTACGAAGCTCTAGCATTCTCTTTTATCAATAGACTTTTAAGGCACTCAAAAGTACGGTTCAGTGGCTCAAATGTTTTTCTTTTAATACAGGATTTAACATTCTGAAAATGCTATATTTTTCAATTTCGGCATTAATATTGGATAACATTTCTATTTTTAACGAATTCAATCATTAACAAATTTCCGTCTCAGTTACAGGGCGGCATATGATCATTATTTCCCAGTATTTATCGGGAAGTGAGCTGAGAAGCTCTGTGCTTACAGTTAGATCTAAGTCAATTAAGATAATAGTTGAAACAGAAAAGCTCCAATAGAGACGGAAAGAATAAATAGAAGAACTATATGGCAAAGATATTAGGCCAACAACGCTAGACGTAAAGAAGTAACGTGACATAGAGGAAGATAGCTTAGGTCCAGGTATACTCAACGATGAGATAGAAAGGGCATTAAGGAAGATGAAACTAAATAGGGCCTTGGGGGTCGACAACATTCCTACGGAACTACTGAAAAGTATAGGAATATGTGGGAGGAAGAGGCTGTATGGGCTGATTCGTAGTATCTATGAGAAAGGAATCTGGCCTGAAGACTTTATGAGATCAGTTTTAGTTCTTATTCCGAAAAAGGTTAGGGCTACATCATGTGAGGACTAAAGGACAATAAGTTTGATATCTCACACAGCTTACGTTGCTCTCAGGATCATAAACAAAAGGATGGAGACTAGGGCAAATGATTTGATTATAAAAAATGAAGGGGAGAGGTATGCGTGATGCCATTGCAGCAATGAGATTATTAATCGAGAGGAATATAGAATGAAACCAGGAGGTATTTGCCAGTTTCGTAGATTTCGAAAAGGTGTTTGAAAGAGTGAATTGGGAAAAACTAATGACTATATTGCTGAAAATGGGATTAGATTGGAGGGACATGAGGCTTATAATCAACCTGTACATGGCTCAGACTGCACAGGTGCGAGTGGGGAACGGAGAGTCTCAATATATTAATATTGAGAATCAATATTAATAAAAAAAGGTTATGCGATTTCCTGGAAAGAAAAAAGCTTAGCTAAGCATTAAAATAGGAGGGCGAAAACTAGAGCAGGTAGAACAGTTTACGTATTTCGGAAGTGTTTTGGACCAACACGGTCAAATTAGTAAGGATGTAAGGAGAAGAATTGCGCTAGGCAAAGAGATTTTCACAAGGAGGAGGGAGTTGATGACAGGGACGTTGAGTGAGAATGTTAAGAAAACACTCGTCAAAACTTTGGTGTGGAGCGTAGTTATGTACGGCGCGGAAACTTGGTCACTGAAGCAGGATAGTAGAAATACATGTAGATTAGAGGCTTTTGAAGGGTGGGTGTGGAGAAGGATGGAGAAGGTGAAATGGACCGAAAGGAAAACAAATGAGGTATTACTTGGTATGGTGGGCGAAGAGAGGGGTTTGTTGGGAGAAATACTATGGAGGCTGAAAAAATGGATGAAGGGGGTGTTGACCGGCAGTGGCATGTTGAAGACTATGATAGAGGGGAGAATGTTAGGCAAATGAGGGAAGGACAGAAGCAGGAATGGAATATAGGACGGGATGAATGGAGGAAGGAAGTACACAGAGATGAAGTCGGACTAGATGTAGACTAGGTAACTCAATTGTGTTTTATATGAGTCATAAAATATTCATTTGGTAGTTGTGTCCATCCAAAACCTACCTAAACTTTGTTAGTGTAGAATAAAATATTACTTAATAATAGTAATCTTTTATTCTAGAAAGCTTAATTTTTTCCCATTTCGTTAGTAAATTAGTTTTAATTTATCGTCGAAGCAATAAACGTATATTAGTTACATAGGTAAATGTTAAGTTGAGTGTGATATTTAATCTTTCAAAAAATAATTTTATTTTGAATAATTAATAATTTGTGGTATTTAATTTTTAAAATATTATTTCAATATATTGTTGAATTTTATGCTGTTAAATGCTGTTAAATTGAGTATTTTATAAATTGTAAAGGAAACATTCAATAAGAAGGTATTTGAAATGGAAATCATTCATTACCACCCAAATAAATATTAAATTCTTGCAATCAATAAGTCTGATAGATTGGATGAAGTATTAGTTTCCAATTCTATTACTGGAAAGATCATTGCAATGAATCGGGATGATAGATGGCAATATTATTCAGGACTCTATTATTCTGGATGTTGGGGAACTTGTTCATGGAAGTATATTTCTTCATAATTATGTCGTTCTTACGGGAGACGCGATCGTGTCCACATACATAATTAGCAGCGTAAGTGGGCGCTGTGTGAAAACAGAGTTTATAGAGAGGAGGAAGGCTTAACCCTGCCTATGTTTTAGTTGATCAGCACTTAGGAAAGTGCCCCAGGTGGTCTAGAGGTAACTATTCCATCCAGCGAGAAGTGGGATGCCATGAAGTGAACTCGACCAAGGCGTATGGGCTCACTCCTGTTCTGCGAGTTACAATGAAAAATCCGTAAGCCTTTCCAAACCGAATATTATGTCCCCCCTGGAATTTTATGGATCTTTGATCGCTCCATCAAGATCCTCCTGTCCTCATTTTAGCGCGGGAAACCCCTTAATCATCTCTTGGAGTAACATTAAATTTCTAATATGTGCATGGATGAAAGTGCGAACCTCCTTTATATGTTAAATACTATAATTTAATTAACCATCTTAAAATGAAATAAGCTATTTGAAATTTGTCTGTATTTATTTCATGTTTACAATTTTTTGTTTAAAAAATATTTAATCAAATTTTTTACATCCAAAACTGTCTCATCCTTGTCTATGGGTCGTTTTCTTAAAAACGTTACATTCTTCGCCCTCAATTTTCCTCGATATTAATAGTTTTAAAAACTTGACTTTATTATTTTGAAAACTATTTTCTCTCGGGAATGAATTTCACAGAAGATCTGGATTACCTCTGCGCAGTCTTTTTCTTATCATAATTTTTGAAGTTAATTTTTCTAGTTCTTACATTAACAAATTAAAACATATACATAGATTCATTTCTTTCCAAGTTTTTTTTACAAACTTTATAGATTGATCAAACTCGGAAAGTCTCTTGCTATGAATGTATCAAGACAAAAATGTTTCAAAAATCAATATAGAGTAATTTTCTGCTTGTTTGCGTGCACGTTATTACGAGGGTCATCCGGAAAGTAGTACCCGTTCGTGCCGCATGAAGTGCTGACGACGCGAGTAGCCGCTGGACGAGGTCAGATAGCTTCAGTGGCTTGTCTGCCTTCTCTGAGCCAAGTTGCGTGACGCTAGCATTGCCTGTGTTGTTTCTGTGATTGTTTACAATGTTTAAAAAAATTGAGAACGCCGCCAGTTGTGAAGTGAGGGCAGTGATTAAATTCCTCAATGCAAGAAACGTTCGCCCATGTGATATTCATCGCCAATTAAAGGAGGTGTATGGAGACAATGTAATGGACGAGTCGTCTGTTCGGCGGTGGTGTCGCAACTTCAACATGGGGAGGGGGAACACACACGACGATGAGCGTTCGGGGAGACCGTCTGTCATTACAGACCAACTGGTGAGCTCAGTTGACGAATTCGTGAGTACGATCGGCGCGTCACAATTGATGACATCTGTGAGCATTTTCCCAATGTTTCTCGAACAATTGTTCATGAAATTGTTAAACACCATCTGCATTATGCAAAAATTTGTGCAAGATGGGTCCCTCGCGTATCTCAATGAGCTGGCGGCGAAGGACTATGCAGCAGGAATACAGAAACTTGTCACACGTTATGACAAATGCCTTAATTTGCTTGGAGATTATGTTGAGAAGTAGTTTAAAGTATCCTCTTTCAAATAAAATTTTTTATGTTTGTTAATATTTACTTTTGTGTCTTTATTTCACGAACGGGTACTACTTTCCGGATGACCCTCGTATTATTCAAAAAGGATAACAGACTCACTGTATCATATGATTAATCTTAAAGTGGATTTGAGTGTAAAACTTACTTGAATGTCTCTTATCATAGGCTGGGTAATTTTTCGGGACGGAAAGTTTTCAAACAAAGCTTTATTAAAGGAAAACTTTAACTTACATATCATGGTATGCGTATATAGGTTAAATATAGGTCAGAGGTCCGCTGCCTGAAAGAAAAATACATCTCGTAGCCTAGGAGTTGAAAGCTGCCCAGCGGTTTCAAGAGGTGAACTCAGTTTATTCTCTCGTTCACCTCAACGGACAACGGTGGAGAATTTGGGAGAATAATACAGAAGCGGGGAGATAATTGAGGAGAAATGGCACCTGGGAGAAAGCGTGGAAATATGGTCCAGGCCGCAAAACTGAACGTCGAATAGAAATTGAACTGAACTTTGCTAACCCCCGAATAACACTCAATGCAATAATGAACTTTATTTTGCACCTATGGTGTGTTCGCAATCTTGGCATCGAAACATAAAAATTATAGGCGCCAAATCCATAACAGTTACGTGATATTGGGAAAATTCAATATCATCCACCGACTAATGGTATCTAGGAAAATGTTATCCAGTTCAACGAGCAGTTATTAAGCCCGTAAAACAGTTGAAAATAGAATGCAATTAGCACATATGCAAAATCAATGAAAAACTGAAAAGATGAATATTACTTTAATATACTTCGAAATAAACAGTAAATACTCTTATAAATGCATTTTTTTCTTCTGCTAATCTCAAAATGAGTGTTTCATACTTTCAAATTACTAAAAAAGTTTATTGAATTGAAACTGAAGGGACTAAGGAATCACTCATTTACTGACATGATAGAAGTAGTTATGAAGAAGAAAGATGATGAATATTTTGAACCCCACCGTAGAGATGATAAAAAAGTATTTCTGAAATAGTTGAATGATTCTTCACATCGTAAAATATAAAACGTGGGTTTTTCGATATTGTTATCTCAGCACACGAGTAGAATAGCAGACAAGTGTAAGCATTTTGACACCTTGGAATCAGGAGTACCAGTGATGATAGTATTTGCATAAACGTATTCCTTGAAAAAAAACATGGAAGTAAGGAAACACTGTATCGAAAAAAAATTGCAAGGTATGCTTGCAATTTTTCAAGTTATGCTTGCATTTCATGATAGTGAGGAGCGATAAATAAATTCATAAGTAATTGGAGATTAGTAACGAAATTTTGATGTCACAGAGGATATGTGATGGTTAACTAGACGAAGCGATTCCCCATAGGTAAACTCCTTTACAAGAAGACGAAGAGAATTTGTTGAAAACTCTTCCAAGAAGGAGGCCGGACACAGTGTGCCGAACAACTTACTCGAAAAAGGATAATTAAAAGAATATTAGATAGAAAGAGCGCTAGAAGATGGTCACGAATTGGATACGTCTACTTATATCGTAACGGGAAGTGACAATACGGGATCCCATGAAAACATAGGGACACTGTTTGAAAATAGAACAGTTGATACCACTTTCCCAACTAAGGAAGTATTCTCATTAAAGGCGCCTGAAGAATACCCTCGCCACTTGATCTTTCGTCGGAAACAGCCTTATTACGAATGAAAATGTATTGTAGATACGTAAATATAGAGGGTGGAAGGGTATACTGGTCATCGAATCACAAGCGATCAACAAATTAGAAAGTATTTTTAATTTCTGTTGGCGACGAGGGTTTCGTGGAGAGGCAAGGGTTGGTGGAACATAGAGATGGCGGAATGAGATTTGAGGACAGAAGGATGAGTATGGAGGGTGGGGGAGCAGGGGGGGGGTTTGACGGGATGGGAAAGAAGGGTGGGTGTGTGTTACGGAGGAAATAGTCCTGAGTCATCCAGCTCTCTTCTTCTCGGGCTTAGCGCGGGACGTGGCCAATCGATCCCGGGGTGTGGACTCGGGGGAGATCGGGCACTCGGTCTTCAAGGGCTGCTGCTTCCCGGATATCAGCGTCTCCTCATCGTTTCATCGGCGAATGGAACCGTTTTCCGCCACCGGCATAAAGAATGGCCGCGTGGGAGGGAGGAGAAAAATATCCCGCGGGGATCCCCCTTTAAGTCCTCTTCGGGGAGGAAAACCTCGAATGCAACCACCTCCTCCGTGGGGATATGAGAAGGGAATAGGATTATTCGTGTTTAGGGCAAAGAATTGGATCATGCGTGCTTTGAAATGGAGAGGAAACTTGCCCCTCAAAACGTATTTAATTTGGGAATGGGGACTTCGAACTTTGAATAGAAACACTGAGGAATATGAGCTTTGGTTTTAGCACTTTTACCCTGAATAGAGTTTCGTCGAAGTCCATTTCACGAATTTGGCGATCATATCATATAATATATTATAGTGTTTCCAAAGAAGCGGGAGTTCATGACTGCCCCTTTATTTTTGTCTGACTTCAAAGCGTGGTGGTTGGTTCGAGAGAATGAGCATAGGTCTTAAAGTAGTGATATTAAAGAAGTATGGAAACAAGAAAATGGTTATCGATAGAATTCTAGGAATAGTAGGGGAAGAGAGAAGATTATTTGGAAAAATTAGAATGAGGTAAGGCAAGTCGATACAGGAGGTACTTTAGGGCAATAGGATGCTGGAAACAGTAATAGGGGAGATTTTAGGAATCGTTCAGAGCTAAATACTAAGTTATTGTAATGTGCAGTAAGGGGTTTAAGGATATTTTTTAAATTAATAATTAGGGCACTTAAATTCCATGGTTTGTTTATCAAGGCCCATCCAAGGGTTTTAAGCCATAAGACTGCAGAAAATAATAATAGTACGTCCTCTTTTAGAGATGTAGGCATACATTACTTTGTTTCGGGGTAAGTTATGATATCAATTTTCAAGAACTTAAAGACTTACCATCTACGAAACATTTAACTTAATATTCAAATCTACATCTTGCTACTTCATCAAAGCTATTATAGGATATCGATTGGATCTGTATTTTACCATATGCTACATATTATCTAAGACTGAGGTTTCAATAGCGTTACAACAGACCTTCATCCATTCTAAAGCAATAGTTTTTACATTTTCAATGATGAATAATACTTACATAAGAGCATGGGCCTCGTATTTTATCGTTTTGACGGTTTCAGAACTTACGGAATTATCAATATTCACTCTCCATGAGATATGTCTTTATATATCATTTCTTTCATCTGAGCAATAATCAATTTCCCCATGAAGAAACTCATAGAATAGAACACAGGACAGTTAGTTGTCAAAAATAAAAATTCGTAAGAACAGTATTTATATGTCCTCACTGTTTTCATTATTATATACGAGGATATCATATACTGGGAAGAGATCTGTGGTGTGTTCACCTCTCTGTTGTTTTTCCTAAATAGAAATTTGTGAAGATGGAAAACATTGAGATTCCAGTAGTGATTAAATACTACGTGAAGAAAGGTTTAAAAGCAAAGGAAATTCATGCTGACTTTCAGAACACTCTGGGTGACTCTACTCTATTATTTCCGACTGTTGCCAAGTGAACAAACGATTTGAAGTTTGGTCGGGACAGTTTACGAGATGATGATCCGCGTAGTGGTCGGCCGAAATGTCTGGCCACTACCCCAGAAATTATTACAAAAGTTCATACATTGGTCATGGCCGATCGCCGACTGTGCGAGTGCGAGGAATTGCCTTAGGGATGTAATCTGAATGGGCATATCATATTTGAACAGTTGAATTGGATGTGAGAAAATTATCTGCTATGAAGGTGACTACTACTCCGGACGCAGGAACACAAACGCATCAGAATGGAAATTTCCGAACAATGCTTGATCTGTTTTAAGAACACCAACAAGATATTCTGCATCAGTTTGTGACCACATATGACATTTAGATCCACTACTATAACCCAGAGACAAAACAGTGGTCAAAACAGCGGAAATAGGTTGATTCACCACCACAAAAGAAAGCAAAGGCAATACGTTCAGCCGGAAAGGTGATGGATTAAGTTTTCTTAGAATCAAAAGAGATTATGCGGGTAGACTATCTTACCACCAGTCAAACAATAATTGAATAATACTTCGCTAACCTGGACTATCTGCATCCAAAGATACACGAAAAAAAGCCAGGTTTGTAAGGAAGAAAGTCATTTTTCGTCAAGACAATGCAAGGCCACACTCAAGTGTTGTTGCTATGAATGAAATACGTGAACCCAGATACGAATTGTTGCCACACTAATCCATTATTATCCACTAATCCCGCATTAATCCATTTCCACCAACCATATTTCCATCTCTTCCTCAAGATTAAAATTTTCCTCAGTTGACGAGATTTTTTTCAAAGAATTAGCAGCCGAAGTGAACGGGTATTTTGCAGACCTGAAGGAATCTAATTTTTGGGATGGGATTAAGAAATTGTAACATCGCTGGACCAAGTGCATTAGTGTACTGGGAAACACATTGAAAAATAAAAAAAAGTTTCACTGAGGTAAGTCAGTTATTTCTATTCCTTTCTAAGAACTTTTCAAATTACCCTCGTGCAGTCGAGTATTCATTCAATTACGTATAATAAGGTGCATATTTATGTTGTATCACTGAGATACGTTAGTGTTAACAAGTAAAGCTATTGTAAAATACCTGGGAGGGCAACTGAAATAAATACATTTTTAAATTCTTATTCCGTGGCTCAAATAATGATTTAAAAGGAAAGTGGATAGCTACCATTTCTATGCTTTATATTTTTTGTTTTATGAAATAATTAAAAGAATTAATCTGCCCGTTTTGAACAAGGGGCATTAATCAACTCATTTATTGAAGCACTTAGTAATTTAGTGAAAAATATATCTTTTATTATATCCTTGCCAAAAAAGTAACCCCTAGAAAACTGGAAAGATGAAAAGTAATTTAAAAAATTCTTCATCTATAGTATCAGTTTTTTTTAGAGTAGGAATTATTTTCCTAATCATCTGGATGGAAACGCGCCGTTGGGTTTTATTTCGTGGTGCTTTCTCGCATACAGGGCCACAATTATCCCGTCAAGGCACAGGGCTGAGCTAGGCGTAAAATATATAAAACTATGAGCAATTAGGTCACTGGTCATTGAGCTCTTTCTCTGCTTGCTGCTTGTCCAATGAGCGCAGCCCCATTCACTAAAAAAAGGGAGAATTCAGTGAATATTTTGAACACAGTTTAAATCATTCGGAGCAGATTCATGCTTGGAAATTAGACTTGTACGAGAATGTGGGCTTGAGGAAAGAAAATAAGGCTTGATTGCACACCAATATTTATTTATGGTCGAAGCAGGAGGGGAAAATGCGAAGCTTATACCATTGATGAACATTGGAACTAGATTGATTGGATGAAAGTTCGTTTGGTTTCAGTGAAGTCTAAAAAAAGGAATAAAGTGCATCCGCCCATGGACTACTATTTGATATCCTTGCCAGATGACATTGACAAAAAAGAAAGTAAATTTAGAAATAGATATGAAAGGCTAACATAAAAATCGTGCCTAGGTCATACGTATAGCCTTTCGCTTGTAGTTACCTGCTCTTTGCCATACATTAGCTTAATATTTTGCTGTCATCTGGTAACGTTTAGTGCTGGTTTCATCCAATTTGTCTATCTTATTCACAATTAGATTATTCAATGAATTCAGCCCTGCAACTTCACCAATGGAGCAGTTCAATCCGACGCTATATTCAACGGTATTATTAGTATTGATGTTGTTGTACATAAACTACGTCTTTCACATTTTCGTTATTCCAACCAACGTATTTATTTGTATTTTTTCGATCTTTATAAACTTTTAATTGGCCTGTGAGCCAGCCACCGTTTCCATATAATGACGATTCTTTATGCCCAAAAATGATTACTCAGTTGGTATCCTCTGGTTTTCACCATATTTTACCATCTTTTTAAATTTCTCCTCGTATTTAAAAACAATTTTTTTGTCGTAAGGCATCGGATAAATAATGTATTTATTCTTCAACAGACTTGGTAATCTAAACTCTTATACAAAATCTTCCTCACACCCACATGTAAAAAGGAATGAGAAAGTTGAGCAATGATTATTCATTTTTTATTGACAGTCATTCTAGTACAAGTTATGTTTCTTAACGCGATAAATACCTGTAACAAGCTGTTGTAAGGGGTTGATTAAAAGCCATAATAATCGATTTTGTGATTCATTGCACATTTATGTCCGAAAGAAGCCTGCTTTTTCGTGAATTTTTCGCCTCCGCCTTTTGATCTGCTCTCTACAAAATCGATCCGTGGTTTGGTGAACGCGGCATCGTAATTGCATAGTAGCCAGTCGAGCGCGAAATAAACCTCCCGCTCTCTGGTCATGCTCTTCGTCGTTAGTGGTCTAGTATCTGGCTGTAGTTGCCAAAATAAGCCACAGCTAAGAAACTTAATGAAGCCATTAATACATGTCCAACGTCACACGTCGAAAAGTTAGCCATAACGATACGGTAGAATGACGTAGACAAATGAAGTTGCCGAGAAATTTTATTAAAATTAATAGAAGTTTTAGCTCACATCATTTATTTCTTGTTCTTTTAAAAAAAAGTACCATTTTGACGGTTATTGATGATGTAATTGATAGCAATTCATAAAGTGCAACGTCGCAACATGACGAGAGTGGCCAATTTTTTGCGTATCCAAATTGTAATCTGCCGTCCGTATGGTCAACCCTTCAAAGATTAAACCTTTTACTTTTCATTCTCTTAAATTTGCGTGAGGAAATTGAAACCGGGTACGAGAGAGTGAAGACTTCATTCATGCCGGATCTTTCCTCACTTTTGCAAAAACAACGACGCTTCATGGATTATTTCGAGACGCCGACCCGTCGTAATTACGGAAACACATGAACTTTAAGACAGTTGCTAGACTTTACGGATGCATTGACTTTAAGCTCGGCTCGGCTCCGTGATAATTTTACACGCGAATGACTGCGGACTTGGAATGGCCTTAGGGTCAGTCGGTGGTAACAATGTGCTTATGGTAGCATTGCAGAGGACGACCAAGTTTTGCCAATGCTGCGGCCCACCTCACATAAATTCATAAAAGAACGCATTACGCAAAACGAGAGAGCAGGGAAGTAATCCGTGCAGAATGAGGCTGCTGGACGAGAGGAGTTTTGGGTTTCGCAGTAATTTCGCGCTTGGAGATAAAGTATTCCTCTCCGTCAGCGTCCTTCCTTCCACGTGGATTAACTAGGATTTAAAGGTGCTCCTCGTTCAGAGCAGAACTGCAAAATTCACCCTGAAGACGATGGCGGAGTTAGCTGTCGAAACGTTGGTGCTACCCAACCTGACCTGGTGCGAAACCCGAGAAGCCTTCATCCACAGTATTCGCCAGGAAAGCCTCAGATCATTCTTCAATATTTTTTTAGTTTTCAATTTGGTTTGAAGTGATATGTCTACTCAAAAAGGAATATCAACATTCTCCTCCCTATCAATAACTCTGCATCTGAATTGAACCTTACAAACCTCTCCGCTGTGTTCTTATGTAACACTTCGTATTTCACTCCATGAAGCTTGTTTTCTCCCAAATCTCGAGATATATTATTTAGTATACGCTAACTTGTGAAATTTCTGAACTAACTTTCTAATCTCATTCTTGGTATAGCTTTTATAATACTTTGTACGAATCTACCAAAAAGGGCTCTCGAAAATCAGGTCATCAATCTATGAAAAACATTCTCTAAAACTTATTCTCCTGATAAAGTAAAAATATAACTGCATATGCGTAATGCATCGCGGTAGTCCAGGGGGTAGAGCGTTGGACTACTGACCGAAGGGTCCCGGGTTCGACCCCCGGGCAAGTCTCTGGGCACCTGCAGCTCCACCCAAGCTATTTGATTTTTCGGATATCAGACCTTCCCGGGAAACAATAACCGGCACAGGAAAAAGAAATACCCCCCCTACCCTGGTGTGTGAATTTTACACGCCGTACAGGGCTTAATACTGGGTGAACTCTACCATCACCTACCAAACCAACCGTCGGGTTGATTACTGTGTTTATGGTTTATATGCATAATTTTCCTATTGTATGTTATTAAGGAACTGGCGTCAGAACTAGAGATGGAAATGAAAGTTGTTAGATAATTCGTTAATTCGGTTAGGTTATCGGGTGATAAAATTTTTAGTTAGCCAGCCTGCCAAAGGGGATTGCTTACCACATTAGGAAATAAATAGGGTCGGAATGGGATGGTTATCAGTGCCAACAAAGGTCATGAGATTTTTGGGAAAGTGGATGGCTAGTATATTTGATAGATAGTAGGGTAAAAACAAGAGCAAGTGGAGCAGTTTACTAATCTTGGCAATTTTTTTTAACCAAGTTGGTGCAAATATATACGATATAAGAAGTAAGATTGCGCTAGGCAAAGAAGCTTTCAAGAGAAAGAGGGATGACAGGGAAGTTGAGTATGTTAAGAATGTACTCGTTAAAAAATTGATATGGAGTGTAGTTTTTTACAGCGCGCTAACATTGCTGTTGAATTAATGTAATACGTGTTGAGTGGAGGTTTTTGAGAGGTGGGTTTGGATTGGGATGGGTAAAAAGAAATTGGCAGATAGTGAAACAAACGAGGTGGAGGTGGAGGAGGAATGAGGGTTTTTGGGAGAGATTCAAGTGAGGCAGGATTTGGATGCATTTCACATCAAAATGCTCCGCATCCATTTGGATGCGGAGCATTTTGATGTGAAATAGAATGTTAAAGACCATGACAGTAGGGAAGACTTAAGGCAAGCGACGTAGGGAGACGAAAAGAATAGGCCTTTTGGGGAAAGTGAAGGGAGGTATGACAAATGCGTAATTGCAGAACGGTGTATTGCCGTGCCAGCTGACAGGTTCTGATTTATTAGGAGACGCAAATAGTTAATACATCGTCGTTCAGTCTTTGTCCATCCAAAATCTCTTAAAATGGTTGATTACCAACAAGCATATTATTTCAGTGGCCATAAATGATTTTTTTCCAATTTCAAAAGGTAAGTTAAATACGGGAAAATGAGAAAGTCAACAGATAAAAGTTGAATGAATCCTCCTATTCCAAAAACTAGGAAATATAAAATAAATTAATTTTCTTCCATTATTCCAATAGCGCCACGAATTGTGAATACATTAAGTTTTAAAACAAAATGGGCCTTCAGTTACCATTAATCTGGAAGGTCCTGCTGCTCAAGCCGTAATTATATCCACGAAGTACGACGAATCAAGAACAAAATCTCTGCCGCTTTTCTATGAATTATCATTATCACATCCCACTTGCTTTGGCAACTTTAGTAGTTTGAATGACGTGGACTCGTACGGAAGAAAGTTTTTTCACCCAGAATATTTTATTTCACATTAACTGTGAATCAGGATAATTATTCGCAGTTCGGAACAAGCACTTGCCATTTCATTCAGGGATGTAGTAATTCTTTCACGCATTTGCAACAGTTTGGGGGGCGGACCCAACCACAAATAATTGAATAAAGCACCGAAGCGCCGACATTTAAATATTGTTGAAATAGCCTTCCTCCGCGGCGTATTTCATGGCGCTGCACGATTATCGATGCGATGGCGTGAGGGAGTTTCCCGTCTCCCCATTGTCCCATGGCACCAATGCTCTGGAGTGAGAATAAAAGGCGTTCGCTCACACCAGACCCTACAGCGGAGGACAATGGTCACAGCTGTCTCGTTCCATTTTTTAAATCATCCGAAAGCACTGGGGTTCGAAGTCCACATTTCGGAGTGATTCGAATGAGAACGAAGGAAGAAGGGTTGCTTTTTTTCTTTTTTGGAACGACGTGTTGCGAAGCGTCGACTGAATCAAAATGTTTCCACATTGCCGGTGAGATTTCTTTCAGTGGAGCCGGAGTTTTTTTTTTTCGGTACGTGCGACTTTAAAAACGACAAGTGAAACAAAAGGAACGGTCGATGGACTTTTGCGTAGATGGGCAAATTTTTGTGGGAAAAGGAATGATGAAAAAAATGACAGTTCTGAGGTGAGCATTTGGCGCATTGTAGTAGTTTTGAAACCATTTTGTCTGCTTTTACACGTCGTGGAGACACACCACATTGGTGTTTGATTCTCTATTCAGTTCGGGCAAATGTTCTCTTCTGCATGTATCACACCTTCGTAAAATACGGTAAAAAAAGAACTTACTTTTAATGTTAGTAGCGGATGTTCCGTCTTTTTTCCCCAAAATTGTTCTTTTCCTTTATCTCCATACCTTCTGGAGCAAACATTGTCCTCAATTCGAATGTTAATTTAGCTTTTACCGTTGTAACTAATGTGGCATATGATTTTTATATCGACTCCTTGTATCTCCGAGGAATTTGAGACGAAAAAGCCAGACTTAAACAAGAATATGCCTGCATGAAAATGAATATTTCTACATCTACATAATACCCCGCAAGCAGCCGCAAGGGCGTGTGGCGGGGGGTGTTAGGTCACAACCCGTAAAAGATAACAATACCAAATGCAAAAACAACAACATGGAAAACTACACCCACAGCAGCGCACACACTCATACAAAAATCCCTTCATCCAACACTCATGCAAATACATATATCATAAACCAACAAACAAGTGCACCCCAGGATGCAGCACGAAAGCCATCCAACAACACACAAGCCAGGACACAACAAGCAAAAAAGAGAAACTCCACCACCACATGAAAATACAACACAAAACGCGCTCCCCCCAAGAAGACTGTGAAAGGCTTTGAAAGAATATTTGTGAGAGATTAAAGAATTTTTACTTGTTTCGCAGAATTTACAACAGGTTAAATTTCATTTCACTTCACAGAAAAAATATCTCTCAAGAAAATTGCATATATTATAACCCTTTATAATGTTATTACACTTAAAGCTCTTTATGATGTACCACAGTATTTGTTTGAAAACTTTTGAAAATATCTGGATAGCTTAATGAACAGCTTTTGCATGCTGAAATCGAAAGGTTTTCAATTAAAAAAATGGAATAACATACTGTTAATTTATTTCTTAAATATAATTTCAAATGATTTCTTAATCGGTATCTCCGTACCATCTTGCAAATACGGAGGCGTGTAATTGTGGGTGAAAGACATCGGAAAACATTTCTGTGCTATTCTCAAGGATATTGGCCTTTTAGAACTTTTTTAAGTTGGTTCAACCCAGAGGAGTGGGTAGCTAAGTGGCAGCGCTCAACTTGGTTGAATACATAAATGTAAACAAATGTAGACAAAAAGAAACTATAGTCATGGTGGTAAAATTTAGCGACTAGGAAAATTTACAGTATTATTTTTTAATGAATTTGCTCCACAGTAATAATTAATGCGAAAAAGACTTTTAATGGAAATCGTTTTTTATAGTAGAGATAAACCAATTTGCCGCGGGAAAATCTTCACAAAAGAAGCTGATTTCCAATAGTTTTAATTGTTTATCGTTAACAACAGAAATTTTATATTCATCAATTTATCACTCTAAAAAATGTATACTTCTATGTTCAAGTGGATAAAAATAGGAACTGCTCTTTGTTTTCTTGATCCAGTCGTATATTCTATAATTAATGGTAAATTTGGATCCACTTACATTTTGCAGCAGAAATCCTTCCTCCTTGGACATATGCTTCAAGATGGACTCAAGGACGACCGGCCCAGAACCGTATGGTTGCTTTCAACAAGTATGCGTGATTCTTTTAGGAAAACAAATTAAAAAGTACAAATTAGTATGAATATGTCAGTAAAGTTGAAGATGCATTCGTGTCAAGAGTAATAAAGTAGCTAATAACATCCTGTTCAAACACGTCCAGTTCTTTAGGAATTAAAATCGTCAAAATTTAATCAGAGCGAGTTATATCTGTCTCAACGTCAAGCAAAAAAATTGAATCAACTTATCAAAGCTCCCGCAAAATAGAGAAAGAAAATGGAGGCCCCTTGGACCACATCTTCCGTTGTGAAATATACATCTCTTCACTCGAAATTTTTATCTGATCAAGTTACGAATTGGGATTAGAGGTCCAGGGTAAACACTGCTGGTGGTGGATTCGGGGAAATAAGGTGAGAAGAGACCCAAAGTCATCGAATATGCAGTCTTTGTAGTACCCACCTTAAGTTTGAGAATTATTTCGGTATCTTTCGGGGTAGTGATTTAGGTGATAGCTTATTTCTGCGCTTCAAGTGATCCCAGGGCTGAACTTCCACCGACCGACGCCGACTGAAATATGAAGCGGTAATAGTGTGTGGAGGGAATGGTGTGAAGACAAGTAAAAGAGCTTAAATGAGGAATTCAAGGCTTTCGAAATCATTGATAGACAGCGTAACGTTCTTACCTGTATAGTTATTTCGTTTGCAAATATAATTTGGGTTGAGGAATTCATTGCATTATAATGTCTTTGTTGCCAGTTTTGCATGGAAAATGGATATTTTGCATCAATTAATCCTACAATCTTACTTCCTTAAATATCTTCCACTAAAATAAGATGAATTCGCTTGCACAATGTATATTTTCCTAGTGGATTACTTTCACTTGAATCCGCCCTCGGTTCATTTCAATTTCAACAAATAGGGTGATTTCCCTTATTATTTTTTTGAGTTAGAAATAAATTACATATACTTTGATCTAGATGACGTGAGAACCTAGTGATTAAAGAGCTCAGCTACTGTCCGAGGGGCTCTGGATTTTTCAAGTGCGTTTGACGACTTTGGACACACTCACCGATACCCGTGCCGTGTGATTTTGTGGGCACTGGAACTTTATGGTTAACTACCCAGGCCGGGAAAAGGAAATAAATGACCCCTCAATACCTAATGAGAGAATTCCACTCGACCTGAAGTGCAGTTCGAGGTAACCTTTACACTCACTTGGGAAAAATAACCTTGGTAACTAAAAGTTTTTACTCTATGGTTCTCAATTTTTTGAGATGCACTCGAGATGAAATCTAACCAATTAGAAAATGTTGTGGGTCCTCTATGACTGGAATTTGGTTACAATTTCTCTTCTGAAATTACATTTATAAAAAAATATTCAAGGTAATAGGCAGGGGTTATGAGGTTTCTCTCTTGCCACCTTTAGCTCGAGGATTCCCCATCTTTTTTCTCGAAGAGTACCCTTCCAAAGTTTCCATAATTGGCTCATATTATTTCATCATTTAGCTATTAGTTTTTGATTAACAGTTTTGCAGAGCCGAGGGTTGAAATGAGGCAATTCATGCTATTGCCTCATTTACAACCCTCGTATTTGATTAGATGTTAAACTACCGTTTAAACAAACTACCGTTTGCAGTATAAGTTCCGAATCTGTTATAGGTTAGTCGGATGAATCATTATTCAACGCATTTAATAGATAATACCCTCACGTAATAATACCAGACTGCGGAACATTATCACGAGTAATAGTGAGTATTGTGTTTTTTGTCATTATTTTATGTCATAAAAAGATTTCGATGCGGTATAACGTTTAGCATTGGAACAGGCATTAACTCGAAATGCCATCGCAAATCGCTATCGGAAAATTTTAATTGTTTCCTTTTAGAATCTACACCAATGGTAACAATATTGAAGGTTATTGGGTGAACCAAGAAGCCTTCTCCAGGGATTAGGCTTACTCTGTGTCCTATAATAATGGTACAATAATAGAATTCGTATCAAAAGTAAGCCTTTGTTACGTCGAATGCCTCGCGATCGGCTCAAGTGAACTCAAATTTCTCAATTTGTTGGGTTTAGGTTAGTAGAGAGCTTTTTAATGAGTTTTGCTGCATTAGGCAACTTAATGAGTGGATGATTAGTTGGAAAATTCTTAACTGTGAAAAATAGCGACTATGCCGGATGTATCATCCGGTTAACGAGATGCAGTGCATCGCACATCTTCTTCTAGTTTCCCAGCACAGTCTCTGATGCACATTGCAACCGGGCTTATTGTTTCAAACCCTCATTTCCCCTGCACGGAAAACTTTAACGCAGCGCTTTCAGCTGAGACGGTGACCGCATTTTCAGATTAAGTAGGCGGGATGACAACAAAGCGACCTCTCCCACCCGTCTGGGCGAAGTTCATACTATGCACATGCAGGTAAGGTCGTCTTTTCTGTTCCTTCCGGGGTTCGATTTCTCGTGACAGTTCTGTGCCTTTGCAGGTCAGCACTCTTTTTACCCGTTCTCCGTCTCATAGGAGGTTAAAAGCTCGCTTATCTGTGATGGTTTTCAGCATCGTCATAATTACTCATTATTACAAAGATTGGTCTGACGAGACAAAATCCGGGCTAATTTCTTAAATGACAGTTCATTTAGTCTCTTTGATGCCTCATGTTCTTTGTTTAGCATATTTAGTTCAAGTTCTCTCTCGGCATCAAACAGTCATAATATCAGTCTCATTGGTCTTCAACGAAAGACTAAATGGCCTTACATTGGCTGCCCTGCCTTACGGTAATTGTCTATTTCTTGAACACGTATCAGAATTTAACTTTTTGAGGTGTAACGGAAAATTATCTTTCAAGTAATTGTGATGATTGATTATTTCAACTTGATAAATGATACGAATTAGAAGGCAGGAAAATCGCTCGGTAAACATTATTCTTTCTAATTATGATGCTTCAAATTTTGGAATTCGGAATTTAAAAATATTCGGGTAAAAATTAGTCTGCTGTAGTTACCGTAGCGGTGGTACTAAAAATACAAAATAATAATTAAAAGAATCATTAGAAGCTCTCCATTCATTCCTTCCGTTGGCTGGCCTCAAAATTTGCACTTATTTTTCTCTCTGAATTCAACCATGATTCATCCCTTGTTTCTCATCCAAGGGTCTGCCCTTGTAGTTCTTCCCTTTTGTATTTTCTCCAACGACTATCTTCAGCAGGATGTTTTGTATGATAATGAACCGTTGAGTTCCTTTGTTCTTCGGCAAAGAATTTTTATTAGATTTTATTCGGCTTCTATTCTTTATACAATAACATTTCATGTTAGACCTAGCCATCATTAGTTTATCGACTTTCTTTGGCAGCAAGAAAAATTATCCAATCTTTCCAGTCTATTCTCTTCCGTTGTTATTGTCCATAACTTGATGCCACATAATTCTTAGCAGATATGTTTTAACTGCTTTCATACTCTCCACCGGATTCGCCTGCAGGAAGTCGTTCGTTGTCTGGGTACTGTCACTAATTATTTCCTCCTTGCTTTTTTCAGTCGAAACTGAAACATCGTTCTTTCTTCATACAAAACTTATTTCATGAAGAAACACTCATAAATTTTTAACGTGTTCTTATATTCTCAATAGTTACACATTCCTGGGACATTTCCTTTGACGTCATACGGAAAATGCTTTCTCAATGTTGGTGTTAAGAGGTGATGAATAATGATTAGCGTTTTGTCCCCAATCCTTTCTTAATTACTGCTTTTCTCCTAATGGATTTTAATTTAATTAAGGTCACACCATTTTTTATACCGACTACGCATCAATCCCCTGTTATTTTATGACACTTCCATGTCCTTGGGAATAAGAAGTATCTTTATTCCAGCCGATAAGACTGCACGCTCCACCAGGGGAATAGTGGTCTTAGGAATGTTTTTATTTAGAATCTCCTACATTCTCCGAATCCCCTTTCACCTCCGCAGTGACCTTTCCAAGAAGCTATCCCGGTCCGTGCTTCCCCTGCCTCCGCCCCTATCCCGTGCGGCTTTTCTCTATTGTATTATCCCCCCGAGAGTCATCACCTCTTCCAGCTTCTTCCATTTCATCTGTTTCAGAGCGATTATTTGCGCAAGGAATTATTGAAAAGAGTGAATCACTGATGTGCCAATGATTTCATGGGACTATGCTTTTCACTTCTCCCGCACGTCAAAACTTACTGCCTGGGTGTGTGCCTGCCGGTGTGTGTGCATGAAGTCACCCGTGCGTGAAAAAGTGCCGGAGAGAGGTTGCACTAAATAAAATGGAATAGAAAACGGGAAAATAATAAGGGTAACTGTATCAAAAGAAAATTACCGGAGCATAGAAATATTTGTCTCCCCATATTTAAAGCAATTTGCCATATATTTGTATGTATATATGTATGTAATTATATAGTCATTCACATAGAAATAGATGCAAGGAAAAGGGATAGGGACACATATAAAGGACGAACACAGTAGAAGTGGGGAAGGCGGAATCAGGCAAATCACAAGTTCCAAAGAAACTGCGGGAGATGCCGCAACAGTAACTTTTAACGGAGTCATCCGCTAATGTGCATTTCAATGCAACAATTTCAGAGTGTAAAAATCATTCGCCTTGTCTGGGATCCCAGTCAAGGCGAATGATTTTTACACTCTGAAATTGTTGCATTCAAATCACAAGTGTAGAAATATATTTCCTAGACCGGGACTAGTACTCCGGATCTTTCCACTTGCCGGGTGGAGGCTCTTAACCACTTGACCATCTGTACGTCCGGCGACTGTCGCCGGCTAAGTCGCTGCCCAGCATTGCTGCTCTTCAGCTATCCAGGAAACGTAATTTACACTGAGATCTGCGATGCTTTATGCAACCAAGTGCCCCAACTCTTTGGCCAAGTGATGGCGTTAGGGAGTTGTTCAACCCACCAAAGGAGAAAGAGACAACACACAAGAGGAAAGGATAGTAGTTTAGAAATCATACAGCATCATAAAGGATAAGAACAGTGGGTAAAGGATAAGAACAGTGAAACAGCTCCCTAATGCCATCTCTTGGCCAAATAATCGGGGCACTTGGTTGCTTAAAGCATCACAAATGGCGGCATTTCGTGTTTGAATGTGTATGTAATTATATACATACATATATACATATATATATAGTATATACATATATATATATATATATATATATATATATATATATATATATACACGTCGGTTGCGGTAGTCCAGTGGGTATAGCGTTGGACTGCTGACCAGAGGGCCCCGGGTTCGATTCCCAGGTAAGGCACTCTGGGCACCTGCAGCTCCACCCAAGCTAAAGTGATTTTTCGGGTACCAGGTCTTCTTGGGAAACCATAACCGGCACAGGGAAAGGAACTGGCCCCCCTACCCTGATGTGTGAATTTCACACGCCGTATAGGGCTTAGTACTGGGTGAACTCTACCATCACCTACTAAACCGACCTTCGGGTTGATTACTGTGTTTATGGTATATATATATATATGTGTATATATATATATATATATATATATATATATATATATATATGTATATATATATATGTATATATATATATATATACACACACACATGCATATATATATACAAATACACACACGCATACACACACAAAGTATATTACGTTATGTAGGTACATGTATACATGCCTAATGACAGTCACAAGCATGGCGATGGCATATAAATCTTTAACTACACAATACCCCGCAAACCGCCGCAAGGGTGTGTGGCGGGCGGTGTTAGGTCACCAGCCATACATTTACAATCACAATCTTGTTACCTTTACGCTCATGCTATTTTGATCATGCACTCGCAAAATTTTAATCACACGAAAGAAGTACTTACGTGCAACACTATTCAATGAAAGGATGGATATATTCAAATCATGCGGTAGAACTGTTACGAATATGGGTTGGTTAAGCGAGAACAATAAAATGCTGGATATCGACAAATATGCACACTATGCAATTTAAATCATCTCCTACGCGATTGCTGTCATGTCTGATCTTTCTAGGAAAACAAATGTTTAATCTATCCGTTCTATAAAATCAACCTGATCTTACGTCGATGATCTAATCTATAATAATAAGTGGAGGATTGTAGTGTCCTTAACTTACTCAGATATGTAACCTGCCTCAAATTATGTCATAAATATATGGTTTTTGACATTTCGGTGGCACAATAAACTCAGCGAAAGAAAGAAAACTGAGGATACGAGAGGTGGACAAGACGGCATAGGGAGGAGGGATGGAGGAGAGGGGGAAGGGAGAGAAAGGTTTAGGGGGTGATCAGAAGGGGTGGAAGTCGACGGGAAGGAGCAGAGTACACTCCGCAATGAGAAAGGTTCAAATCTGGTTCACAACAGGATCCCAGGAGTCATATGCATGCCTCGTCGAAGATTTTGAGCTTTAATAGTTTGGGGTGAAAGGGTGAAAGGAGGCGCTAATTGACACAATGAAACAATCGTTAAAGGAAGCATTATGGAGGGAGGCATGCTTAGGATCTGGCAGAGAGACTAATGAGGACGTAGGTTTGCATGAGGCGCGGTGTTCGTTGATGCCGACGTTAAGGGGTTTCGTGCAATCTTAGAAGTAGGAGAAGGGACAGAATTTGCAATTAAGTTGGTCGATTATATTGTGGGACACGGATGAGGGAGTAACATGGAATGAGAGAGAAATGGTGAGTGTAGGGGGTAGGTAAGGAGTGTTGGAAATGGGATATATTTTACATTTTGGCCTATTTCAGGGAACAAGATAGAGTTGATTTCGTAGGTGAAAATGATCTGATTAAAGATATAGTTGATCGCAATACGTGTATATAAGATCTTTTATTGGCAGGTCTTTTCAAAGCAACAGAGCGACATTAACGTTATATGTTTTCCATTGTATGTTGGTTTGTCCGAATGCGGATGAATACTTTGAGAAAATATTTGAGGTGCTGAATTTAAGGGAAGTTATTTGTGCAAATGGAGGGGGTGTGGGATTTGGAGTCATGGAAAGGTTTCGGCGTGTGAAAGTGTTGGAGGAATTATTTCCTACGAAGGGACCTAGGTTCACCGCAATGAAGGAGAGCGTTAGGTAAATAGTTAAGATATTAGTCGTAATTGGATTATTACAGATTTGGTAACCACAGGTGGAGAGTGAGAACTGAGGGAATGGGTAACGCCTGGTGCATTGGAGATATTGCTGTTTTTTGTTGTTCACGTAAATATCATATGTATGTATGTATATGTATGTATATATATATATATATATATATATATATATATATATATATATATATATATATATATATGTGTGTGTGTATACGTATGTGTGTGTTATATGTATGTGTGTAAATATCTTGTGTTTATGTATTCGGAATTTACATGAATAACAAAAAACTTTGCATACACAGCAGAGTTTAATCTTTCTCTTTCTGGAACACCGAATTACCTTTGTTTTATATTGATTATCATTCCATATCGATCGCCCTGAATTTCGAATTCCCTCAGCAATGCTTGCAACCCCTAGGCGGACTGACAATAGAGCTTGGTTATGAGCAAACCCAACTGATTTTACGAATTCCCCGCCAAATTTCATTCTTACCTCCAGTTCTTACATTAACACTCACTCATTATAACTAAATTAAAAACCTTTTTGAAATCTACGAAACAGCCAATATGTATGTCCTGAGGGTATTTTATATTTATCTTGATTATTGATCTCATTACTACAATGGCATCGCGCGTTCCTCTCTCCTTCCTAAACCCCAACTGATCATTCCCTACGTAATCATTTTTCCCTGCTCTCCATTCTTTCTGGTTGACCCTGGGAACCACTTTCGCTGCGTGTGAAATCAAACTCATTCTTCTTTAGTCCTAAAATGATTCAGCCTTTACATTTTTCGGAACAGCAAATAACAGTGATCTCACAACGGTTTCTGGTCAGATTCCGTTCTCAAAGAGGCTATGAATCAATCCAACTAGACTCTTCCTCCCTCAATTTCCTATACCTTTTAGTAGTTCCACAGGAATTCCCTCCGTCAGTGCGGCCTAATTTGATTTCATTTCCCTTAATGGCCTTTCTATCTGATCGTCGAGTATGCTTGGACCTAAGCTATCTACGTTTACGTTATATTCTATTTCTATGTCTAAGCTTAGTGGCCTTATTTCTTCACAAAGAATTCATTTTTATATTCCTTCCATCTCTCTACGATATTTTCTGTTTCAAATACTAAGCTACCCGACTTATCTGCAGCTGTTCACGCAGGTTTTTCCTTCCCAACGAGGAAAGGGCAGAAATAGAATTGGGATGTTGGACGGTATTAAGTTTGGAAGGAAGTACACAGAGATGAAGGACTTCATGTAGAACAGGTTGCTGGATTATGATTTGTTAGGAGTAACAGATTATTTATTTGTTTGTTGTGTCCATCCATAAACCCATCTGAAACGGTAAATTACCTAATAATAATAATTAATTACACCTACATTTTTAATTTCTCGGGAACGAGATGGTTCGGGGGCTATCGTACTGGCTTCCGACCCAGAGGGCCCGGGTTCAAATCCCGGCGGTGTTGAATATTTTTCAGAGGTATCTCGATCCGTACTTGAGGTACTTTGTGGAGGGCACTTTGAGTGAGTACGCCGTCCGTCGGATAGAACGTAAAGCTGTGGACCCCTTGGCGCCTTTCGTAAAGAGTAGGCTAATGCCGACGCCGGGTTTCTCTCCGCCCTTCATCCTTTCCTGATCCCATCCCTAATGGCACAAATGACCTCAGCTGTCGGTCACCTCCTCTAAATACTACTACTACTTTTATTTTCTCACAATTTCCATACAATTCAATGTCACATTTTAAAAAGGAGAACTATATCCTCGCCAATTGCATTCCCAAACGATATACTTCATTAGCCTCGGTTGAAAAATGCCCGGGAGTGAGGGTCGACGGGGCCTGACTCCTCCTAGGGCCGGCTTCCCCCCGGACCCAAACTGCTGGGCGCTCGTTCGAAAACCCCCGTTCTCTTCCCCATTCCCCAGTCTCCCTCCTGGCCCCCACCACCACGATGGAGCGGTTGTGCGTGGGCGGGGCGGCGGGAGGGAATGAGAAGGATGGATGGATGGAAGGAAAAAGTGAGCGGATTGGAAAGGCGGTCCAACTTGGTGGTTAGGCTTGGAATGGGGAGGGGGGCTTGGACGGGAGGGGTAAAGGGTTGTGGGGACGGTCGGAAGGGTGGGATTTCCGTGGGGCGAGGGTCTGGGAGAGGAAGGGTTTGGGGTTCAATTCGGAGAGCTTGATGTGTAACGCTGGATTGTGCGTGGCTCTGCTCCCGTTTTCCCTCTTCTTTCACTGTCTCCCTCAACCCCCTCCCTCCTCTCCCCTTCCTCATTTCTCAATCTATTATCCCCTTCCCTTCTCGTTTCTCTCTCCCTCTCCACCATTTCCGCTCCGACCGACCTTATGTTCTCCTCCCCCCCGCCCCCTCATTTCCTCTCCCCCTGCCCGCTCCATTTTAACGTTGTGTTCTTTCTTTCGCTACGGTTTTTACGGTCGGAAACCGTTTCCATCTCGGCCGGTTGCGCAGGAACCTCACCTTAAAAAAATGAAAAAGAGACTCGCTCGAGTGAGACCAGATTCCTGGCCCATTCAAGGTTATTAGAATGGATCCCCCGCCCTTCAGGAACACTGACTGTGTCGTTGGTCGTGGCCCTTTCATCAGCAGGTGATCGCGGTTTACGTCGCATAAAGATTTTGTAATTTGGTTTGTCAAATTTCCCCGGCAGGCGGAAATTTCACCGTTTCCGAGGACGATAAATATGAAGGAAATGAAATTACAAAATTAGCTTTCATTTTGCATGAATATTAATTGCCGCAACTGGGAATAAAATGGCGAGATTAGAGCACACCAATAATATCATTTACTTGTAGATTGCAGACGGCGTGCTGTTTTGTAGATTCAGACAGCATCCTGAGAAAAATGCCCCTCGTTAGATGTTACTCGGAGATAGTCGACCACAAGCAATATTTTAAGGAGGTTATTGGCCCCTTTTCCCTGTTTTTTGACCGGTTTTTTATCTATCTTCTTTAATTTTGCAAATAGATATTCAGGAAACATGCGATTTTCGGCATTAAAATGAATATTAAGAAATAACGTAAGGCGCCTTGACACGAAAACAGCTTATGAATATAAGAAATCACATTTTGGCTCGGGGTAGAAGTCTTTAATATCCATCCACGATTACAGGCCCAATGACTATTTCTTCCGTGGAAAAATTTGAGCTCTTGAAGTATTCTTTGGCGTATTTAATTTTATTCGTTGACATTTTATGTAGATAGTACATTCCGGTTAGTAATGAATGAGATTGAAGTTAATTGCCGAGGAAAGCGTGAATATTTCCGTTTTGTATTCAATGATATGATTTTTTCATAAAATATTTCAAACATTCCAGAAATATTGATTGAAAAATGTTCTTTTATCAATAAAATCAGAAATTTTCAATTGATTAATTTATTATAATTAAGTATTAATTATAACATCAATTAATAAATTATAACATCAACTCCCAAAAGGTCAGCATGGCTTCCAAATTCACATTCCCGTATCCATATCGTCATTGGTAACACCAGCTATTTCTTATTAGTGTATTGTGTCTAGACCAAAAAACCTCAGTTTAACATTTTTTCTCCTGTCTCGTCGTATTTTAGGAATGAAAGATTTCAATACCCTTCCAGATAGTGCGTGGATTGTTTGTCAGATATCTCGTTCCGTGGCGTATCGCGTCGGAAAAGGTAGCGGCCTTGGTAGCAGCTTTATGGCCTAAAGTCGGAAGTCCCTTGGATATCAGAGGTATATCCAAACATTGGACGCTGAAATAAATATCAGCATTGTGTCTATAGAATATTTCCCTTCATTCAGCCGTCTTTTTTTAAACTTCCACTGTAAAGAATATGAGGAGAGACAACCAGGTGAATGGTTCAACATTTTTTTACTTTCTGGAAAAGTTGAAAAAAAGAGAGTTTAGGCTTGCAGTTTGAAATATGAAAGTCCTAGGAATATTACTCATGAAGTTTGATTCCGAATCCACGTTTGTGCATTTCTTCGTTAAGTCGTTCTTGTGAAAGTGTATATCTAGGAAAGTATTGCTTTGAGTGAGAAAAGTCATGCTGCGATCTATTTCCTTTTTGGAACTATTTCTATTATTAAGTATTCTATAGGTTCAGATAGATTTTGTATAGAAACAACTACCCAATAAATATTTTGTGACTCCTAACAAAACACAACCTCCAGCAACCTATTCTAAGTCCGTCGTAATCTCAGCGTACTTCCTTCCTCCCTTCATCCCATCCAACATCCCTATCCTTCCCTGCCACTTCCTCATTTGCCTAATATTATCCCCTCTATTATAGTCTTCAACATCCCACTGCCGATCAGTACGCCCTTCATCCATTTTTCCTGCCTCCATAGGATTTCTCCCAAAAAACCACTCTCCTCACCCACCATACCTAGTAAATTCTCATTTGTTTTCCTTTCGGTCCATTTCACCTTCTCCATTCTTCTCCACACCCACATTTCAAAAGCCTCCAGTCTACGTCTATCCTCCTGCTTCAGTGACCACGTTTCCGCGCCGTACATAGCTACGCTCCATATCAAAGTTTTTACGAGTCTTTTCGTAACATCCTTACTCAACGTCCCTCTCATCAACTCCATCCGCCTTGTGAAAGCCTCTTTGCCTTGCGCAGTTCTTCGCCTTACGTCCCTACTACTTAGACCGTGTTGGTCCAAAACACTTCCGATATACGCAAACTGTTCTACCTGCTCTAGTTTTTGCCCTTATAATTTAATATTTAGCTTAGCTTTTTTCTTTCCAGAAAATCGCATAACCTTTGTTTTATTAATATGGATTCTCATCCCATATCTCTTGCGCTGAATTTCCAATTCATTCAGCAATGCTTGCAACCCCTTGGCTGACTGACAAACTAAAGCTTGGTCATCAGCAAACCTAACTGATTTTACGAACTCCCCGCCCACTTTCATTCCTACCGCCAGTTTTTCCCATGCCTCTTTAATCATTTCCTCAACATACACGTTAAACAGTACCAGTTCCTCAGTGAGGCGGCTGCAAAGGCGTCAGACGCCTTTGCAGCCGCCTCACTGAGGAACTGACGCTGCGTGGACTTCCTTTCGTCTGGCTCATAACCTTCGACCTATCTGGTATGGGTGACGCAACCACGAGCAATTACCATTGCTCTCGCCAGGACAGCTCTAGGGGACATCAGAACGCACAAGCCCTTCCACTACGTCAAGATTGTAGTCCATGGGAGGGTACTCCGGATTGACGGTCGCCAAACTGTTGCTGTCCCACGGCTGTGTTACTCTGTTAACGTTGGGCTGACAGGGAGGACTGAGATCTTCCCTTCTCCATAGCCTCTACACTCCATCGAATCTTCAGCATTAGCCTAAACATGACGAAGCCCACCTCTCCAACCTTCAATACCAACATTTGTATTCCAAGTCCCAAAATAAGCACCGCTAGCTGGTCGTGATAGCGTTGATTTTTACGATAGATAAAATCTGAGAAGGTTTGATTTATCATTCGAAAATTTATGGAATTATAGGAACACAAACCCTTTCGACCACCTTAAGGTCATCTTTGCGTAATCCCTTGGATGGTTTTGGTGAAATTTTGGAGAAATATATGTCCTCTACGCCTCAGTTATGGTGATTTCCCTCATTAAATTTGGATTGAAATACTATATATAGTAATTATTCTCCACGACTAAGATTTTAGATTGCGTTTTTAATCCAGACTTAAAACATTTTTAGGGAGTGAATGTTTAGATAATATAACATAAAGAATACCTACCATATCTCCCATCTGTAGGTACATTTTTAGAGCTTTAAAACATACCATAGAAAAGGGAGTTCATCATCATCTGCCGCTCTACAGCCTGGCAGGTGGGCCTTGGCTTCCTCTATGATATGCCTCCATTCACTTCTTGTTCTTGTTTCTTCCTTCCATCTTGTAACTCCCAATGCCTTCAAATCATCCTGCACACCCTGTAGCCATTTCTTCCTTGGTCTACCTCTTCTTCTGACCCCTTCCATCTTGTTATTAAGCATCCGTTCGGGCATTCTGTCATTTTCCATCCTTTCTACATGGCCCAACCATGCCAGCCGCAGTGAATTGGCGAATCTAACTATGTCTTTCCCTTCTAGTAGTTCATTTATCTCCATGTTCTCCATTCGGTGAATTCATAGCGACCTGTTTCTACAGAAATCATAATGAGCCAATTTAATTTCCGTGTATGTACGTGACGACTGAAGATATTTGTTTCTGTGCATAGACCTTGCTTGCAAGAATTTTAGGATAACTGCAATTACATGAAAATATTGAGATTTGGAGTACATTCGGTCCCTAATAAAACAATACTGGATTTACCTCAAGGATAAATAATAAATATAAGAAAAATAATAAATAGAAAATTGTGATAAATGTGAATGAGTATTTGGGGATGAGATAGTGTTATTACGATCGAACGAGGAAGTAAGAATAGTACGGAGGAGCATTAGGTATTTTTATTCATTTTAGTCAAAGTTTGAGGTAAATTCAAACCATAAATTTTCTCATAGATTTTAACCTGAATAATGGCGGTGATGAGGAAAGTTAATACCGTGACTAAAAGCCAAATATTCCTTTAATGTATAAATGATGGAGCACATCTAGATTAATTATTGACAAACTACGAATTTGGCAGTACAGTTTAAACCCGGAACCTATCGTAATAAATACTCAACTTTCCTACGCACGTATTGAGTAGGATTTCATACGCAGAAATGAGGATACCTTTTGCACGTTTCATCTTGAGAAATATTTTCAAGCGTAATTTCACCATTTTTGCATCTTAAATACTTTTAATCTACCATAGGCCTTAATTTTTACGTATAAGTTTATCTAAGTTGAGTCAATTTATTTGTTTCCTAGAAGCATATGATTGAAATCTAGGGGGCGTTATTAGGTTTTCAGAAATTTAGGATCTGAATTCTCCGATTTCGAGTTCCATCTAAATAAACTCATTAGACTAGTGTAGTAGGGCATATCGTTCTTCCGTTTTGTGTATGTGAATTAATACATTTTTGCTGTTGTGACATGATTTTTATGTATCATTTCACATTTTTAAGCTACTTTTAATCATCATAGATTGTAAATGAGGTAAGAATAACTTGGCATATTCCAGTAGAATTTATATCTTTCGCGACCATGGTTTTGACGCAAGGACGTGACGTTATGGTAATACAGAATGTATAAGTGTGTGTGTATATATATATATATATATATATGTTATATATATATATATATATATATATATATATATATATATATATATATATATATATATATATACATTCAAACACTCTAACCCACTGTCCTTTCCTTTCCTTGTGTATTGTCTATTTCTCCTTTGGTGGGTGAAACTGCCCCCTGACGCCATCTCTTGGCTGAAAGAATCGGGGCGCTTGGCGACATATTAGACCCACGGATCTCAGGGTAAATTACGTTTCCTCGATAGCTCAAGTGGTTATGAGCATCCGCCCGGCAAGTGGAAAGATCCGAGGTTCGAGTCCCGGTCAAGGAAATATTTTTACTCTTGTGATCTGTTCGATTCCGCCTTCCCCACCTTTATTGTGTTCGTCTTTTATATGTGTTCCTATCCCTTTTCCTTATATCTGTTTCTGTATATATATATATATATATATATATATATATATATATATATATATATATATATATATATACTCATATATACAGAAACAGATATAAGGAAAAGGGATAGGAACACATATAAAGGACGAACACAATAGAGGTGGGGAAGGCGGAATCGAACGGATCACAAGAGTAAAAATATTTCCTCAACCGGGACTCGAACACCGGATCTTTCCACTTGCCGGGCGGATGCTCTTAACCACTTGAGCTCTCGAGGATAGTCAATTTACCCTGAGATCCGTGGGTCTAATATGTCGCCAAGCGCCCCGATTCTTTAGCCAAGAGATGGCGTCAGGGGACTGTTTCACCCACCAAAGGAGAAATAGACAATACACAAGAGGAAAGGACAGTGGTATAGAATTCATACAACATCATACAGGAAAGGAACAGTGCGTTTCGTGGCACGCATAGCCAGAAGAAAGAGATGAGCCACATTGGCCAAATACACATTCAAACACGAAATCCCGCCAAACGGCGAATAAATACTCATATATACAGAAACAGATATAAGGAAAAAGGATAGGAACACATATAAAGGACGAACACAATAAAGGTGGGGAAGGCGGAATCGAACGGATCACAAGAGTAAAAATATTTCCTTGACCCGGAAACTAGTGTCCCGCTGGATAGGACCCTATAAAATAATCAAAATTAGAAGTCCGGTTACCTTCGACCTTCAGAATACCCAAAATAACCGCCTGGTCACAGCTCATCTCAGGAACGTACTACCCTTGCCACCCGACCCGGTACCGATATATATATATATAGATTATTGTGTTTATGGTTTATATATATGTATACCCGTGGGAGGGGTGGATCTGATGTCTTTTGCCTCAGTGTCTTATTATTGTTACTTAATTTATTTCGGGCTTTTATATGCTCTGTGAGATTTTTTTAACAGGTTGTAATGCATAAAAATCTGTACAGCACTTCGCATCGAAATAACTTCAGAATATCTAAGTTCTCACCTGAATCGGTGGATAACTGAGCAGACTTAATTGGAATTAAGGTTGAGATAAATGCCCTTCTAACTTGCTCCTGGCGGAAAGGCCATTCCCGCCTCCTCCAATATCTCTTCCTCTCGCCCTCCCTGTAGGACCGACGCTCGGTTTCCCTTCCTCTCTCTCTCCGGTCCATAAACCAATGGGGCACATCCGCTTATCCTCACTATCCCCATCCAAACCCCTTCACTCTCTCCCCCCATTACCTTTCCCCGCACCCGACCTTCCGATCCTGTCTGCCACGCCACCCCAAATTCCCGAACCCTTATATCCCCTTTTACCCCTGGATCCCTCCGCGTTACGATTCCCGTGCAGCATCCGCGTCCCTGCGGGCGGCGCATGAGGGCGTATGAGGGATGGTGCAAATATCCATCCCCCCGTCCATTTCCCAGCTCCCTTCCCCTTAACTCCCCCATCACTTACACCCCCGAGCCATGGCGTAATTATGCGCGTGTCTGTGGATTCGGGGACTGATGTTGGGTAGGGGCAGGCCCCCTTACTGCGGGAACACGGACTGTGATGACGCCTAAAGACAGGGAGAGCTACTTCTTATGCCCGAAGGAAAAGCTTGGTTTTTCCTTTTATTCAGAAACTCATTTCAGTTTTAGTCAGCATACGATGGTTTGAAAGGACAACCCACCAGGGCTGAGTTAATTGATTTAACTGTAAATGCTATTGTTATGGCTATCTTTTACCTAAAGTTAGCTGTGAGCTATGGATCTTGGGACCCAGGTCCAGTGATTCATGGTAGTGTCAGTAGTCTCGTCATTTAGTGTTTTGGAATGCGAAATATTGAGAACCGTGATGTAATATTGTGTCCGTCGCGTAAATTCCTGTTGTGATGGGGAGATGTGAAGATCCAAGATTCCCATCTCTCCTCTCACATAAATGAGAATAAAGGCAACTTTAAATGAAAAGGATTGCAATCATTGGAAGGTTAAATGGAGGGTAAAATTCTGCCTTGCAGAAATAAGAAAAGATTTGAATTTAAGTCTCAACGTATTGGTATGTTTTTTGTTTGCATAAGATGAGATAATGCCCATTTATATATTTACATATCCATGGAAATAATAAAAGGCCTCACCATGTGCCCAACTCAAACGATGTTAGAGTGGAGCTTAAATTTACCTTCTTTAAGTGCTGTAAAGTGGAGTTATATTTTATTTAAATCATTACCAGTTTCTATTTGGTTATACATATATTTTCCTTGGAAAAATTTTGAATTTAATATAAATTTTAATTACATTTTCAGATTGAACATATGATACAAATTACAAATGTAGACCTAGGATTTTCTTCTTTAGTCTTGATCCTTCATCGTTAATTGCTTTGTATAGTACGAGAATACTCCTTGTATTCCTTCCGATGTATTTTTCCTTTTAACTTGGTCTCAGGCCTTCTTTTTTTCCTTGATTTCCGATTCTATAAATTTAACTTTACCACATTTGGGATTTCCACAAATACTCAGTACTTTTCGTGTCAATCGATTTTATATTTATAAGTTCGTGCTCATTAGATGTGAGATGCACAGCGAGAGCGTTTCTGAGTTTTTGAAAGCGAGCAATATTCTAAAAGTTACGTCATCAACATAGCGTAATTAAAGTGAATTTAAAGCAGCGGCATTTTCCAAGCGTAGATTTTTAGGAATCAGAATGATCGTCGAAGTCTTTTTAAACTCAGGTATTTCATTCGAATAAACGATGATAACCATTTTGGAATACGCAATATGAAGGGATTTAATCGTGTAAATGAGTTGAATGGCTGAAAAATGATTATTAATGCTGTTGGGCATTTAGCTCACAATGAGTGCACAGGAAGCGCTCTCTTTCATGAAATGATTGTAGAACATCAGGTATGTAATCAGTTTGAATAGTTAGTTATTGCGTCAAGGTTACAAAAGAAACCTCCAAGGGGACCATGAGGGGAATCTAATGAAACTTGTGTTTCTTCCGCTAAAACAGAACTATTCTTGAAATTTTGCGATTTGAGAAATTCAGTAATTTAATATTTTAGGCGCTGCAAAGCCTAAAGTCATATCGTCATAGAAATTCCGTTGCCATACAAAATTAATGGCTTGAGTGGAATATAGTCAACAAAAAATTCGGCCGGCGGGGAGGAATGGGCGAAACCGTTTCGAAAAAGTTTTGGGGATTAAGTTGGTTTCACCCTCCCGTTCTTCCTGGACTCGCCACCAGCATTGTTGCATATTAGTAATGAATGAACATTTAATTTACTACTGGAATATTTACTTCAACTTACTCCATTCTTGAATTCTACCCAATTTCTGTTCCAGGAATCCTGGGAATTTATTAAATTTAGCGGCGCCTAAACGACGGTGATTAGGCATAAAAAGGGATTTAAAGCGGATCTTAATTGGGCAAGAAACAGGGTTCCCCCTTAAAACGCCTCACCTTGTGAGAGTCGAATGGGGCTTGACGTCTCCCTTCCGCACCTTCCCCCCGCCTCTCAGCGCCATAAATAATCTTAACTTTTGACGTGCTTCGGGAACTGCATTAAATGCCAAGGCGTGCCGATAAAGGGGACCTAAAAGTTGAGCGCTTAGCGCGGTAAACAGAAGGAGGACTCGACGCGTGGGTGGTAGCGGTCCCTCCCTTCCTCCCAGCACCCCGGGGGTGGGACTGAAATCCCCGGGGAATGCTCCCCCGAAACCTCCTTATTACGTACGGACGATACTCATACAATCATCCGCTACTTTCTCTCTCTCTACTTTCTCTCATCTGCTCCTCTTGCACTCTCCGGTCCTCTCAGCCTCTCTCCCTCTGCAACACCGTTACCCTCCCTCCCTCCCATATCCTCTGCCTGGAGAACCATCTCCCCAAGGCTGGAGAACCATCCATCCGTCGGCAAGTGCCCGCCCCTTCCCCGCCTAGCGGGACTTATTCAGCTCGCTGAAGGCGAAGAAGCGGCATCGACCTTGTCCCTTTCCGTTTGTAGGCTGGAGGAATATATCCCAAACTCAGAGCCTCACTTATCCCTTTCTACACAGCCCCTGGCTCCCCCTCTTTCCCTCCCTCTCTCCCTCCCTTCCCCACGGCCACCGCACCTCCCACCCACCTCATCTCCTACGCTCCCCGTTCCCATCTCCCGCCTCCCCAACTCGCTCTCTTTCACTTCGGCGTGCTGTTGTTCGAGTGTGCGTCTTCCAAGATGAATATTGCATGAGATTAAGGAGAGGAGGGGTGGAGGAGGAGGGAAGGGGGTTGAGGGGTGGGGCGTGGGAAGGATGGCACCGTTGGGAGGAGGAGAGCGTCGTCCTTGGCCGCTGTGGATGGAGGGAGATGGAGCGAGAAACGAGCGAAATGGAGAGGAATCACGAAAAGACGCGGCGGGGAAGGGAGGAGGAGTGCGCGGAGGAGAGGCACGGGGGGTGTCCCGGTCTGTCAAGAGTTCTCCTCCTGCAAACGCGGTTGAGTGGCTGTTTCTTTCTTTTTCCCGGCGGAGAACGGGGAGTATTTTGCCACCTCTCTCCCGGTGCAGCATTAAGTTGCTCGGGTGAGTCGTCGCTCATGTAGAGCTGTGATATTATCTTTGCGTCTATCAAATTTTGAAGCGTTGATGAGAAATTTTAGTCCTAGGGGAGTGGTCTAAATGAAGATACTCTTTTTTTTTCTTCGGAAATTGATTTCCTCAAAGGATTTCACCGTTAAAATATTTTACACTTGTAATGACGTGCATATGTTACCTTTTCTCTCCTAGATAATTGGAGAATATCATTATCGTACCAACGTGAAACTATATATGTGTAACTCAAGTCAGTCATGATGATAAAAGATGTGTGATGTATTTCAGTCGCTACCTCGAAATACCGATGCCGTCGAAATGAGGAGAATTCATATAAATCATTTTTGTCAAGTCTCAGTTCAAGCATAATTGGATGGATATGTTGGTATAATGAAGAAGCGCACGGGGAAACATTAAGGACAGCTCATGACGCAAACACGTCCCGCGACTCCTATTAAAACAGAATCGACAGCCTACTTTGAGTGGGCGAGGCAGAGCGAAATTCCAATGGAAAGGCATCGCAAAAAAATATTTGGCTATGACTTGAGTCGTCTAAATTTTTACCATGAATCAGCTTGTTGGGAGGAGTAAGTAATTCAACTTGCACCTGTCGCTTTTAGATTAGGCAGTGACATATTCGGTCCGCAAGCGCCAGCTAAAGAATGTGTTTTGATTTGGAGGAAATGTCACAAAATGCAACCATTCTTTAAATCCTGTGATTAAAATTATATGGTGGGCATCCATGGATGTTTTTCCTCTCTCTTGAGTTAAGCCTTTCATTCACTCTAGGAAATCCTAGTCGCAGGGAGACCGGAAGCTGTGTAATGTTTCTGGTTCCCATCCAACCCTCCTAGTAGACTAAGGCTAATTCATAGTAGCCGAGAAAAAAATGGCGCAAAATTTATTAGTTTATTGACCCTTAACTAGCAACTTTTGAGCGCTTGCTACAAAGTGAATTATTACTTTTATGGAAATATGATAAAATATGGAATGTGATTGCGCTAAGGGCTACGTAAATTCACGTTTAGGGATCAATTGTTTTGACTTAATTATTAGTTTTTTTGACTTTCATCACGAGGTTAAACTTTGATAGATCGTATGTTCTCATTATTTAAAAAAATAGAATGGTTTGAGGCGTCACTTTGTGGAAGCGATTCATCTCGGGAAAGAAAATACTTTTTTCTTCCATACATATTTTATTACGCATGACCTAGGTTTCGACTTGCAAAGTCATGATCAGGTCAAAGGCTTTGTAAATCGAAACCTAGGTCATGAATTGTAAAATATGTGTGGAGGAACAAAGTGTTTTCTTTTCCGATTATTTTTTTCATTTGTTGGCCTGTTATTTTTTTTAAATGAATAAATGTAAATGTGTCGTCCAACATTCATTCTTGATGAAATAGGTTTGATACACTTTATTAAATGCAAGTGTATTAAATGCATGACTTACTTATTTTTTTTTTAAGAAACGCGTATTTTCCTGATTGACAAAACATGTTCCTTTAATTGAATTTCCATTTTTTGTATCGGAAATTCATCAGAAAAACGTGATCAATGGCAGAGGGCCGGTATCGTGATTAAAAAATTGGACACGATCAGAAATAAATGAATATTGGTAGCGAGCGGGAGGGAGGCGGAGAACGTTTTTATTTTGATTCGCGGGGACCATCTTTCGCACGTGTCGATTCGCGAGATAAAAAAAAATTAGTTTCGGTCAAACGGAACGAGGAAGTAAAAACAAAAGAAATATCTGTTTGGAAAAAATTCAAATGAAGGCCGTCAGGATTTATCAGCAGTCACGGTCGCTTCCCCCCCTTACCACCACGACTCTTTATACATCCCTCACTTCGCCACCTTCCACTCTCCCCGTTCGAAAATTATCGTGGGGACGATTTAATTGCGTCCCCCTCAGAGTTAGACGTCCAATTCCTCCCTTCTTCCATTACCAAATGCCACCCTCCCCCAGGGTCACCCGCGGTCGCACAACAACTCGACGTCACTCGATTGAAATTAAATATCCAGAGGGTTCGCTCCGGTTGGGAATTCCTACGAAGGCGCGCCATCGCCAGGGTGTTTCGTCGGGGTTCCTCGGAAATGGGAAGATAGGGGGGAATATGGGAAGGGAGGAGGTGGAATGGGAGGGAGGAAGAGCGGGGGGGGGGTGAAAGCGAATTATGGATGGAGGGAGGAGAGACTAGGAACGGTAAGGGGGTGCGGCGAGGGAAGGTGGGCGGGAAGGAAGCCGTGGGGGGTGAAAGCAGCCAGTGCGGGTGATGCGGAGACCAGGGGGTGTGGCGGAAAACGACGTCGGGTGCTTATGGCCTCCGAGACGGGGCGGAGAGGGATCAGGGTAGAAGGGAGACAGTTGAATGACGCCATTTTAGCCAATGAAGGATCCTCCCATGCATCCAATCTTTATTCTAAGGCTTCGCCAGAGCACGAACATAAATATACAGTGCAGGGATATTAGATGCCTCACACTTTCTCGCTTTGAGAGAACTGAAGTAAGCATCGAGGTAGTACCCAAGCGTAGGGAAGCACTTGCTAAGATTAGTATTATTACAACTAGAACCAAGGATTGTTTGTGTAGTGTGTTATTTCAGGAAGATTCTCATCCTATTAAAGTGGGTAGCGGCTATGGCTATCAAAGATTTGATGCCGTTGAGTGCATAGTAATGTCTAGACCTCAAACGATAAAAGAATTTGTTGTATGATTATGCCTAATGATTGAGTTAAACATGTTGAGGTTAGTAATGACTTGGTACCTCTCCATTTATGGTGGTAAAATTAACTCCGTGGTTAAAAAGTACCTGTGTTTTTAACCATGCGTAAATTATTAATGCATGCACCCTAAAAATACGTGTTGATCTGTATTCCTTCAGCCTAGTTTAGCGTTTTTCCTCAAAAACCCTTGAAAATACCTTTTAATGGAATTTCATCGCCTGTTTAGAGATTTCATAGAGATAAATCGATTTTTTTTACCTATTTTGTGAAATGAAGCAAAATTTTATTTCAATGGCATGCTTTAACATGGTTCTATATGTTGCCAGAATATTAGGTGAACTATTACTGTAGCCTTTATATTGTGTTGTACAATAGATGTGCTTCTATTGTTGGGGTTTTGCGGAAGAGGATTATTATAAAAGAAAATTGTAAGTTGTATCGATGGAAACATATACATAAATTCCTTTAGTTTTCCATTCTGAAAGAAAAATCTACGGTTTATGCACTTCAACAAGATTTCATATGTTTCAGAAGCATTGATTCGGAGGTAGGAACTGAGAATCAGAAACCAACCAAAGGTTGTGGCAGTACGTATCGCAGAGGTCGCTTGATTTCTCTAAGGAATCAGTGCATACCACGCTTGTTAGCACTGGCCTAGTAATTCAATAGGTGGAAGTAAAAGTACGCTAGCCTTCCAAATTTTCACGAGAAAAGAATTCTGATAGAAAACCACTCAAAAACCCTCGTGCGGAAAACCGATTGGGCGCACCACAAGCAGAAAGGCACCCACTGCTGGAACTGGGCTGGAAAATACAGGTGGAAGCTCCAATATCAGGCGGGAGCAGAGGCAGGGTGTGGAAGATGGGATGATAAATGAGTGTGTTTGGAGGGGAGGGGGAAAGAGCGATTGGAGCGAGAGAAAGGAGGGAGGGAGGGAGAGCGGGGGGGGTGGACTAAATGGTGGAAGGCGGCACGGAATGGAGGTGCGGTGACAGAAAAATTCTGTCATAGTTTCAACATTTGATTTTTCCCCTTTTCGGCGAATGAGTCATGCATGGGCAAAAATAAGATATACATGCATTTAAGCATGCCTACAGGTTCAAGATCTGAGGTATTAACATATTTAAATTTGAGATTTGCCGTCTTCGGCGGAACAGGAGCAGGAGAGCATCCTTGGCAATCAGAAAAGTAAGGCGTTGAGTAAATATATATGATGCAAAGTATTGTTAGAAGGTGTATGAAACTGTTAAATATTTATACAAGTCGCTGTAAAAATTGAATGCGGGATATTGCGTAAGATGAACGAAAGAGTTTTCTCACACACGACCAGCATTTTCTCCGTAGTCGAAGGGCTCGATCGAGCGTAATATTTATGTGCAAATATGAACAAAATATCTTCCCGCCATTGACACTTTATAGGAAATGGTAGCTTGGGTGCGTTCGAGAAACGGGGAATGGATCAAGGGTGAAAAGAAAGTAGCAGCTTGCGACCTGGTGAGACTCCACTCTTTTTAAATTAATGTGCATGTAAATAAACTTTCCAAATCCAAATAGCCTCTCCAAATAGTTTGATATAAAAACATGTATCTTCTACTCAATATTATTTTCAAACTATTTTTTTATACACTTTGTCAATGTGTTTTTGTTATGTTTTTATGTGTAAACCGTATGACACTTGAATTCGCCGTACCGGAGAGATTTTTTCTGTTAGTTTCACAGCGCGTGCATAAGAATGTGTTCGCTTAAACTTGCGGTTAATGATTTAATTCTGAATTTAGAGTTGGCTTACCGAAGTATTAGAGACAGGTTGGTGAAATAATTATTCTCCAGTCCCGCAACAAAGGCAAAGCAAATGAAAGACCAATGCGCTGGGCATCCTTTGAGTCTCGCATCGAACTCGTTTTGAAATTTGAACGGGTTAAAAATTCTCGAGGATGAAAAGGAGGGGCGGGTGGGGAAGTGGATGCATATTTCATGCATCTCCGAGCAGAACCACCCGAAACAAACACCACAGCATTGTTAGCTCTTCGACGACAAGTGTGCGTCCGCCACAGTCTCGCGGAAGCCGTATTTCCCCCTCCCACCTTCTCAACCCTTCCCTCACCGCTGTGTCGACCCACGATCCAATGCATTTACAGCCAAACCTTCTCGTCTAGGTCCACCCTTTCCCCCCGCCCAGACCTCGTATCTTCGAGGCAGCCGATATGGGCTTATTCAAATTGCGGTGCCGGGTATGCGACAGCGGCTGCCCACAAAGTGAGGAGGTCCATATGCGGCGGGGCTGATTAGTCCGAGAAGGGTGCGGTCGGAACTTCGTGGAATCGGAAGCTGCGCCGCTCGCCATTCTCGTAATTGGGAAACTCGCGCGGTCGCTCGGGTCTGAATCATTGAGGATGCTCGAGTTGGAAAACATGAGCTTTAATTGGCCATTGTGACTTAAAACTTTGGCATACATTTGGAGGATTGAATTGATTTCATCGATACATGTATGTCAATTGAACAGCACAGAGTACTTGCTCAAATGTTAGTTGACCAGAACTTTAAACCCCTACGGTTAACTTCAACTAAAATATGGAGATGGCCAATTGGTAAAAAATCGATGAAAAATAATTCATCGTCATGTTGTGAGTTGCATGCAACGTGCTAATAACATGCAAACAAATTATAACAAGCAAATTCGCATTTTTTTCTCTTATTTTCAGTTGGCTTCTGTAACTATCCGATTTTTCCAGCGTCAACATTAATAAGATTTGGGTGATAGAAAATAATAATTCAAGTCTCATTTAATTATTAATGTATTCAGGGTCCGTGTGGAGAACATATGCAGATTAGTGTTATCAGAAGCCAGCTTTCGCATGTCCTTCTTGGTTTATGTACCGCCTCAGTCATTACCGTAAGCATTTGTGAATAGTGACCATTATGCTTGTGTCCTTCTTCCTAGATTTTATGCAATAAAATTAGGGGACTCAGAACTAATTGAACTTATTATTCAAAGTAAATCCTCTGAAGACCTTAAAAGGTCAAAATAAAAATATTTTCAAAGCAGTTGAAGTAATTACTATATATTATAATATTTCAAAATTAACCTTTCGGCTTTATTTTTCATTCATTTTAGAAAGGCTTCGATTTGATTTCAATATTAAAGTACATGTAACAAACACAGTGAAATAATACAGCTTTGAGGTTTATTCTTTCTCTATTATAAAAAGAAATCATGGTGAATGCTAGAGAAAATTAGTAAAATATGAGTGCAATATTCTGAAATTTCTAAGATAAGCTAGCAAGTTGAAAATGCGAAGGTCAACTGGTAGATTTGACAAGTAAACGAGGAATATCAACGTAATTACTATACATCTGATAGTTAACTGTTCAACAGTAGAAAAAAAAGCGATTGATGCTTACCGAAGAGAAAAAATAATTTTTTTTCGGATAATATCCGTTTCCCTTATTAATGAAATTCAAATGCCAGTGTAACACAATCACCGACGAGTGCCTGAGTGCTAGAAGTTGTTTTATTATTTAAGTTGCAATGTGTATTTCGGAACTTCAGTTCGACAATCAGAACGCTACCATGCTACATTAAAGACTATTCAGGATTAGATGTAATATCGTGCCGTAAATAATTTCTTTTTCAAAATTGGTGTGCCTTCTCTAGCACGAATAAATTGTTTTTTTCATACTAAAATATTTAGTCAGAGACACCACCATCTGAATTTTTCGTTTTCATCGCTAAAATGAAAGCCTTATTGCCATTTTCGACTACCTTTGATCATATAGGTCGGGCAATTGAAACATTTGTCAAAATAACGCCGGAGTAGTAATACTTTACAGAATTTTTTTCAACTAAAAACGGTAAAGAAATGAGTTTTGCCAGCGTAATTGTGAAAATTAATAACACTTTACTATCAAAGTTGATTGAATCTACTCGTGCGTTGGCAAAGATTGAATAGAAAGTTTGTATTGGAGTCTACATCACGACAAAATTTGCTGTAATATACTTTTCTTCGCCGGTGCAACACATTGGATCGCATTCTATTGTGCCTGATAGTTAGATTTCACTTAATATTATTCACTCAATATATTACATTCACTTAATATTCCCTACTGCACATTGTAATGCATATGTTTGTTAAAATATTTCCGAGAAAGGATTTTCTATGATTGAAAGCGAACAATTGAATTGGTCGGAGCGACAGAATAGATAATTTTTACAAAATGCACTCCACGTAACTATTATGGACTAATTAATTAAATTAAATGAATACTTGGTGAAGATTAACTCATTTCAGCTTCACGCACATTGGAGTTTAATGTCCTCTTTTTATTAAATACGTGTATGTCGTCGTCACGAATATCGGGTCACGATCAATGGGGAGCAACATTGGCTGATGTGCGCCATCGAACGAGCGTGTCCCTCTCAGGATGTGTACATTAGAAACGAATGCATGGCGTATCGTGTTCCTGTTCCTCTCTGTAATCGACATTCAGCTCCTCTTATGCTCCTTCCGTTCCGCGGGTCTGAATATGCAGATCTTTGAGGGGTTTATGGTCATGAGGGAAAGAAAGATAGGGAAACGTATCTTGGGGTTCCCTGCGTGGCATAGTTCAGGCGAAAATCTCATTTCTCCGCGATGAGATAGTCTTGAGACGTGCGACACATAACAACAGATGAAGATGGCGCAGCAAATCCTCCTGGTCTCTTTGTCATGAAGGGAACTTATCGGTAGTTTCACCATAGACGGACGAAATGCATGCATTGTTTCACCATGAGTGAAGTTTTGAGGGTCGTTTACATTGGGGATTTTGCCTGTACTCTTAGATTGCTTTGCTAAAGATTGCAAGGCCATATGATTACTTCACTAGTGGGTTCAAATCATCACGGTATCTTGGCTGTAGGTGTGTTCTAATGATTTTGAATCTTATTGGGTGAATGCCGGTATAAAATACTTACAAAATAAAAATATTACTCAACGCATTAACTCTAAGCGTTAATACTCACTTTAAACTCGAGGATTTTTTTGCCTTTAATTATGCATTAAAAAACAGTGGATGTATTAAAATATCAAACTTAGGTGCGCATATTTTCAAATAAGTATTGGAAGAAACTACACTTCAAGTTTCCTAGCTTCATTGTTTCGAGTGGACAGTATTTTTTAACAAATGGTAAATTCAACCCAATTTTAATGCTCAATGAATTAAATTTTACATTCATTTTACTTGAGTTAAAAATGTTCTGATAAATAAAAAATGCCAATGGCAATCGGTTTACTTTTTTCGGAAAATCATATAAAATGTATAACAGTTTTACAAAAATTCGAAAATTTTTCACCTACGGAATATTCAATTTTAAGGCACTACGTAATAACGATAATTCTCTGCGACGTTTTTTCTTCTTTTTTTCAATGAACTTATTAATTAAGTGTGTTTATTTATATTCAGATCAGATAGTTAAACATCCAATATGATCTTTAAATAACAAATGAATACAAAGGTTTTCACGTTTTACAGTACTTTGAGTGCACCAGTTTAGGTTTCTCGTAATATTTTATGTATGATACTTCTGAGTCCAATCATTCTGCTCTGCAGATTCTTTCTGTGAGTACATAGCAAATTATACGGGTAAGAAAGTATTCGAAACAATTCAGTGATAATGGAGAGAGCTTTAATGTATTAAAGGGGTGTTTTCATACGATGAGAAGAAAAATAGATTTACTATATTTGAAAATCAGGGTTTTTTTTAATAGCCACGTTAATGACGGCACCCTTCAAAACGAATCCGTTTCATTAAAATTAACTTTCTCTCAAGTGTCAAGACTACTGTTTCATCTTCGATAGATATGCCATATTAATATTTCAGGAATACTAATGATCACGGAGAAGGGTATCGAAGTAACTAAATAATTGACTTTAAAATATAGTTCCTGCGTGTTTTTATCCATTTTTCTGCTCATTTGGAGAGAATAAATATGCGTAGGTCCTCACCGAAGTTTGATTCTGAATGATGACTTTCAACCTAGTCACTTTTCTTATCTCCGGTGTGAATTGCGTGCGTTTTTTGATAGCGTTGCAGAATAGGATATCCTCAGATTCATGTGTGTATACTAATTCCGTTGGCTTGCAACTAAGTATCCCCGGAGTGGAAAATCAACAAGTCTTTTAAATGTATCACAAAATATTCGTGCCTATGGATCTCTTTCAAATTCAATGGAAACATACTGCGTAGAAAAAAGAGGGACATCTAAATATATGGGTGGTCTGAAAAGTTTCCGAACTCAAAAATTTCAGAAAATTTCCGAGAAAATGTCTTGTATCTTTGTTAGGTCGGAAACTTTTCAGACCACCCCCGTTTATAACGACTTCGGTTTGCACAAAATATAATTTATATGAGACCATACATATTTTCTTGAAATACCAATTTTCTATACATAATAGTTATACACTGAATTCAGCACAATTGGTTAGGCAAGTTCTATTCAATCAATAACTTTCCTTTATGTGAAATTTTAACTGCGCTTTCTTTCTTTTGAACTCACAATAAAAGTTTGTTCTGTGTAAAAATATTTGTGCCCACAGAATAATTGTTCTAGTTTTGATTTATAAATTCCCAGGGTAAAACCCTGACTTGTTCCACTTTAACAAACACCGCATCAAGTCACTTCGGCGTTTCCTCAGCGGAGGAAGGGGAGGTGGCCCGATTTTGGTGCACCGGTTGCCCTTCCTAAAGCCGAACATTTGAGACCTTCCCGAGCAGAAGCACGGAACGAAATCCGAAGAAGACCTTAAAATGTCATGCCACATCATAGTGAGTAAATCTAATCCAAGACTTCGCTTTAGCTCTCGCTCTATTCACGCCTGTGAGAGTCTCCCGCTCTCATAAACGAAGGAATGGAGGAATGAATTTGGTAATGAAATGTATAGGTAGCTGATGAAAAGCTTAGGGGAAACGTCAATAAAGAACAGGGTTATGAAAGTAAGGGATACGAGGAAGTTTTCTGATGGAAGATGAAAGATGGTGAAGAGGGGAGAGAGATATTGAGTGACGTGTGGTGTGGGTGGGGTGGAGGAGGGAAAAGTGGGGTGGTATAACAAAGTGAAGGGTGAAAAATGGAATGGAAAGAGTAATGTGTATCGACGTGAGGGAAAATGCGATTCTTTCCCGCGGTATATTCACAGAATGGACGGCGTGGTATCTCAGTGAGACTAATATTCAGTTGCAAACCGCAGGATCCAGGGTTCGAAATCATGGTGAAGCCTCTGGGCAGTCTCTGCCAAAAAACCAAGCCCTTTCACACCTCTTAGTGCATGCGTAGTGCACCGTAGTGCGTAGTAGGCCTCCACGACTTTCGCCTATCAAAATATAACCTTGGCTGATTTTTCTTAAATATTTTTTAGTTCGGTGATATAATGAAACGGAGACACGAACGCTATGTGAGAGCCGCCGTTACCTTTTTAGACCAATTGATAACGAATGACAAAAGAAACAGAAAATGCCTGGTGGCATAATAGAAGACCTCTAGAAACTAATTTCATTACAGATGCAGGATTGTTTTCGAAATAAACCGGATATCAATTGTTCATGCGATCAATTTATGCTACTCAAGTGTTCGTCATTATCCATGGGAATCATGTGTAATGCATAAAATAGTAAAATACAATTTAAAAATGACTTGCGAGATTGGATTTTTACGGCTCATCGATTAGAGTTAAGCAATTGATCTTATCGTTTAGAATTCAAAGCAAAATATTTATATCAGGTAGTTTTGGATGATTTAGGTTTTGGAACTCGGTCACATCAGCAAGATTGGATATTAGCAAGTTGGCCCCAATTTCGATTCTACCCCACGATACAAACTAGTTCTTATATTTATTAGCGAAACGCACGCATCTTGAAAGCGTATCGATTTTTGACGCGCTGATATTCGCTGCAGCATCGTCGTCCACAATGGGGGAGGGTTCAGGGGAATGGGAACAGAGGGGGTGGGTAGCTCGAAAGAGGTTGTGGGGAGGGTGAGGTGGATGACGGAGGGTGGTGAGGACGTTATAACATAGGCGGCGAGGAGAGCCGGGAGGGTATTTGTATGACGGCCCGAGTGGGTGAAAAGAAAATCGCGGTTGTTGGGGGAGCGGTCGGGCGGCGCGGAGCCAGGCGCCGGGGGAGGGAAGAATGGGCCCGGGGGAGGGGGGGGAGGAAGAGATGGAGAGGGCCCGGAAGGAGGCAAACTAGACAGCGAAAAGAATGGGGTTGCGAGGGGAGGGATGGGGTGAGAGACAGAGAGAGAGGGGGAGATCAGGGAGGGGGAGACGCTTGCAAGGTGTTTGGGAAGGTAAATTCCGGGCGGAAGATTGAGGGGGGGGAGAGGGGATGGAGGAGGCAACAAGCAATTATTTAAAGATTCTTTTTTCCAACAAAAATCCTCCAGCCGTGAAAGAGCGTGGGGGGTGGAGAGAGAAGAGGAGTTGGTGAGCGAGAAGCACCACACGGTATTAATTACAACGTCGGATGATAAAAAGTTCCCGGCTACTTCTAATAACATCGCCCAAAAAAACAAAATTTGGACTGGAAACTCTAAAAGTAATGCGAAGGGGGGTTGAATGGGGGTGGGGGGCTTGAGAAGGTTTGGGAGGGGGTTGAGGGCTCATGCCTACCTTCAGGTCGGGCTAATTGAAGCTCATGCAAATGCCTCATGAAGGTAATTGGGCAATAATGATAAGGAGGGGTGGTATACCAGACAAAGAGTGCTGCGGAGAATTTGCTGTGCGAAGTTGGTTACTCTTAAAATACGAGGGTCATCCGGAAAGTAGTACCCGTTCGTGCCGCATGAAGTGCTGACGACGCGAGTAGCCGCTGGACGAGGTCAGATAGCTTCAGTGGCTTGTCTGCCTTCTCTGAGCCAAGTTGCGTGACGCTAGCATTGCCTGTGTTGTTTCTGTGATTGTTTACAATGTTTAAAAAAATTGAGAACGCCGCCAGTTGTGAAGTGAGGGCAGTGATTAAATTCCTCAATGCAAGAAACGTTCGCCCATGTGATATTCATCGCCAATTAAAGGAGGTGTATGGAGACAATGTAATGGACGAGTCGTCTGTTCGGCGGTGGTGTCGCAACTTCAACATGGGGAGGGGGAACACACACGACGATGAGCGTTCGGGGAGACCGTCTGTCATTACAGACCAACTGGTGAGCTCAGTTGACGAATTCGTGAGGAACGATCGGCGCGTCACAATTGATGACATCTGTGAGCATTTTCCCAATGTTTCTCGAACAATTGTTCATGAAATTGTTAAACACCATCTGCATTATGCAAAAATTTGTGCAAGATGGGTCCCTCGCGTATCTCAATGAGCTGGCGGCGAAGGACTATGCAGCAGGAATACAGAAACTTGTCACACGTTATGACAAATGCCTTAATTTGCTTGGAGATTATGTTGAGAAGTAGTTTAAAGTATCCTCTTTCAAATAAAATTTTTTATGTTTGTTAATATTTACTTTTGTGTCTTTATTTCACGAACGGGTACTACTTTCCGGATGACCCTCGTATATGCATTGTTTTTTCAAATATTAATGGAAAAGTACACGGGATTATTTGATGCCGAGAGATCTGTGTGAGTTAAACTACTTAAAATAATCATACGTTCATTTTTAATTGGCTCGTTAACGGACAAATTAGATTTGAGTACATTCACAAAGCTGAAGACAATATCTATAGGAGTCTTATTAAGAATCTGAGGACACAACCCGGTATGCTTATGTCTTAAATGGAAGCTCAGGGATGCATAGACTGGGATTGAAAGGGAGTAGCATGTAATATTATGACTTCACGAAGATTTGTGTAAGAAGATGGTACCTCGAAATGCATAAATTGCCTAGGAAGATTAATAATTTAAATCAATAAAGTTTCTGTGGAGCTAAACTGCATTTGACGTCTTGAGAAAGTTAAACTAGACGGTTGGATTTCGAAATTAATCGTCCCAATGTGAAGTTAAGTGTAAGCGAGATAATTTCATGTGTTTCGTGTTTCCCGTTGCGGACTCTACCGGATACTAAAACTCGCGAGGCTGGTCGCGTGTGACGAATTGGAATATGGCTCGTTCCGCGTGGGATATGAAGGTAGCCTGTCGTCCGCGTCGGCGCTTAATCTTCCGCGTCTCTCAAACTTGGACGGAAGGGTAAGACGATCTAGTGAATAGAAGGGGGCGAGGTTTGCTCATTGACTTAACGTCTCACGCAGGAGGGATGGAGGCGGGCGATATTAAGGCCGGAAAAGCTCCTCTGTACACAGCGTACAATTGGAAGTACAAACTGGGGTCTGGTTTGCTCGATGATTATTTTAGTGGTTTCGCGCGTTCCTTTCACCCTTGTTCCAGGTTGGGATATAAATTATCTCTTTGCCTCGATACCCGCCGGTGGTACTGTGCCGGGAGTAACGTCGGTACACACCTTAAAAGTGAGTACTCCGGATTGACGGTCGCGAACTGTTGCTGTCCCACGGCGGTGTTACCCTTTTGACGTTGGGCTGACAGGGAGGACAGATCTTCCCTTCTCCCTAGCCTCAACACTCCATCGCATCTTCAGCATTAGCCTAAACATGACGAAACCCATTTCTCCAACCTCTTCAATACCAACATTTGTATTCCAAGTCCAAAAATAAGCATTACCAACTACTCGTGATAACGTTGATTTTTACGGTAGATAAATTCTGCGGAGGCTTGTGTTATCGTGCGAAAATTTACGAAATTATAGGTACACAAACCCTTACGGCTACCTTAAGGTCATCTTTGCCCTATATCATTGATGATTTTGGTGAACTTTTAGAAAATATCATGTCCTCTACGCCTCAGTTATGGTGATTTCCCTCATTAAATTTGGATAAAAATATACAGTAATTATTCTCCACGACTAAGAATTTAGATTGCGTTTTTAATCCAGACATAAAACATAATTTTCAGGGAGTGACGGTTTAGACAACATAGCCTAAACAATATCTAGCATGTCTACCATCTGTAGGTACATTTTTATAGTTTTAAAACATACCAGAGAAAAGCAAGTTCATGGCGACCTGTTTCTACAGAAATCATAATGGGCAAATTTAATTTCTGTGCATGCACTGTGACGACTGAAGATATTTGTTTCTGTGCATAGACCTTGCATGCAAGAATTTTAGGATAACGATAGTGGCATGAAAATACTGAGACTTGTAGAATATTTGGTCCGCAATAAAACAATAATGGATTTCACAAAGGTAATTTCATTACGGAGTTTCTTCAGAAAAATAATATGTAAAAATTATGATAAATGTAAATGAGTAGTGGGGAATAGATAGTGTATTTGCCATTGGACGAGGAAGCGAGGAAAGTACGGAGGAGCATTAGGTATTCTTTTTCATTTTAGTCAAAGTTTGGGGCAAGTCCAAGCCATACAGGTAAATATTCTCATGCATTTTCACTTGGATGATGGTGTCCTTGCAGAAGGCGGGATTCGAGCGTGTTGACCTTGGGGATAGCTCGCATTAGGCGACACTAAACACCAGTGTTGCCGAAGAAAGACTCAACATGGGCTAGAGAGAGAGAGAGAGATGGCTGTGGTGGGAGTTGGGAGTGGTGACGGCTGAAACTCCGATGGACGTAAAAGAGTAAGGGAAAGGACGGAGCGGATTGTTGGAGGGAGAACCGGAGAAAGATTGATGGGATAGGAAATGGATGGGAAGGCATGGATGTGAAAGCAGTCCGCTGCATGAATCAGGAGCTATGTTTGCGAAACTTTTGCCCTTCGCTGGGTATTGACCAGGTTCATCTGGTCTTGCCATCTATTTAATATTTTCTCGACCGCAAGCGAGCGAGCGAGATTTCAGCTGGCCTTCTTTCCATTTCCAATCTATTTAACCTAACACCACCACCAAAATACGAAAATACTGGTTTTCTCCGCAATTCTCGTCGACTTACGTGGGCATGAATGGTTTCACAGCAATTCCCAGCACCATTATTCATCGATATTTGCGCGCTTCACAAAAGTCACTGGCTTTCCATTCGTGTGTCTATGTTATTACTATTTACTCTTAGCTATCAATAACTTGCAGTTATGATTTTGCCCATGGTCTCAAGGACGGAGACTGCTATTCTGTTTGTCGCAAGAATCCCATCTAAGGCAGTACTAAAATCACCCCACATTCCAACAATCTATTTTTCAGTTAAACCTACCCTCCAAATCCTTTCATGCAGTCGCAAATACCAAATCTTATTTTCCTTCATCTTCGCGTATCGAAAACTCTACCATCAATCAGTCTTCAACATCCCATTTCTTCTCAATATCACCTGCATCCATTTATCCTGCCTTTTTCTGAATTTCTTCCAACGACATATCTTCATACCACTTCTTGGTTTACTCTCCATTCCATCCATTTATTCAATTCTTCCCCACGCTTCCAATGTAAGGCTTTGTCCTCTTTCAGAAAACACGCGCAGGCTTCGAGGTCATAGAAAAACCGCACTTTACTTAAACTTTTCGGCAAGTGAGAGGATAATTCTTTGACATGGCAGCAATAAGTAAGGCATGCAGATTCTATGAAGCTGAATGATAATGAAGTGAAACTCTTGAGTTTCCGCTAATTGACCACATTAGAATCTTAATACTGGTGCAACCGAAAACTTTCTCATTGCTGTTTTCAAAATCCTAAAAGAATTATTTAGTGTCTTCTTCCATTACTCTTGTGCTGATACCCGATACTAGCGCAAAGCGCACTGAAGCGACAGAGCATCATGCTTCCGTAACGTTTCCGCTCCCTCGCCTCGATGCGTTTGGCGTGTCCCCTTCTGGGCTAGAGCGCCCAGTGTGGTTGACGCAACGCGATATACGTTCGCTTCCGGGCCACGAGGAGGGGTCTTTGAAGCGCGTTGACGCGAGAATCGGAACGGTGACAGAGCACCTCGATGCACTTCAAGCGAGAATCGCAACACAACCAGGACATATTCCAACAAACAGCATAAACATAGTGCCGTGGCGTAATGCCATGAACTCCTAAAATTCAACTTTATGAATACCATGGTCGACAAAAACCCCGTTTCACCGAGCATCTGTTGGTGTCTACATTGTTGAAAGTAGGATCGAAATTATCATCGCAAAAACATGAATGAGTTTGTGTTCCATTTTTATACTTCCATAAAGATTCAAAAAGGAACAATATAAGTATACCTATACACGTATACGTGCACCTTTGCTTGGGCTCATTCTTAAAATTTAGAGGATCATTTTTTTCTTCTCGAATACACCGTACATGCTAAAAGATAAGACGAAATTGTTCCAGTTCAAATGAAGAATTATTTCCACGTTGTCCATTTGGATATAAAGGCAGGCTTACTCCCTGGAAATCATGTTTATTATCATTTTATAGAACTAATAGAATAGTAAGTAGCTGTTTTAGGATACTGGTAAGGCTTCCGAGAACTCTCTGATAAACACAACCTTGGAAATAATTTTTCATTTTTTAAAATTAATAATTGAATTGCAATTTGCCACTAAAATAAATGCTTCCTGAAAAACCCGCGTTTTTGGCTAGCTAAGCCGTCATCAGGCACAAGACCTGATGATGGCTCAGCTAACCTAAACTAGGGCCTTGCGGTCAACCTCTCTTTTAATGGGATTGTGCAATATTAATTTTGGTTCAATAATATGGAATCCTTCCGCCATATAAAGCCTAAAATCGTGGAAGTAACCTGAGAATGGATGTCGGGTGACCAGCAATCACACCCAGAAGGGACTAGCGTAGGAATCTGCTCCTAAGATTTTCTTTTAAGAGTCTCGCATCCATACCTCTAACTCTTTCGCAGTTTAAAACCAATCACGACCTGTTTTGATAATCACTCGGAATTTCCGCTCTCGCCGTCCCTAATGCCAATGAATTTGATCATAACCGCAAAATCATTTTAACCAAGTTGCAAATAGGACACCTCTTGCAAGATTCGTCTTAATTTATTATTACCAGGAGGTTTTGACCTTCTGCGGTCACTTCAACAATGTGACCTGATTGGTCCGTTTCTGGAGAACTCTCTTCCACGCATTGTGGAGATGGTAGCCTTCATCTCTGTTAATGTTCTCCGGGTTTTTGGCGATCTCAATTGCTTGTCTAATGAGTCATGGGTCTCTCCTTTGCAATGACGTTTGCTTCTTGGAATAAGATGTCGTGACCGGGTTCACTCCATTTGTGTTCGGAGATGGCCGGTTTGAATAGCTGAAAGCGAACTGCTCAGATGCGTAGAAATGCATCACTATGTCGCGAGCTAAAAGCATGAGTCTTGTGTCCCGAATTAGAACGATTTGGATCCAAATCCTAGAGGCCCCTGAAAGCGGTGATGTTCATCTAAGCGTAAATTATGGTTGTCTAATCTTTTTGGACACAACACAAAGACAGTGTGAGATATATAGAATGCTTAAGCTATGTAGACAATGCTTAAGTTTTGTCTTACCTCTCAGTTTTGGAGTTACGTTTGACCCTTGTCGTCATTAAAATGTTTTTAGGTCGGAAAACTAAATGCTTGTTATTAATTGATTATTGGAAGACAAAATAAAACAATACCAAAATTATCTTGACAATGCATGATAATGGAAGCACAAATAAATTTGCTAGTGCATAAGATTTAAATTGGCATTTATAGACAGTTTGTAATAATTCAGTCAAGCAAAATAGATGTGCATAGGATGCATGCGTGTATGTGTATGAGTGTTTCTGTATAAGAGCAAAATATAGTTAATTGTAGGTTTGGTATAATATTTGAGATTGCATTAGCATTAATTATTATCATTAAAATATACATGTGCAGGTAGACTGAATCAGGTGGCACATGAATCCTTAACGTCGCTATGAGCTAAGTGTCACTGTGAATAAATGAACAACTTTGGCAACATTTGCGCCGGTACACTTAGATATTATTCGGTGATAGTCATTCATTTAATAAAAAAATGGACTCCATTTCCAATTCACGTTTTCCACGAAAAAATTAACATTTCTGCAATTTAAGTGTACGTATTTTTTGTTGAGGAGACCTATTCAAGAATTGTCCACTTCATTCGATATTTAAAACTTTCTATTATTTCATTATCACGCAATCCATTCATGAATAATGGTAGTTTTTATTTATATACGTTATACAAAATCAGAAGGAGAATATCATGTAGGCTACAAGTACAGTGCATGCATAGACTAAATAATGGTTTACCGCACTTCACTACAAAGTGCATAACACTCCAGCGATTCCCACTCGGAAGTGCTGGTTCACCTGGGAAACTTAGGCGTCATCAGGCGTTTTATGATGGAACAAGTTGAACGAAGAAGATTACGATAAAAGTATTGCTTAACGGCGTGAATGGAGGATTGTATTAATTTCTGAACGCTTCAGATAATTAAACGGTATCCAGGATGTTTGATTTACGAGGGCGCTCCCACTCGATTAACGCCACGCGGCACACATTGTGTCACCTCTTCGTTTCTCCCATTTCGCCGTTTTCGCAATACTATCTCGCTGTATCGCGCTTTATTGTCAAACCGTACAAGTACATACATGGACAGCGTATTATCATGGCTTCGTCTCGTTTCCTGAATGATTCATACTTATGCGTTAACTTTCGTTCAGTTTCACGTATTTGGGGGGAGGGGGTGGATGTGCGATTCGATGTGAGCTCAAGAAGACTCCGGGTTCGATAATAATAATGTGCGATCCAAATCCAACCAATAATTCAAAAGTCGTTGCAGCAGATACGGTGACGATATTCGCGAGTGTTCAGTAACGGATACGCGTTTACAGTAATGGCTTCCGTCGCAACCTCCGGTGACGACATGAATTAAGAATTGCCTAAGCTGGATGGCAGAAAATGGCAGAAAATGCTATAAGCGCTCTATGTTTCCTTAATTTGTGGAGATAATGAATGGACCAAAAGCTATCATCACTAATGATAAAAAATGACTCATTTTGTCAAAAGATATCAAGCTTGCGACGTGTTCAACTAGAATAAGCGTCAACATATTTACTGCTAATCACTGGGCTCTGTGTCGCATCGTTGGGCAATTATCACTTACAACGTTTATTTTTCGCATCTAGTTCAGCGGAAGACGGAATTTTACATCAAAGTAATTAATAATGTTAATTAGTTCACTCTTCAAGGATTGAGTTCCTTCAGCTCTTCACTGCTTTTTTTGCCATAGTCATCTTCTTCAGTTCTTCATAAATCCTCTTCTTCCTGTCTTTCCTAGTCATATTCGTTAATTTTGTTATAGCAGCTGCTCTTTTGTTATTCTTCCATGACATTCTATAGTCGCTCAGGATATTTTTACCTCATTAGAATATGTCTAATCAGTTGTAAGAACTTTAAAAATGTTTCTTTCTCCACCTACTTTCTGTGATTTCTGTGTCTACTTGTTCCATCCGAATTTTTTTTCTCTTGACTTCCATATCATTACGATATCTTCTCTTCCATCCTATTTTCCTTCAAAACTTTTTGTCATATGAATTACCCATTTGTTTTTCCACTTTTTCCCTTCCTCCCTCTCGGGAATGGGGGAGTGGAATGTTATGGAAGTGGACCTTTCTCTTTACTCCTGATCTCACTCCACTCTCTTTCCATAAAGTCCATCATCCCTCCTCTCTTTTACTTTTTAAAAGGGTTTTACGGAGAATAGAATTCATTTTTAACCTTGGCAAAGACATGGTGACGCCCGAATTGGAAAGGGTCTAATAGATGAGAGTTTTGAAATTTGAAAAGTTACTTTATTACAAGTATTCTTAGTGTGGTCAGTTGATCAATCTTCCTTCGATCCACATTATTCCAACTAATTGCATTACGAATAACAATTTTATCTCCCATTGAATATAAATCTGTTCCCTTTTTACAAATGGGGTAAAGTTGAAAAGTTACCCTCGAAGTACCTCAGTAAGATTCCATTCAGTTTCGGTGGGAGGGCCTCTCGAGAATAAGGGAATTAAGAAACCACGTTACCATATCTGCGACGCAATCGTTTACTTTGCTGTTTGAATTCAATGATATCGAAAAAATGAAATGAAACGAACTATTGTTAATCATCTAAATATACGCCATGGAATAAATGTTTAATTTTATGTTACATTAGTTAAGTTTCCTCCTCTAATATCAATATCTCCGAAAACCGACGGCAGCGGGATGTGGAAAAGTATACCGAAAAAAACAAAGGGAGTTGTTCCTTCGTTTTAGTTCAGGCACTTTTGGAATACGCAGAAAGTATTTGGAATCCATTGGAGAAATATTTAGTCAAGGAATTGGAAAAGGTTTAGAAAAAATCCTCCACATATTTCTAAAATTGCCTCGAGAAAAGTGCAAGCGTGACGGGTACGCCTTTCCACGCGGTTATTGGTGGATCGCGGGGTGCCAGGTGCATGAGGAAATAGAGGGAGTATATTTCGAAAGGCTGATGACTTACCACCCCCTGCCATACGTCTTTACGACGGCTTGCGGGGAATTATGTAGATGTAAAATGGACGAATGAGGTTGGGACTTGATTCACAAAGAGAGCAGACATGACTTAGACTTTTAGATAGGTACAGGATACTTAATTTATCTCGAAACGCCGCAGGAAATATCATTTTCCCAAATTATATGGTAGATTCAACCACCGTGATAAAATTGGAGCATGTATGTGAGATAAGATGAGAGTAAGAATACGTATTTGCATACGTGTTATTAAAAAACTTTTTCGCCTGAATATATACGCCTCTGTGGATTTAGGTTTGCATGAATATGTTGGTTTTGCATGTGATTTTATTTTCTTTTACAGGTGGTTATCTAACACCCCCCGCCACACACTCCTGCGGCGGCTTGCGGGGTTTTATGTTAATGTAGATAAAAAGTGATAGATCCATCACTGACGAATTCAAACGCTCGTCTTTTTCTCTTGCACGATACATAATCGTAACAAAATCAGTCGTGACCATCCTACTTTGTAAATTTCAAAAGGAGAAACTTGAATCAAATACTATACTCTAATTCACGATGTAGATAGGAAAGTATGTGTGTTAATGTACGCGTGCGTATGTGCATCTGCAAATATACATTTATGCGTGAGTGAAAATTTATTCATAGAAGTCCAGTGCCGGAGCACTGTCGGTCACACTCCCATGCATAGGCTTGCGGGGAATCGCGGAGGTGCCAGAGCACTCAGGGAGAGAGAGAATCCCCCTCTCCTCCTCTCTCATTTGATTCCTTCACTACTCCTTGCGGACCGAACTCTCTCGCCTCGCGCTCAGGGATAAAAAGATGTTTCTGTGAAAGGGCAACAGTAGCTGTGGATTCGAACGCTGCACGACCAACGAGAGAAGTACTAATCAGCTGGACTCAAAAAAAATCCTCGAAGGTGGCGAGAAAACGTCAAAAAAACCACAAAGAACCAATATCAAGAATCGGGCGGCAGAGGAGCGTACAGGGGCGTGACTCAACGGAGAGGGAGGGATGTTTTCACGCGTAATTATGTGGGTATTTCGAAGCGCGAGACGGCGATCGAGAACGCGCCACGTAGAGAGGGTGAAGATGGAAGAGGTGATCTGAGGCACGCAGTGGCGGGGTGGACAGAGGGGTGGAGGTGGGAGGGGGGGAGGGGTTTGAGAGGTACGGGCGGTGGGATGGGAATAGTGTAGGAGGTGGTAGAGTGTAAAGGAGGAGCGAGCGCCTCCAGGCTTTTCTTTCCCAAAGTTTTTAAAGCGGAGCAGAACAAAAGATGTGAGTTCGCGGGAAGGGGACAGGAGGGTAAAAGGGTGAGTAATTTGGGGAAAGAAGAGGGAGATAAGAGAATGGCAGGAAGAATATAAAAAGTGGCCGGAGGAAGGAAAGTCGTATGCCTCAAAAACCGTGGTGGGTCTTCTTTCCAGACCTCTCTTGAACAAAACAGATGGAATCTTTCTCTCTCTCTCCTTACGTGACGTCGAGTGCAAAGCAGGAATAAAAAAAACCCTCATGCTGATAAGTCTGGCAATGGTGGAGGGATTGAGGGTGGAGAAATCTAGAGAGTGATAAAAATGCGAACAATTCCATAAGACGTTGCCTTGAGCTTCCTCAGGACTACGTTGGGATGAAGAGGCGAAGGTCAAATAGCGCTAGAGACGCAGGGTGTCATTGGAAGGAATTTAGGAGAGTCTGGTACCAAGTGGGGGACGCGGATCGAAGGTAGGAAATGGCGGACGTAACGAGTTGTCGATCGAGCGACGGTGGCGTGGAGGAATCGAATTCTTCGGTCGAATGAAAGGATCTGCGGAATCATGGACCCCATCCACCTCAAGCCGAGGTATCCCTCAAAATCATTTACCTAGCTTTTTAATTTTTACTTCTTCTGCTTCTACATCTATGCGGCAATCCGAAGGCCACCTCTGGGGAGTGTAGAGGGGAATGATTCAACATTAGGTACGCAAAACATTATTTATTCTTCTTAATCTTAAGTTACCAATAAAAATCCAAAATAATTGTGATGATAATGTTAACTAAAGGTATTTGTATTACGTTGTCCAAGTGTGAAATACCTCTCCATAATTATATATGAGTTGCTAGTAATAAGAAGTAAAAAAAACTAAGGTTAGATGAAATAATGGCAACATAATTGGCTGCTTTGAATGAAAAAAGAAAAATTATTTTTCCCTATAGTGTGGTCGCGCACAGTTATTCGTTAACCTCTTATCTTTCGTGGGAGAGCGAGATCTTAAATTTAACCGTTCTACGATTGATATCCCTAATCTCATTGACATGATCTCTTCTACCGTAGTACAATGGGGTTAATAATAGATTAATTCAATCTGAAATTAAGCATTCTCTCCGTGAGTGATTTCCAAACTGTATTCTCTAATAACCTTCATGGGGTACTTAGTTTATGATAAAAACGTTTTTCAGATATAGTTCCTCTACCCTACACAGGATATAATTCCTAAATCAAACAAACTTCATGAGGAACCCATATTTTAGTGACAGATTCTAAACGAGGCATAGCTAGTGAAAAAGAGAATTGCTCTTCTACCTCATCGTCTCATTTTCGAAATACTCTTTTAATAAGTCCTAATTGTTTGCCTGATATTCGACATACTTCCCGTATATGCTTCGCCCAAAAAAGTTAGTGAGTAAAGGTAACGCTGAAATATTTAATCGAGTCCACACTTACTAATTTGGCATTTGTGCTGCAGTGGGCATTCTGATAGGAACTTCCTAACTATTCCAAAAATTCATCGCTTCGCAAGCTCTAATACTCATGTATCGTACCATCTCTGTATTGCATTAATGTTTTCTGCTAATACTAATGTATCATCAGGACTAAGAATACCTCCGTAATATTCTGCGTATTTTATTTCTGTCTTTTTCGTTCAATTGCAACCGACGGAACCAGCTGAGAATTCCTACAGAAGGGGCTCCTTCCAAAAATACGCTTCATTCTTCCGGGCAGGATACATTTGAATGTGTGATTAAGTTAATTTTAGAGCTTGTTGTGCTATGTACCTGTGGAAAACATTTCAAGAAATCACTCATTGTGACTTCACTCGCTTTCTTTCCTATTCTTAAATCTACAACCCAACCTTTCCATAAAGCTGGTACTTGAAATTACAGCGTCATTAATTTTTATAATTAGATTTTCCGTATCAGTTATACTCGAATTATTTTAAAACTTTTGCATGCCACTAATTTTTAAGACAGTTAACAAATAAATGAATGAAATATAGTCTCCCAGAGACATTGAGTGTTATTCATCAGAGAAACAACGTAAGGCGTCAAACGAGTATTAATATTCAGACCCTCTTCTCTTCGTATCCAGGATACATCTTGTTCTGCGAGTGCCCAAAGAGTGACCACATGTTGATGGGGAGCTAATTATTTTTCAAATAATTATTATTAGGAAGTCTTCTGTATTAGGTAGGTTTTGAATGGGCACAGATTAACCACCGATACATTTAATTTTCTCTCAAAACAGCCTAATACCCGAAACTACAATTGACCAATCTGCAACTCCTCATACATTCTTCCTTCCGTCATTAAGCTACCCTGCCTCTCTATCCATCAATATACTAATCTACAAACTTTTGGAGTGAGGTGTGGCAGAGGGTGTTAGATCATCAGCCATACTACACCAACTCCAATAGTTCCACAGACGCATGGCACCCCATGATCTACTGGAAAAGGCATGTGGAAGGGGGTGACCGGACGGACATCATCAATGTCACATCCTTTCTACAAATTACAATATTTATTATGTTAGCAATTACTCTTCCAAATGCGCTAAGAAGACAAGTTAGGCAACTGATGAAAAAGGGCGGGCTTGCATACAACGTAGTAACTAATTATCAGGTAGCTTGTGCTCATGCAGGACGAACAATGCTTCCTCGTTTGTGAACGTTATCCTTTCAATCAATTATATTACTTTTAACGTTTAATTTTGCTTTATTCATTTAATTTGTTTTTGTTCTTTAAATATAAATGGATTACAACCAAAGTACTTTTACATCTCCTGGTATTTTTATTATCTGCCTGTTTTGGTAGGAATATTCTCTCACTTGACTTGTGACGACGACTTAATTTTTAATGGCTTGATTATGGCTTGCAAATGTTTATCTTTTAATGTGGGTAAATAAATATCATCCTCTTTGCGAGAGTTGCCCGAGGATGAAAATATCCATTTTCGTGGTAGATTTGACGGCAATGGTGTATCTTTAGAGCGCGCTCTCTCACGGAAAAACCGATTCGGTCCTCTTACTAAATATACGTGGATCTGGAGGAGGATGGAAGGAAAATAGTTGGGAGGATACAGGGTTCGTCCGGAAAATAAGTGTACTGACTCCTGGGCTGGGCGCGCCGCTCCAGGCGCGCCCAGCACTGCTCTGACGGGCTGCGATTGGAGGGGGGTATGTTGGCAAGCGACGCTGAAAAAGGCAGTCGGCTCTGAGCTGTGGTGTAGTGAGGAGCTCTGTTAACGCGAACCTCCACGCTCGACCCACGTCACGGAACGCGATGCCGAAGTTTTTGGAGCAGCGTTATTCCATCAAATTTGCGGTAAAGCTTGGGAAATCGTCTACCGAAACTGTCGGTATGATTAACCAGGCTTACGGGGAGTCAGCCATGTCCAGAAACATGATCTTTCGGTGGCACAAGATGTTCGTGGAGGGCAGAGAAGAGGTCGACGATGAGTCTTCGAAAGGTTCCCGATGATGCCTTCGCGGGAGCGTTCCAGGAATGGGAACGCCGCTGGAACAAGTGTATCGACTCACAAGGGTCCTATTTTGAGGAATATTAGCTTAAGATATGTAAAAGTGTAATACATTTTTTTTCCTGAGCTCAGTACACTTATTTTCCGGACGAACCCTGTAGAGTTAGGAATTCGTGGGTGCTTCGAAGGATTGGAGAAGAGAGACGACTGGTAAAGAAAATCAAGGAAAGGAAGGTTAATTGGTTAGGGTATTGCATGAGAAAGGAGTGTCTGTTGAAGACTTTGTTTAAGGGATTGATAGAAGGAGAGAAAGGACGGGTATGGTTCAAGTTGGAAGAAAATATTAAGAAATCGAGAGAATGGCTTAGGGCAGGAGGACGTGGAGGTCAACCATAAGAACGCCCGTTGATGATGATTATGTACATGAATGTTAGGTAGATATACGCTGCTCATAAAAACAATACGAATATTTAAGTTTATAAATGGTATATTATCATGGATACGTATTGCAGCCCAAATGACCTTTATAACGGCAATAATTTCAAAAATTCTTCAATTTATTTTGGGTATACACGACGTATGTTTTTGCGTATTGGAATAAAGTCAATGGATGTTGAGCGAAATCGCTTATTTTTCATTGTGATTTTGTCCACTTCAATATTTTTCAAAAATACACATAATAACTAAAATTATTAGAAATACCAGCACATCGATGCCAGTATCTCTGTGAGTCGTGATTCCTGGAAGGAGTCGACCGGAAACTCGCTAAGGCACCTCGTCTTGGCGTCTTTGACGTAATCCAGCGTTTCCAAATGCTTTTCTTTCAAACTCTTTTTTATTCTAGGGAACAAAAAGAAGTTCGGTGGGGATGGATATTGGGGATGTAGGGCGACTCGGTGAGCGTTGCCGCCTGGTGCTTGGCCAGGTGTTCGGTCTCGAGGAAGGCGGTGTGGGACGTTGGTGCGTTGTCCTGGTGCAGCATCGAGTTAGCAATGATCTCCTTCATGACGCTTTGCACTTTTTTCCGCTACCTTTCGAAAACTTCCACGTAAAACTTACTGTTAACTTTCTGTCACCGAGGCACGAACTCTTTGTGGATAACGTCTTCTGAGTCGAAATAGGCAATAAAAAAATACTACTTATTTTTGGAAAAACCCTGAATTTAAAACATAGCTCTACAACTAAGGCAAACAAATTGATTTTGGTCAACTTTCAAAATGTTGTAATAGAGAAAAATTATTTTTTTGTTAAAATTATTATAGGGAATAATTATTTTTATATGCTAGCAATTATTATCTGTATAGTTGAAAAGTTAATTCGGAATTTTAAGCGCACAAAAATTTCCTCTGAAACTCTTCTTTATATATTGTTTCAGATTGATTTTTTTAAATGCAAGGGACGTTTTACTTTCCATGTCTTAAAGTCCATTCATTAACCATTACCTATTCATTATTATTATATATTTGTGGAAATGTTGCTTTCGATCGCAAACTTTGATATCTAGTTCTAAAACGTTGTGACGGAGCTTGGATAAGATTGCGCCCATTGCGATGCATTTCACGTCTTATCCACCCCGGTATGAGTGGTCATATCAAGTCCATACCCTTTAATCTTCGCATCGCCCCCTTTTATTGCGTCATAAAAATCACAACCGCGCAGCCATTTCGCTCGCCCGAATGTCCTACGCGAAAAAAAGGCGCAAGGTGGAGTGGAAGAATACGCACGTCCCGCTACGTTTCCCTCATCTCCGCGCAAACATATTCCCCCCCTCCCGCCCACTTCGCCTCTCATCTTTGCTTATTTTATTGTGAATCATTTCTCAAACTCACGTTTGCTCGCTCACATTCACCCTACGGCCAAGGGTGGCATCTCCTCATGATGTCCGTGTTTTTTACCTTTCATGGAGCCCTATTTTTATTTCCAAAATGTTTGGGCATATTCCTAATGTTATTAACAACGAAATCCATTTTATTAGAGCTAGCGGCGTTTTATAGTTACTTCCGTTTACCCACAGATAAAATAATATATCTCCAAAGAATATGCCCAAGTAAAACTAGCAATATACTAATAAAAATATACAGTAAAAAACAAGGCACGGATTCTTCAAATCCAGTAATCATCTCATCACGTTTAACCAATGCTCAACCGACGATTCAGGAAAATATTTGACATGTTTGTCAATATTTTGGGAAGACACTAATGAGTAAATATCAGGAATAAAATTGTAATAATTTTGAATATTTTTTGAGCAACAGCCATGATTACTTCTAACCATTAATAGCTTTCCTTTTTTCTTTATTTTATTCCAGCTAACATGTGTTTCCTTTTTCATTTTGTATCCATTTTATAATGCCCCAGACACATATTTATAGGTCAATAATGTAAAAATCTCGTATTCGGGTATCCATTTTATTATAAACTATCTAGGCTATCGCGTAGGTGCATTAAAAGTCGAATATGTGATGCCATAAGGATTTTGGCAAATTAAATGCGAATGTTGAGGCAAAAATGAAAATAAATTCAATGCATCCTGACTAAGTCTACAGTAAATTTATTGTTAATTTCCTACATGATAACCTTGGCCAATCATTAAAATAAAACACCGGGTAAATATCCTTTGAAAGTTAAAATAAAATTGATGCATATGATGTATATTCCTTCAAGGAAGGAGCGACCATATTGGGGTGCGCAATTACGAATTCAAAACTCTGTTCTGGAAATGATGTTGAATACTTAATCGGGACCCGGTTGAAACGAGCCATAATTTGATATCAGGGATAAATTACAGCATTAATGTTTTTATCAAGATTGCTAAATTGCTCTTATTGGAATTTTAAATATTTCCCGTAGGAGACCCGTCCTTTTCTATTTGCTGAGGAGAATTCGGCTTTCTCTGTAAGCATTGTTTTTTTCAACCTATATTTAAAGCACCATCTCGTATGAGTTAAATTTATTGCCTTTACGATTATCCTCCAAGTTCCATTCCCCCTCCGCAAGTGGAATTTAACGCGGCAGACTCAATAATTAATGCAAATATTTCCAATGCATGATTACATTACAGTTTCAATATTTTCTCGGAAAAATTTAATCTGAGTAATGTGTGTTTTTCCGGATTTTCGAATAATCTTAGTAATAATTCGGTTCCATCCGTAAGACCAATGAATCAAAATTGGCTGCATGATACAATCAAAGGTTTTTAAAATATTTTTGCATTTTGCAGTTGACGTTGAGGAGTATAGTTTATTGTCATTAAAAATTCAGATTTGGCATAAAGGGTACAGCATTTCATGAATCGATTCTGACTAATTAGGGATAATGCTCTTTATTGACTCGATAAAGAGCGTTATTTACAGACTCTTTGGGGGTAGAGTGTTTCGTGGTGCATTTTCATGTGGTAGTGATGTTTCAATTTCTTGCTTGTTGTGTCCTGGCTTCCGTGTTGTAGGATGGCTTTCTTGCTGCATCACGGGGTTCAGTTTTTTAAGTTGTTTTACGGTATATGTGTTTGCATGAGTATTGGATGAAGGGATTTTTGCATGAGTGTGCGCGCTGCTGTGGGTGTAATTTTCCGTGTTGTTTTTTTGCATGTGGTATTTTTCCTTTTTACGGTTGGTGACCTAACACCCCCCGCCACACGCCCTTGCGGCGGCTTGCGGGGTATTGTGTAGATGTAGTTGTATCGAGAGTTTTTCAAAAAAATTACTTTTACTCTCTACGCTTATAAACCCAATACCCCGATTCATAAAATATTTAATGTAATTTATATATCCGTAAATTATACGGATGTCATCATAATCCTCAGAATAACAATGTTTACACACAGCAGGAATGAAATAAGACGTTTCAATTAAATTCGTTTGCTTGAACAGGATTCAATTGCCAATTCTTTAAAAATCAGATCGTTTTACGAGATCTTTGAAAAGGTATTAGATAAGATCGGTTAATTGATTAAGGTGGTATTGCTCTATCTTTGATTTTATCTTAGATATACGTAATTGGGTGGTTTAATAGGCATGAAGACCGTAGCAGGATTTATCTCTTCGGCAGGATTATTCTCAAAGCGTTAATTGTACTCTCTTCCACCTTGAGTTTGTTGATAATTCCCAGTCGTAAACTGATGATGATTTTGGAATTACTTGATGATCTCAATTTTTTTCTTGTGAATGATATTGTTTGCCTGGCCGTCCTGAATAGCACATCGCGTGAGAAACCTCTGCAAAAATAAAGGCATCATGTTGCGATATGGGTGGTACTTGAGTCCTACACTGCTATCTTAATCATTGAGGAACGGAAGGGAAAAAAGGCAGAGGCATATAGTATATATTTATTTATATAGTTAAAATAGTAGCACATCGGCCCAGCACGGCCCGTCGTGGTTCAGTTCAGGGGCAGAGAAAATATTTTTCTACTGAGTCTATTCCTTCCCCATTATTATTGTGTGAGTTTTTTTATGTATTTCCTAGGCTATTTCCCATACCTGTATTTGTATGAATATGTTTTCGCCGTTCGGCTGGCTTTCACGTAAAATTACAATCACATTTCAGAAGGTTCAACCTTTCGGCCTTCTCCAAATGTTATATTGCTCTCGTGAGGGCTTCTACATCCTATATATGTATATACATACATATATATATGTGTGTGTGTATGTATATACATATTATATATATATATATATATATATATATATATATATATATATATATATATATATATAGATATATAGATGTGTGGATCACGGTAGTCCGGGGGGTAGAGCGTTGGACTACTGAACCGGAGGGTCCGCGGTTCGATTCCCGAGCAAGGCACTCTGTGCACCTGCAGCTCCACCCAAGCAATGTGATTTTTCGGGTACCAGATCTTCCAGGGTAACCATAACCGGCACAGGGAAAGGAACTGGTCTCCCCACTCTGATCTGTGAATATCACACGCCGTCGGGCTTAGTACTGGGTGAACTCTACTATCACCTACCAAACCGACCTTGGAGTGGATTACTGTTTATGGTTTATATATAGTATATACATATAGTATATACAGGTATATATATGTTTATATAAAATATTCATATATACAGAAACATGTATAAGGAAAAGGGATAGGAACACGTATAAAGGACGAACACAATAGAGGTGGGGAAGGCGGAATCGAACGGATCACAAGAGTAAAAATATTTCCTCAACCGGGACTCGAACACCGGATCTTTCCACTTGCCGGGCGGATGCTCTTAACCACTTGAGCTATCGAGGATATGTAATTTACCCTGAGATCCGTGGGTCTTATATGTCGCCAAGCGCCCCGATTCTTTAGCCAAGAGATGGCGTCAGGGAGCTGTTTCACCCACCAAAGGAGAAATAGACAATACACAAGAGGAAAGGCCAGTGGTTAGAATTAATACAAAATCATACAGGAAAAGAACAGTGCGTTTCGTGGCACGCATAGCCAGAAGAAAGAGATGAGCCACATTGGCCAAATACACATTCAAACACGAAATCCCGCCAAACGGCGAATAAATACTCATATGATCCGTTCGATTCCGCCTTCCCCACCTCTTTTGTGTTCGTCCTTTATACGTGTTCCTATCCCTTTTCCTTATATATGTTTCTGTATATATGAGTATTTATTCGCCGTTTGGCGGGATTTCGTGTTTGAATTTATATAAAATATGCTATATATATATATATATATATATATATATATATATATATATATATATATATATATATGTTTATATATACACGATTATATATATCATCGGTATTGCAATCCTAGGATTGGTTTACTGCAGCCCTCCATTCTGTTATATTTTAATGCTAGGCTGTATATTTAAGGGAGAACAATATAGTGGTATCTTGTTGCCTTCCTCTCGCCCGCAGCTGATGCCGGGCCGACCCACTCGGTCTGCGCCACCAATATCTAATGGTGAAACTGCTGCTTTCACCATGGGTAGCTATTTAGAAGGGGTCTATTTTTATCTTTACCTCGTTACGAAATATCAATATTGTGGTTTTCTGTTAATATGTGATTGCCTCGTTCCGAAAAACTATTACCAAATTTTTCCAAAGCTGACAAATTTTCGCCGGTCCCGGGAACTGAACCAACAACCTTCGGCTCAGGTGGATACGATACCTCTAGTCTATTCCCACCGCCATATGTATATATATATATATATATATATATATATATATATATATATATATATATATATATATATATCTAGACACTCAAATTTAAGAAGGGGTTGGTAATAGAAAAAACATCAAATAAAACTTTTTTTGGGTGAGAGGATATAAAGTGGAGTCACGGTCGTAGGGAGAAGAGGAAATGGGCTCGAGGGAGAAAGGCAGTGCGATATGAAAATTGAAAGAAACGTGTGACGGAAAGGGAAATAGGAAAATAGTGGGGACGTGTATGGAAAGGATAAGGCCATGTGGGTGGGACGGTTGCGATGGGAGATCGCTAAAGGAAGAGGAGTGAACTGAGGGGGGTGCGAGATCGCTTATTCGTTCGGTCCCTCTGCCTAACCCCATTCGCCCCCCCATTCTCCCCACCCTGATCCACCCTCTCCCGCTCAACGCCACCGCCACCGACGTTTCCCCCGCCCCTCCTTGTTGCGGTTCGCGTGTGTGGGCCAAACCCATTTCGCGGAGGTCACGGGGTCTCGTGGAAACATATTGATTCATTCGTCACTGGCTTGGCGTGCACATTTGGCTCATCACCGGCCTTATCGGCGGGGGGAGGGGGTGCGTGTTGTGTCAAGATGGGACTTGTGGAGGTGGGGTACGTGGGGGTGGCAGGGTGGTTTGGAAGGCGAATGGGTTTAATTGGTGGGCGTTGGCGGGGAGGGGATTGAGCGGAGGATGGGAAACGATCCGAAGACATCGTCCACGATCCGATTCACGGGCAACATTTTACTCTCCGTCCGGATAAGAGTGTAGTTTTATTCGGGGACTTGGAACTCTAAAGTTTTTTTATTACGGTTTCCCTTTTGCTTTCTCGTTTTACTTTTAGAAATTCGATTCGTTCCTGACTCAAAGAGTGTGGGGTACTCTATGTTCCCGACTTTTTAAGGGTGGAAACGGTTCAATAAACCACCGCATTCTTATTTTTTTAGTGGGCAGGGGGTGAGGAAAGAGAGAGGGTAGGCCTGAAAATATATATCGGTGCTATTTCAGTTTGAGGAAGGATTCAGGATGACTCTGGCCCGAGAGCAAAGTAGTGATTCGTGCGTATTTCGGCTTGTATCGATTTTAAACTCACCACGTAACGGTTTGTCTTGATCCCCTGAAACTGAAATTGGAACTAAGTTTAAGAAGTGCCAGAGGCATGCATAAGCTAACGTAAAACTCTTGACATGTGGAAAAAAACGTTTAAATTAAACAGTTTTCAATGTTTTCCTCTGAAATAAAATCATATTAACTTTTTTGGCGACTTGTTCTTCTGAGACTCGGAAAATTTTCTCATCAGAAATCACACAGTACATTCAAATAACTAAAAGATAAAAGTTGGAAACATTTATTTTTGTATTATTGGGTTTTTTTTTTACAATCGGATTCATTCACATCGTCGCCAAATTATATTATCACGCCTTTAACATCGAATACATACCTAAGCCATCCATAGTTTTCTTCTTGGGAAATCACAACGAAGTGATCCAAGCTAATAAATATGGGATTTTTGCAAGACAAAAAAGTTTGTACGCAATAAAAATTATCTATCCCTCATGACTTTTTAATCAGCTTAATTTTTATTTATCATTCTCTCCTTTGTTTGGGTGTTGATTATTATATTCCGTCACTATGTTTCGCAGTGAATGCTTTAATGCGGACCGATTCGGGATGACATTTAATCGGTTAAGCTCATCTGCTCAGGCCTAGTTGAAAGGGAAAATCCCCAGTAAGTAAACAAAACAGTTGCGAGCCGCATCAAGAGGAAAAAATAAAAGTCAAAAGATGCATTCGTCGAAATTCCACTTCATTGAGTGGATTTTTGTTAATTAGCACGCATTAAACGCGGGCGTGAGCACATTTTTTTCTGACTTCCCTCCGCATTAATTATGACGTTGTGCCAGCGGCATGCTCGCCCTGACGGTGTTCTCCACGAAGCGGAGATGGTGGGTATTTAATAACGACCGTCCATGCATGGCGGAGGTTGGGGGACGGAGGGGTTGGGAAAGGGGGGGTCCTGTGATCCATTACCCGCGTTAGCGCTTAAATATCGCTGCTGGCTGTATGCCGTGTGTTATCGAGAGGAAGCCTCGCCCCCTCCCCCCCTAAAACTCGGTCCCAGTCTCATCCCCCCTATCCATCTCTCCGCTTCCAACCTCCTCATCCCTCCCCGATCCCTCGCTCCGGAAACAGTGATTGCTGCCCCTCTCCACCCGCGGGAAATTTCCTCCGAAGCCCCCTTTTTGGCTCCCCTTCCCGCCGTAGGAAGGGTCCCGGACCCACGGTGTCCTCTCTCTCTCTCTCCAGAGTCTAATCTGGGAGAACAACCGTTAACGGGTCGCGGCAGATATTCGCGTTTATCTGAACGCAAAGAGCAATAACTCAATCAATTTCGGGTTGCTCGGCAACCTGGATCCGGGCGCCCGTCCCTCTTCCTCCGCCATCTCTCACTCCGCCGCCTCCCAACGTTTCTCACCCTTCTCCCTTCGGTGTCTCCGTCGGTGCTCTCTATGTGCCTTCCCTCCACTTCCCCATTTATTTGCATTCTCTCTCCCTTCTTACTCTACTCCATTGAATCATTTGTAGTCCTTCGGCGACTGACAATCGTATCTAGATTGAGGCAAGATCAATAATCTAAAGCATTTTTCTAGAATGACGATGAATAACAAGGAAGTGTGCCATATATTAGAGCATATAGCTATTTCAATGCCTCATTTCAAACTCAATACCACCCAAACGGGCGCGTAATAGTTTATGGTGGAGGAGGCATTTGACTCGATTTACAGAGCAAATTCATCTGCATTGAGAATGATGCCTGGAAATAGTTCACATGCAAATGAATCTTAGCTGCATATACTTTTTAATTTATTGAGTTGACACCAAAATAATTTATAGATTCTTTTGCCTGTTAGTTTAGACTTCTTTGAGCACGTTTAGGAAAATGTTCAAAATATTTTCGCGGATATATTTTATCAACAAAAACATAAATTCTCTTAATAATAACTATATCGGCACAAATGTTTTCGAAAAATTTCTGGATTATAACGGTGATAACTTCATAGAAGGCTGTTGTTGTTGTTAAATGCACGTTGTTCGAAACAATATATCTTATTTTCCGTAGGCGTGTGTCATATATTATATTCGTTTATACTTCTTCCTGCAATATATCTGTGTATCTGTTTTTACGCAATAGAGGCGTATAGATTAATTGTGAGGAGTTTTTAGCTTCAGATCTAAAACTGCGATTCATGGGTTACTAGAATGATGAAATAGGATGACAAGGTAAAGCGCATGGGTCACTTGACTGACATTTTACTGTTTTGATTCTGGTTTCATTGATCAGGTATTTTTGTGACGCTCTGACCCGTTTTTAATGGTATCGAAGTGAAAAAGTTCGGAAAGCAATGGGTCACCCATAAGGTATTAGTAGTTTCATTAGGCAATTGTAAATGATCGTGTTTATGTGAAAAAATGCACATTAATTATGATATCCTCATCATATACTCATTATTTCCATTATAATCGCTTGCAGGTCTCTTATTGCTTTGGAATGCACGTGGAAAATGTAAATAATAAGTAGGCGCTTGAATCTACTGTTAGACTATTCGCGTCACGTTAGTTATATCGATAAATGTTTTATATTCATCACCTTTCGGCTCGTTTGAATGAATTATTACTTCATCTCTATGAAGTAGGGTGCTTAGTACTCGCACAATAGATACGGCTTGAACGCCAGCGCCTATTATATTTTTTTTTGCATGAAGTGAGCTTAATGCGTGTTTTGGATTGGCACTGCAACTCGCTATCTGCTCCGTCTCCTCTCGTTTCCCGCGATGTCGGTGGAGACGCGCTCGCGGATCCGAGGAGGGATGGCTGGAGACCGCGGGAGGGGGGGAGTTTTCCCTGGGGAGCTTCCGCCCTGGAGTGGGGGACGAGACGAGAGAAACTCATGGGAGAAGCGGATCACTCCGTATCGGCGATACTTCCCTTTTGCTGTGTGCACGCCCATGCATTCACATCACTATCGCATGCCGTTGTGTGGGCACGAAAGGAGAGATCATATCTTATTAATAGCGAGTGGAAGAAGGTTTTTTTTCTATTACCGTTACCTGTCAGCCGTCAAAAAGAATGCGACCCCATCATTGGTGAGAGAATATGAGGGGGATAGTCGAGAACACGCAGAATAATAACTGAAAAAATTCTATATAGTTTGCGATAGCCTTAAAAATAAAACTAATTTGTATAGCTCCCATGTCTCTCGATTTCCTATTTACATTCGAATGTTTTGAAGGCAGTATGAGTTCTGTTTTGACCATTTCAAAATATTTACTGTTAGCGTACTGTGAGCATATACACGTACCCCAAGGAGCCTTATAGGTATGTTCGTTTTTCATCTGAATGAAAATTTTAAGTCCGCAATTGTTCGTTTGATGGTAAGTACTCATATACTGCAATGCTCCGTGCACTGGGCTTCAAAACTCAGGGCTATCACCGGAATTTACGCCATGACCTGGTCAAAAATTCGGAACAGCTGTCCTAATTTTCACCGATATAACTTTTCCGTTTTGCATCATAAGAGACAAAATATTCTCCAAAATTTTATCCAAGATTTCAGTTTCTTAAAATATTCAAATAAATCGTTTATTTCATAATAATATAAAAGTCATGCTATGTAAATAAAACTTGTAATGTAATAACTCTTTTTTTTAAATATTCCTATAAGAAAGAGTTGTACACGATTTTGGCTTTGCTTTCACGTCCGTTTTTTTGTCAACAGCCTCTTAAATCTTGGTAGAACTTTTCTGGAGTATGTGTCTTAGAATTTTAGTTTGAGTATATATTTAAATTAAGTATTTAGAGGATATTTATAATACATACTCTGCTACACTTTGCTGCATTTTGAATAAAAAATAGTCTTATTTTATTTCCGTATATATATATATATATATATATATATATATATATATATATATATATATATATATATATATGTATGTGTGTGTGGTAGTCATTTTATTGAGAAAAATTTCACCTCATCCCCCGCTCACAAAGCCTTCTCAATTCTGTGACATCCCTCAAAATCTCCATTCCATGCAATATTTTCTGCTTTCTGTCTTTTTGAAATTTACTCCAACGCCAACAACGTCCTCTCATGCCTAAACCTGTCAAAAATTGATCTCCTTCCGTCTTCCTCTAAAGCATGCGTTTCAATAAACCTTCCAACTACCGCCATCCTTTTTCATCAAATACCATGTTCCCAAACTGGAAACGCTAACCCCCCTTTAAACTCTCTTGTATAAAATATTTTTAATGTTTATGTTTGCCAATCAATCTTTCCTCTTACTTTCAGTTCATAGAGAATTTCCATCCACAGCTTCCTCTTCTTTTTAAGTTTGATGGCGTGAAAGGTGTTTGTCAAATTCCATTGATTTCAAAGGACAGTTTTGAATTAATCAAAAACAGCCGCACGTAATTAGGGCCGGTTATTCTTGTCGTGGCGAAGAGTGTCGATTCAACGTTGTGCTTTCGCCTTCTTATCATTTGACATGCGTCACACCCCTCACAGGAGTCTTGTCGCCATGCTGAGATTTCTCGGGGCGATGGGCTGACGGCCGACCCGCTAATCGATGGCACTCGGAACAATCCCATTTCCGGCACCAAATTGCATTCTGCGTGCCCGTGGAGGAGTGCTTTGGGGAGGGGTTGGGTGCGAGCGAGGGGAGGAATTTGGGGAGAAAGGGGATGATTATTCTGTAAGGGGGAGAGGGAGGGAGAGTTGGGGAGGGGACAAATTGTCGCGCTTGTTTCCGTAGTGCATGCATCCATCAAACCTTCATGGAGTGCTTAAACGACTCAATGGCATATCCGGATTTTGGAGCCCGAACTGATATCCTTTATCCTTTTGGACATCTCATGCATATCCGCCACTTTTTCACTGTCGTCGCTGCTAAGAAGCCGTCGGGGAAAAAAATCCATCTCTGGATTATTGGTTTCGGAGTTTATGGTAAAAAATTACGGGTGGAGGGGATGAGGTGGAACGAGAGTCATAAAATCCCGTGTTATCGATCCCAACACAAATCATTGCTGTATCATGCTAACCAATGAATCCTTCGGCCGTATCTAAATTTGAGGAATGACGGCGCGCGTGAACTTTAAAGCTAATGTTGCTCCGTCTCTTAATTTATTAATGCGTTGATCCAGTCCTATTCACATGCTGTTGTGTTAAAAAAGTCTCGTTTTATTTTATTCGCCAATGTTACATTGTATTTCAATTTTTTTCGAATCCCACAATTATGGCGCAAGTCAGAATTTGGCGGAAATCGATCGCCTACGCTGCCCGGAACACGATTTCCTCTGAACTTGGAACAATGAAACCATTGGCACACCTTGGATACATCACAACGATGATGAAATCCCTCCATTTTTCCCTAACATAATTTTAGGTGATTTTCTTTTTCACTATCCTCCCTTCTCCTCCCGCCTCATCTTCACTTTATGCTCTTGGGACTAAATTAGGTTCGCTCTATGATAACGGTTACCAGGCTGAACTTGTCCCGCCTTTCCAAATTTCCATCATCTCTCTCTACCGTTTTAAATCATTCACCCTAGAATTTCGAAAGTTTACTCGGCTCAAAATGGAAATTCCCACGAGTAAGATAAGTTATTTCCTCTCGTTAAAAGTATTGATTGTTTTGATCACTGTGCAAGGAGTTAAAACAATTGTAATTTTATAGCAACACTGTCAGACTCCACTTGGTGTAGTCGTATAATAGGTTTTATTATATATTAATAAAATTAAAATAATTATTAGTTTCACACTGGTAATTCTTGTAAGTTATTGACACATGCGTATTGTTTTGAAAAATGACAAATTTTGTAATTTCATTGATCCAAATATCATCACATTATTTTTTAGTTCGCATTGGCCATCATTGGTTTTGGAGCAGAACTTTGTTTAAGTTAACCTTCGATGGGGATCTGTAAAGGAAGAATGACATTGATACTTGGAAATCAAGTCCGCGGTGAGACGGTGGAGTAGTAGTAGTTTTGAGGGGAGGCGACCGACAGCTGAGGTCATTTGCGCCATAGGGGATGGATAGGAAAGGATGAAGGGTGGAGAGAAACCCGGCGTCGGCATTAGCCTACTCTTTACGAAAGGCGCCAAGGGGTCCGCGGCTTAACGTCCCATCCGACGGACGGCGTACTCACTCAAAGTGCCCTCCACAAAGCACCTCAAGCAGGGATCGAGATACCTCTGAAAAATATTCAACACCGCCGGGAACCCGGGCCCTCTGGGTGGGAAGCCAGTACGCTAGCCCCCGCACCATCTCGATCCCACGAGACGGTGGAGCGAAGTGTTGGGGTCGGCCGGCGACCGCAGACTTGATGGTACAGGCTTCTGTCGGTGCTCTAGTCAAGCAAAGTTAAAATTAAGTACTATACGAGTAATATTATCTATGCCAATAAACTGGCTAGTATTTTTCACTGAAGATAATGCGCGGATACCATGACGCTATCTTCAAGTCAAACCAAATCTTCAGGGTTTCCCTCCAGCCCGATTTGGGTAATCCAACCATAAGTAGGGTTTTACAATTCAATTAGTGTTCAGGTAAAATAATGAGTGCCAAATTGGAATTATTTGTCCCAAATTTTGGAAGTACTTTTAGCGCAATTATATCAGGAGCGCAAATAGAGTGCGCAAAGTAATAACAATTTACCTGAAACTACGAATAGGAAGAAAATCCTTTTTAGAATCGACTGCGCGATTGGAACAAGGAAAAAAATGTTGATACACTCAAATTTACTCTAAAATCTCTTTTTTTTAAGGTAATCTACCGGTTAAGGTAGGTTTTTGGATGGACACAACTACCAAACATTAATTTTACTACTCCTAACAAAACACAAAATCCATCATCCTACTCTATATCAGGTCCCTCTTCATCTCTGAATACTTTCTTCCTCCCTTCATCCCGTCCAACATCCCTATCCTGTTCCTTCCCTTTCCTCTTTTGCCCAACATTCTACCCTCTATCACAGTCTTCAACATCCCACTGCCGGTCAATACCCCCTTCATCCACTATTCCTGCCTCCATAGGATTGCTCCCAACAAACCCCTCTCTTCGCGCACCATACCAAGTACTTCCTCATTTGTTTTCTTCTCTGTCCATTTCACCTTCTCCATTCTTCTCCACACCCACATTTCAAAAGCCTCCAATCTACGTCTATCCTACTGCTTCAATGACTACGTTTCCGCACCATACATAGCTACGCTCCAGATCAAAGTTTTTACGAGTCTTTTCTTAACATCCTTACTCAACGTCCCCGTCATCAACTCCCTCCTCCTTGTGAAAGCCTCTTTGCCTAGCGCAATTCTTCTCCTTACGTCCCTACTTCTTAGACCGTTTTGGTCCAAAACAATACCGAGATACGTAAACTGTTCTACCTGCTCTAGTTTTTGCCCTCCTATTTTAATGTTTAGCTTAGCCTTTTTCTTTCTAGAGAATCGCATAACCTTTGCTTTATTAATATTGATTTTCATCCCATACCTGTCGCACAGAATTTCCAATTCACTCAGCAATGCTTGCAGCCCCTTGGCTGACTGGCAAACTAAAGCTTGGTTATCAGCAAACCTAACTGATTTTACGAATTCCCCGCCCACTTTCTTTCCTACCTCCAGTTCTTCCCATGCCTCTTTAATCATTTCCTCTGCATACAGGTTGAACAGCAACGGTGATAATGGGCAATCCTGCCTTACAACTCTTCCTAACACTGACCATCCGGACTCCCCGTTCCCCACCCGCACCTGTGCAGTCTGAGACATGTACAGGTTGCGGATTAGCCTCCTTTCTCTCCAAAATATTCCTATTTTCTGCAATATACTCATTAGTTTTTCCCAATTCACTCTTTCAAACGCTTTTTCGAAATCTACGAAACAGGCAAATACCTCCTGGTTGTGTTCTATATTCCTCTCGATTAATATAGTAATCTCATTACTGCAATGGCATCACGCGTACCTCTCCCCTTCCTAAACCCAAACTGGTCATCCCCTAAGTAATCATTTGCCCTACTCTCTATCCTTTTGTTTAAGATCCTGAGAACAACTTTAGCAAATTTATTCTGGAACTTAAAAAACTTGTACAATTTATTGTAAATTGGAGAAGTTTTTAACGAAGTTTTCATTTCAATTGGATTGGTCAATCTCTTTCTCCTTCATATATAACGCAACCCTCCTTCCACTTCTCCAATGCCTTCATCCACAGACTTCTTTCCTCCTCTCATTAGCTCTCTCTTCCTTTCCTTCCTGCTCCACCTCCACCCCCCTTCACTCCAAACCCCCCTCTCCATCCTCCCCCGGGTACTTCCCTCGCACTCCTCTCTTTCCCATGCTCCCAACCCCGTGACTCAATCCCAATCCTAATCTCTTTGCCGTCCACTTACTCTCGAACTCCGGCCCCGCTAGCCATTCCTGCTTTCTAGCACTTCTTGGTTTCCCCCTTTGGTTTATTACGGAGTGATTCCGACGTGTTCCGGAAAAAAATTGTTCGATTCAAATATCATTCGCCAAATTGAATCGCGTGGTGTTTTTCTCAATATTCCTCATTCGGTGTCGATTAACTTCAAGCTCTCACGGAATTTCTGATGCGTTCCAATGTTTTCAACGTCAAATTACATTTGCTGCTCCACGTGACGTTAAAATGATTTACTCCCGCTCGTGCTTGCGGGGAAAAGGTTAATGTTATCGAATTTTATATTCCGATGGGACTCTAGGCGGTGGTGCACTATCCAAAATCTACGCATATTATTTTCAAAATGAAATTTAATTCCCAGGTTGAAACGCTAAGGGTGGCATCTTTTGCATTATTTAGTGGCATGATTGTAATTCATAAACTTATATTTCAGATATTTACTCCATAGTTCTTTATTTTTTTACATATATTTATTTCACAGTTATTTTACACTCCGTCAGCTACACAAAAGATTTTAAATTTAATGTTAAAATATTACATATTCCGTTCTAAAATCCAATCCCCGATTTTCTTTAGGTTTTTTTTAATTTTCCTATAAGGTTTAATTAGAACTAATGCTCATTTTAAATTCATTCCAGGAAAAATCGTAATACCAAAAAATAGTACGAAAATGATTAGTAAATTACACTCAAGTATTGTTTATAATTAATCTTACAGTTAATAACAGTGGATACAGGTAAATCTTCACTTCAGAAATAAATGGTTTGATGGGAATTTTATGTCAAAAATAAATTTTTATGTTGAAAATTCTTCAAAAATTAAAAACTCGTTACCAAATATGCATACTACTCGTATATGCCCTGCAGAAAATCGTTAAAAGGTGTAAACTGCAATAAAAGGTTTTATTTTAGCACTCCACATTAGATTTCTCAACTATCCGCGACAAAGAAGCGATCATACGTGGGTAAGGTCAAAATCCTCTGAGACATGAATATTATATGTTTGTGTATACCATATAATACTCTTATATTAAAGTGTATGGCGTGTATTATATAAATATATGTACATATATACTAATTTTTTTCTCTTTCAATCTCTCCTTCTCTTTATATATATATATATATATATATATATATATATATATATATATATATATATATATATATATATATATATATATATATATATCGATATATATATATATATATCGATATTCTAAGATGGCGTCAACTTTGGCCGTACAACGATGTGGCTCTTGTAAAACACGACTCGAAGTACGTGATATGGTCGTTAGTTGCGATATTTGCTCGTGTGTATATCACCATAAATGCTCCGGCTTAAGTGATATAATATTAAAAGCTCTCTCGGACTGCCATGACATTTACTGGAAGTGTTTTTTATGCCGTGTAAATAAGCCCAATATTTACAATATGGCGGCCGACATTGAAAAATTGAAAATGGAGTTACAAGCTCTCCAATCTACCGGATCCACGGAAAGTACTACCTTGCAGCCAATTGCAAAGGAAGCTGTAACGTTGTCTACGGAATTGAAACCTGAAGTCAACGAGCAATTAGGCCTCAATAGTGACAACTCCGATTTGTGCCCCAAAAATGTAAACGCAAAATTTAACACCATGAGTTTCAAATCCATCGTTACTGACGAGGAAGGTTTTCAAAAGGTGAGTTACAAGAGAAATAAACGCAAACGTAATACGGTTTTTGGGAGTTCTAAGCAGCCTGCTGTTACGTGCAATTTTGTGGGAGTGCCTCGCAAGACTCTCTTCTACGTTGGTCGTGTCCAGTCCAATGCAACGCCTGATGACATCGTGAAGCATCTGTCCGGAATATTTCCTGGAAATGACTTCAAATGTGAAAGTTTGAGAGTTGGTGAAGTTTATAGTTCCTTTAAACTCTGTGCGCCAATTAGCCTTAAGGATCAACTTCTTAAAGAAGATATTTGGCCAGTAGAAGTGAAAGTTGGGAAATTTTACCCCCCAAAACCGCGGAAACTGACCCCTACTCATGAAGAGACAGAGAATATTCCTGAAGGGTCAGCTGCGGTGGTAAATCCGAACTCCGAGTTGAAAACTAGTGATGCGCCGGTATCCACCTCAATAACAAGGGGCCACACCGATAACACTATGGAAAAGTGTTCCTTAGAGAAACGTGTTACCCGCCTCCAAACGGGAATATCAAAACCCAAGTCCTTTTGACTAGATAGCATTAATTTATTTTGCCAAAATGTGCGATGTTTACGTAATAAGATAACGGAGATAGAGGCAATAGTCAAACATGGTGGCTACAATGTGCTATGTTTCAATGAGCACTGGATCACGAAAAATGAATTTGATGTGTATAAAATTAGTGATTTTGGCTTAGCATCTTTCTACTGCCGATCTGTAGCAAAAAACGGTGGTACCTGTATTTATGTCTTGAAAGGTATGCCCTTCAAGGTAATTGACTTGGACAAATTCTGTCTGGAATTGCACTTTGAAATATCTGCGATCATATTGAAGGACCTGAATTTGATCATTGCTTCTGTGTATCGCTCCCCTAATGGTGTTTTTGAACACTTCTGCAATCAACTGGAACTAGTACTATCCCTATTCTTGACTCTGAAAGCCAATATCATAATTTGTGGAGATCTCAACATTGACATAGCACTAAAAACTAGTGATTGTCAGGTTCTTGAAAATCTTTTGCTTTCTTATAATTTATACTGGGCAAACAAACAGCCTACTCGACTTTCTGCCTGCCTAGATAATGTAATTACCAATTATGGTCCTGAACTGTACAGTATAAGTGTTATTGACTATCTCTTATCTGACCATCAAGGTATAAGCTTCACTTTTAATACTCAAATAACTCAAAAGATATATCCAAATAGAGGTAAAACCATAATCGTGAGGCCCATAACAATAGAAGGTTTAGAGAGTTTCCAACTGCTTCTATCTTGTATTGATTGGCATGGTTTTTGCACAGACTCTGTAGAACAAACATGTTTTTCAAGTTTTTTAGGTAATTTCCTAAGCATTTTTGAACAATGCTTTCCTAAAAAAATTCTAAACTCTATCCCCACTAAAAATAAAAAAAATCTCTGGTATACTGGGGAGTTATTAGCTCTTAGAAATGATTTACTTAGTTACTACCACTCTTACAAAACCAGTGGAAGCCGGCATGACAAAGAGGCCTACTTGAAATACAAAAGAGATTATTATAATTTAGTTAGGTGTGCAAAAAATAATGCTTACAAGGATTTTATATTGAATGCAAAAAATAAACAAAAGGCAGCATGGAGTGTAATCAATCAAGAAGTTGGTCATGGTAATGGAAAAGAAAATCTTCCTTTCACCCCAGATGCTGTAAATAATTTTTTCTTAAAAGCTGTTGAAGACAATTTGTTCTCTCGAAAAGTTGATGCTGCCAATATTGGTAATATGCTGCAAAATCTTCCTCCGAATAATTTAAATTTTAAATGGAATTTTGTTACTCCACTTGATATTATATCGACTGTTAAAAAATTTAAAAAATCCAACAGTAAGGATATTTATGGTCTTTCTAACTCCCTAATAAAGGACATTATTGTGCTCATTGCGGAACCATTAGCAATGTTAGTCAATTTATGTTTTGAGACAGGAGATTTTCCAACAGCTCTAAAATATTCCAAAACAGTACCTGTCTATAAGAAAGGTGATAAAGATGATTTAGCTAACTACCGCCCCATTTCCATAGTCCCCGTTTTTGGTAAAATTTTTGAAGCTATTATGAAAGATCAAATATGTAATTTTTTTGAGTTAAATAATCTCTTTTCCAAATCCCAGTACGGCTTTCGATCTGGGAAATCTACAATTTTGGCAGTAGAGTCCATAGTTAATTATGTCATTAATGCATTTGAAGAAAAGGAATCAGTCTCAGTGACACTATGTGATCTTAGTAAGGCCTTCGACTGTGTTAATCATTCAATATTACTAACAAAGCTAGAATATTATGGTATTAAGGGAGTTGCACTGAAACTAATGAAGTCATATTTGGATGATCGCCACCAATTGGTTGAACTTGATGGCTGTCGGTCTGCAGCTCTTAAAGTAAAATGTGGTGTACCACAGGGCTCTGTGCTTGGCCCAGTACTTTTCATTATCATGATTAATGATTTGCCCTGTAATATGAAACCTAGATCTGTTTTATATGCTGATGACACTACTTTTGTGCAAAAGTGTCAACATCCAGAAGATGCAAAGTTACGATCTAGCGCTACCCAAAAACAGGCTAAGGAATGGTTTGATGTTAATCATTTACAATTAAATACTAACAAAACTCAGCATATTGTGTGCAGTCTTAAATAAAAAACAACTGATATTGAAACTGCTAAAATACTAGGAATTTATATTGATACAAAACTTAATTGGGAGACTCACATCAGTCAGACCTGTAATAAACTTAGTAAAGCTGTTTATATGTTAAGAAAGCTCAACTTTATCATTTCAAATGAGTATCGTTTAACACTTTACCATGCCTTCTTTCAATGTCATTTGAATTATGGTGTTGAGTTATGGGGTCATTCCCCTCATGTTAAACAAATTTTGCTACTGCAAAAGAGAGCTATTCGCTCTCTTGCTAATATACCACCACGTGATTCCTGCAAACCTTTTTTTATTAGGTATAGAATCATGACTGTATTTTGTTTGTATATCTTTAAGGCTCTGATTCATGTGAAAGTTAATCTAGAAACTTACCGATTAAGATCCAACCTCCATAACTATTCCACAAGAGGTAAATCGAATCTAAATACTACTTATTGTAGATTGTCATCAACTTACAACACATTTCACAATATGAACATACGACTGTATAACTATCTGCCTACTCAGTTGAAATCAGATGGTATCCAGAGTTTCAAGAATAGGGTATATACCTGGTTACTTGCTCACCCACTTTACTCATTGGATGAATTCTTTTGTGACAATCTTCATCACATTTAAGAACTTATGTTGACGACATTTAATATGGTTGTACCATTTTTAAAATGAATAAAGTATTATTATTATTATTATTATAAATATATATATATATTTATATATATATAGGTTACCTAATAATAATAATATATATATCTATATATATATTTATTTATATATATGAAGGGAGGAAGAAAGTACTCAGAGATGAAGAGGGACCTGATGTAGAGTAGGATACTGGATTTTGTGTTTTGTTAGGGGTCACAAAATATTTATTTAGTAGCTGTGTCCATCCAAAAACCTACCTTAAGCGTTAGATTATATAATTATAATAATAACTCGTATACATATAAACCATAAACACAGTAATCAACCCGAAGGTCGGTTTAGTAGGTGAAAGTAGAGTTCACCCAGTTCACCCACACGCCGTCGGGCTTAGTACTGGGTGAACTCTGCCACCTGCTGAAATCACCTACCAAACCGACCTTCGGGTTGATTACTGTGTTTATGGTATATATATATATATATATATATATATATATATATATAAAATCCCGGTCTAGGAAATATTTTTACACTCGCAATCTAGTTGATTCCGCTATCCCCACCTCTCCTGTGTTCGTCCTTTATGTGTGTTCCTATCCCTTTTTCTTGTATCTGTTTTTATATAAATGAGTATTTGTTCGCCGTTTGGCGGTTTTCATGTTTGAATGTGTATTGGGCCAATGTGGCTCGTCTCTTATTCTGGCTATGCGTGCCACGAAACGCACTGTTCTTATCCTTTATGATGTTGTATGATTGCTATACTACTATCCTCTTTTCTTGTGTGCTTTTTATTTCTCCTTTGGTGGGTGAAACAGCTCCCTAACGTCATCTCTTGGCAAAAGAATCTGGGCACTCGGTTGAATAAAGCATCGCAGATGTCCTGGATAGCTGAAGTGGTTAAGAGCTTACGCCCGGCAAATGACAAGATCCGGAGTTCAAATCCCGGTCTAGGAAATATTTTTATATTCGTGATCTGCTTGATTCCGCCATCCCCACCTCTCCGGTGTTCGTCCTTTATGTGTGTTCCTATCCCTTTTCCTTATATCTGTTTCTATATAAATGAGTATTTGTTCGCCGTTTGGCGGGATTTCGTGTTTGAATGTGTGTGTGTGTGTGAGTATATATATATATATATATATATATATATATAAACCGTGTGTGTGTATATATATATATATATATATATATATATATATATATATATATATATATATATATATACACACACACACACACATTCAAACACGAAATCCCATCGAAATATGTAAATATATATATATATATATATATATATATATATATATATATATATATATATACACGGTTACTGCTTATCATACGGGTTATGATAAGTAGTAACCGTGTGTAATATTCACATTACACTGGCTAACAAGGCCCAGCAAAGGTCGAGGTCGTTTATCTTGAGGTGGTGATAACAAGCCGGTACCAAAGAATTTCACGCGCCCACCGCCTATTTTCTCCGTTCGAGTGACCAAGGATTACCCATTCCCCCTTCGTCTTCCCGGCAATATTGATGGACAACTCGTTGTATTTCATTTTTAAAAATTTGATTCCTTATCGCACATCTCCTGTCCTTGCGGCTTGAAGTAGCACCGTAATTTTTAACGCAATGACTGGCATCCCCCAAATTCTTTGGCAAACCCACCGCGTAATTTTAACAGTCATTCATTAATAAATAATTCATATGCAAGGAAGGTAAATACCTTTCACCCTTGTTCATTTCGTTTTTTTATATGTGAACAAATAAGTTTTTAAATTAAGATCGGAAGAAAGTTTAGGGTATTAATGGATTCATAAAGTTATCGTTATCTTTGACGAGTAGGGTTTAATGACCGAACGAGAGGAGATATTATTTGGTGATAAATTGACGGTCGGTTATCCCGTCTGGGAATTCCAAAACACCGATCAAGAATATCAATTCCTTGCCGTTCAATTCTTTCTTTATCCAGCGTCTTGGGTGTGACGTGTGGCTTCATATATTACACTTAGCTCTGAGCTTTTGAGGTAAAACCATACCGACCAAATGAAGGTTTTCTGCGATTAAGCGGAGTCTACGGAGACTGTAGGTTTTGCAGATGAGGGTAAAAATGAGGGGAGTGAGCGTATGGGTAAATTAGGGCAACGAATACGTGGAGCAACTCACATTCCCAAGATTTACTAAATGGGCAATTACCTAAACCTGGAAACTTTGTCGTCTTACTCTTAAAGTGATTAAACTAAAAAAATCAAAGACATAACTTCGGCGAGTTGGTTTATAATCGGGCGAGAGAGTACCGCGTAGATCTTTGTTGTATCTGGAATTTTGAGCGAATTTAAGGAGTTCTATAGAAGTCTTTGAAAAAATGTATCGATTTAATCAAAATAGCAGTCCATACCAGAGCCGGCAGGCCCCTAGCGTTGTAGTGAGAAAAGCGGAAAAAAAGGAATTTGAATGCTTGGACGAAGAATATGCGCAAGAGTAAGAAGAAATGGTAGTAGATAAAGTGAAAGATATCATTAGTGATAAAAAATTGGTCTTTCCAGGCAAGAAAAGAAGGGGGCCTCTTTCGTAGCTCGCCTTGATGTCTACAAGTTCACTGAGGTCTTGCCCTACTAGAATGTAATAGAAAGAATTGAGTTTTCTGAATGAATAGAACACCATAATATTTTTCCCCCCAAAGTTATTCAAACTCGTCTTCAAGAAAACCCATTCAACAAAAAATTTCTGCGGATTGATGCAAATATTTTCTTTTAAATTGACATCTTTTTGAGCATCCACAATATTTTGAGACATCCAAGAAATTGTGATTGTGTTTAAATGAATCCATGCTCAGTTAAACTTTTTATCGCAAGACCTTTCGTGTTATTATAATTTTCACTTATAGGTTGTACGTGCCTGAAGGCTGAATTGCATGATACCTGAGAATGAGGTTTTAAGTCACGTTTTTGCAAGCTTTAAATAAAGAGTAGAAGGAAAGCACTTCAAATTAAATTTTTTGACAAATGCACGATACCTGTTGGTTTATTTTTAAGATTGACAGTTTTCCTTTCAAATGGTCTTCTACATGCGAAGAGGATAAGCTCCTTTCGTATCTCTACTTATTATCACTGTGTTTTGGGGGTAGTTTGAAACTAATAAAATACATTTTTGAGCTGTTTCGCGCAAATTCACCCTTTCTCAAATACGCAAAAAGGTGAAAAAAATTGTATTATGAATGTATGTTGTGAATCTTTTTTCAAGGCTCGTGTCTGTCGTGAGAATAAGTAGCTCCAAGAAAAAACTAAAGTTTTGTTTATTAATTAAGCCGTACAATATCTGTTGCTCGTTTGAGGTAAATATGGATGGAAAAATTTCTTTAGTCCACGCCAGTTATGGCTGCTGTTTTCAAACTATAGGCATTTAAAAAGTTTGATGCAGTCAGGGTATGAATGAGCTAATGCGTTTGAATTAAATACGACCACCAAATATTACGAATCCTGAAGCTTGGTTCAATAGTTGCCTCTACTACATTCGTATTTTCGTAGCAGAAAACTAAGAACGCTCTCGAGTTTTCGACTGATGCCTGAATACTTTTACCTCCCAAAGCGCAACATATTATTTACCGCCATTCTTTGTCCTTCGTGTGGAACCTCTTTTTCAACTTATTCCTTTCTTATTCATCGAGGCACTCAATGCTTTTATTCATTTTTTCGGAGTTTTAAAGCGCACAATCTTTATTATTCACCGCGATATTTTGTTAGTCTTGGAAAAAAATTAATCTCAAACACGTTATACATATGCCTCAAAAGAATGGATAGATCGTACAAAAGCCTGAATTTTTCTTTCACGAATGTTTGTGCCATTATCTCTCTGCGTCTGACAACACCTTGGAGTGCCAAATAACGTTGGCTAAAGCGAAAGAATTATTGTTTACATAGGTTTTAGATTTTATGTTTCATTTTCATTCTTCTCAATAGTTGTTCAAATTCAAAGGTGCAGTATTAACGCTGTTATTTTATTGTGTACAATTATGGATAAAGTATTTCAGTCAGATATTATCTTGATAGTTAATTTTGTTCATGAGGATGTGAGTAAGTTAAATTCAGTTTTCGGACGGATCAATATTGTTCCAATATTTCCACGTAATACCTTAGCAAAGGGATTTTGTGTATTATTATACACGGCAGCTGTGACAAGACGCTGCAAAGTTGAACTCCAAAGAAATAGCTTTAAGTAGAGTGAATGTGTTGCAGTAGAAAATGCTTCAAATTTTGAGCTAAATTCAAATTCAGATTTATTTACATTTAACAAAAAATGTCATTTGCCAGCTGCTACATTTGTTCCACATTTTGTCTCGATTCTTTTAGCTCGAAACAACTGTCAAAAGTTCTCCTTTTGAAGGACTAGGGAGACCTATGTTACCGTCGGGAGTGCATCACATGGCAGCATGAGACAGTTTTAAAGGAGATAAACTGATCTAGAGATAGGGGCTAGTTCCAAGTAGTAGTAATTCCATCGCGAGTAAATTATCCAAATACCCTCGCAGAGGCCGCTTCTGCATGTGACGTGGAGATGTAAGAAACTTCTCATGATAATAAATGAAGGCTCGTGATGACAATGAGAAGAAAGAGGTTTAACGTGAAATATAAATTTTAATACTAAATATGAGGGCAATGTTTGAGACTCAACACCGCTGAGTGGTGGATTCTCTATCACATATGAACAAATTGACCAACGAAAAATTCACTTTTCGTGAATTTAGCAGAACTCCAAACAAAGGGATAGTGATGGGATATTCTCTATCACAAATATATTTAAGATGAGTCAATCAGATTCACCTTTACAATATAGGAAGGTATAACAAGTAAATGAACCTATATATTTTTAACAGGCATAATTTATTCAGAATCGTATGAGGTATCTGTGGCATTGTCAAAAATTACATAGTATCAAAAAAATGCATAAATAAATAACATATATTTCATAGCTCTTTGATAGAGCATATTGGTTCCTTGTTCTCAGTTCGTCTTCATGGACAAGAGGGAAGTATTTGCCTTAAAATGAACAAGCGGCCGTTAAAAAATTGACAAATTTCCTCGAGCGTCCAACCTCTCGTGCGCAGCGCAATATCAGCCGTCGAAATCTGCATTAAGACCTAAGCTCGGCCCCCGGCCCCGTGTGTGAAGTCATTAAAGGCATCCAAGCGGGAAACAAAGATAGCCACCGTGAGTGGCGAAGGATGTGTACTCCATTGCTCCCCTAGATTTATGCATAGCCTTCACCCGAGCGACTTGGCGTTCGCGCCCCGAATAGACGCCAGCCCTCGTGGTGTTCTGGCGAGGTTCATCGGTGTCCGTGCCCCGCGCCGCGCCTCTTTTTATCCATTCCTCCTCCCTCCCCTGATGCATCCCCGCTCCCCCATCCATCCTACCCCTCCACCTGCCTATTTCTGTTCCCATTCCGTGACCTTAGCCGGCATTTTCAAATCTCAATGTCCGGGTGCTATCCTGCTCAAAAACGGAAGCGGAAACGGACCTCCCCAAGTTTCCCCCCCTCCCGATCTGCTCTAAATGGCCCCTGGCGTAATCTCGTTATTCCCTCTTGCGCTTCCCCGACGCCCGCTCAACCTCGCTATCCCCTTAATCCTCTCCCGCGGTGCGCCAAACTTCCCTCCCTCGCTCTCGCTCTCGGGGCCCCCTTACCACACCAAACGCACCCATTGGCTTCAAATACCAAACTTGGTTGTGGGGACTGCAAGACACGCCACACCGCCCACCAGCGTTCCATTTTTTCCCACCAATTCTCACGGGCACCTCTCTTCACCCTCGCCCCTTCCTATTTCTCATTCTCCTAACACCCTCCCCCAATCACCATCATCCCTCAACTCTTTCCAATATACGCCCCGACCGTCGAGAGAATCCCCGCAGGGTTCGGTCCCGCGGATATCTAATCCATTCGCGCGGGGTGAATATAAATTGATTGGAAGGGGAGTGATTCTACGGGGATAATTAGTTTCCGGATGATTTGGATCTCAACTGTTTTATTCTAGCAGCGTGGATATTTGGTAATAGTTTAAGAAAGATTCACAGAGATATTTCCATTCCATTAAATGAAGAACACAATGTATATTTCCACTGTTGTTTATTTACGTACAACTAGTTTCAACGCTTAGGCGTCATCATCAAGTTCCTGATGATGACGCCTAAGCGTTGAAACTAGTTGTACGTAAATAAAGAACAGTGGAAATATACATTGTGTTCTTCATTTAATGAACATGAACTTCCACAAAGTTGAGCCGGGAACAATTGAATATTTCCATTCCTTTGCAGAGCACATGATTGTGCCAATATTTACACTCCGCAAAAAGAATGCCATAGTTTTTCAAATGAAAGGGAACAATTGTGTATTGAACACCGGTAAAGTATACACATATACATACATGTATATGTGTATATATATATATATATATATATATATATATATATATATATATATATATATTTATGGGCTGACACAATATAACACAAATAGAATAGAATAGCACATTTAAAAGGACACTCACACGGATAATTGTTCGAGCTTTCGGCCCTCTCAGAGGCCTTCTTCAAGAGAGACTGAGAGACCTTCTTCAAGAGCCTCTCTTGAAGAAGGCCTCTGAGAGGGTCGAAAGCTCGAACAATTATCCGTGTGAGTGTCCTTTTAAATGTTGCTATTCTATTCTATTTGTGTTATATTGTGTCAGCCCATTATTGTGCCGCTCGTGTGAATTTTTCCATACAATCGTTATATATATATATATATATATATATATATATATATATTATATATATATATATATATATATATATAGGTATATATATATATATTTATGTATATAATACACAGTAATCAACCCGAAGGTGGGTTTAGTAGGTGATGGTAGATTTCACTCAGTACTAAGCCCGACGGCGTATGAAAATTCACACATCAGGGTAGGGGGGCCAGTTCCTTTCCCTGTGCCGGTTATGGTTTCCCAGAACGACCTGATAACCTAAAAATCATATAGCTTGGGTGGAGCTTCAGGTGTCCAGAGTGCCTTTCCCGGGAATCGAACCGCGGACCCTCCGGGTCAGTAGTCCAACGCTCTACCCCCCGCACTACCGTGACCCACATATATCTATATACAATATATAACTTTGCCATTCTGTCATTTATTGTGGTATCCGTGAAGATCGGGATTTATTTCGACGCGATGGACAATTTGTGTATCAGGTAAAGAAGCAATTAAAGGCTCAGTAATATTTAATGAAGAAAAGTATCGGCTAATTTACTGCATTTACATACTTCCATCGGCTAATTTACTGTATAATTAGATAACCATCATGCCACATAAGTTTACCTAAAAAGTCGGTTTCGAATGAAACGGTATTTCAACTGCCCTCCAGCTAATGAGCAAACTGAAGGTAATCGGTCAATCTAAGTTTGAAATCTGAAATGCGCTTTTAATATGTATTTTTTTAGTGCCAAATCTGCATTATTAAAATTACTCGCAACTGCAACATTCGCTGAGGTATTAAAACATATGAATAATTTCACTGATTTATAAAAATATGCCATTGAAACCAATGTTAAATATATGTCAGCAATTTGAAATCGTCACCCTATACATGTATTTCATATCCGCTTGGCTATATGTCTTAGTTTACAGCCTAACACATTGCTGGGATTCTCAAGTAGCAAACACAAAGGATCGCGCTAAACGGGTTTATTGTTTAGAATTGCAAAAAATACGCACGGGCTTCCGTCTAGGATACTTCTGTTCTCCTATACAAATACAATCCAAAAACGGAGCTATTTCCAACAGGTAATTAATATATTTTACGATAAGCTCTTGAAATTTCGCAATACAGTTCTAGCTATACATTTTTATACAATGCTCCTCTATGGCGAATCCGCAGATGTATAATATATTTAATTGCTTGTTTATGCTAATCAACAACAACATTAGATATTCTCTAGCATTAATAAGAAATTGTAAATGTTTAGCCTTTACATTGGAATTTAAACAATAAAACCTCTAATGCATATACGTACGACTACAAACAACCAAGCGCCAGGTGGAGGAAACGTACCGCGGTGGGAATCTAACCTCTTGGTTGGCAGGCTGGGTGGAAAGCAGCTTGGGTTGGCAATAGAGTACATCAACCACCGCCACCGGCCTTATTATCGATTCATACCGATTTTAAATATTTGTTGATGCAAGTTAAATAAATAATTACTGTAAAATATGCCGTATTACAACAGCTATGTGAATGAGAGACCGTTTTAAAATTTTTACTCACATCATGGAAAATATTCAGCATGCATTTAACATTATTTTAGTTTGTGTTTTCCACAGGTATGCTCGAAGGCTTACCTCTATTATTTCTCAAAAATTATTGTTACTCTGTGTGGCTGGTGTATAGCGTAGTGCTATCTCTAACGTAAGCTTATGAAGGTATGAAATAGTGATGGGAGGTTCATGTAGGGTGTTCGTTTGGAGGGTAATTTATTAAAAGAATTGCCCTCAGTTCGTACAAGAATGCTCGAAATTGGATGGTATGTTTTTTTTTTCGAGGTTACAAATCAAGAAGCCATATTTTTAAGAGAATTTCATTACACTGATGGTTAAAAGGGATGTGCGTCGTATATCTCAGGCTTAATTCTGCTGCCAGCATATGAAGTGATTACTTAACCCCGAACGTTCTCTAATGGAACATGCTTAAGTTGCAGGGAAGATGGATAAAACCCACCACTCCCAGTTCCACTCGGCGCTCTTCGTGCTTTAAAAAGATTGGCCTTCATCCCCACACCCCTTTCTTCCCTCCCAAAAAGAGGACAAGGGTTACGTCTTGCTCAGATTTTAACCGCGGAACCGGCGGTGACGACGACCATAACTGGCCACCGCCTCCTAAGACCTCACGGAAGGTGAAAACGCGAAAGTTGAGGAAGCATTTGGATAATAAAACCGTTCTCGTGCTCCTCTTCCCTCCCTCCACAGGGAGATCGAAGGAGTAAAAGAGAGGGAGCGGAGAGATAAAAGAGGAGAGGAGGGAGGAGTGGGGTTGTTGTCAGGTGCGAGTTGGGTGAAATGGGTCGCCGTTTAATTTCGGTTCCCATCGATAAACGGCGACCTTGGCCGGAACCTTGTCGTCCGTCGCAATCTTGAAGAGGCGTGGAAGTGCAGAGAGGTCTCCGAAGGCAGGGAGAGTGTGGGCGTGTGGGAGGGAGGAAACGGGGAGTTGGGCGCGTGTGCTCGCCTTTGGCGGGGTCGGAGTGAAGGGTCGGGGAGGGAGGGTCGCCGGGTGGTGGAGTTGACGGCCACGGAGGAGGGTTGGGAGACGTGTGGAGGGAAGTGAGGGAAGGAAGCTCCCGCCCCGTGAGGAAGGAGAGTCTGGGGTGTGGTGGGTGGGGCTGTGGCGCGACGTGGGCGTGGCGGGTGGGGGTAGGACGTGAAAGAATGGGAGATGAACAGCGGACACCAGCGTCCTTTCCGATAGAGCTGTGAGGTATAACGACATTTCGACGCCATGTCGATGTTATCTTCAGATATACATGGTCGGCGTAGATTATTTTAAGGAACCTATGTATCCAGGGTCGATGATTATAGCCGATATAGGCAGTAGGGTCGATAAACGGAATTGCAAATATCGCATATGTCCCAATAGAGATATTGTGGCATTGGGATGACATTGACAATATAGAATAAGCACGCATTGAGAGTAATACAACAAACTTATGCGTGAGGACGATAGAGATATATATTGTTGTATATTTCCCCATATATTCGATAGGTGATATGTACCAAAACCCCGTAAGATGGATAATATATTCAAAATTCTTTGTCGAATGTAATTTCAATATATGTTAATGTCCTTTTCACTGAATAAAATAACTGCTTCAGGCTTAAGTTCGTATATGTTTTGAATATTCTATTTAAAGCTTTATTTGGGAGGACGCATTTCACAGTGTTACGGCGTCTTCGTAGCGGTAATCATCACCATACGGACCGTTTTGCAAACAGCAACCCACTTTCCACCACCCTCTCATTTCCCTCCCAACACCCCTCCCCTTAATGGAACCCCATAATTACCTACCACTCTACTTCCTACCCCCACGCAATCTAGCCCCACGACCCAACTCGACATCCGCCCACCTGGCCAAAACTAACTGCTCTTCTCAACGGTAGCTATGTAACCAACAGTTAGTTGTATTTAATTTGCGCGAAAAACCCCCACGCCCGATTTCATGTATACACACTGAGCGCCCATGCCCTCTTTGCACCCGATGATGCCGTAATACATTGAAACGCATCGTACCTGTACATATTCGTGCAAATATATTAATTTGTACATCTGTGTTTTCATATGAGTATTTGTTATTTTTAATTTAGCTGCATATGTACGTATTTATGCCCATATATTGACTAGAAGCTACCGATTATATCGTCGCCTTTTCCATGTTTCTTTCTTATCTGTGGTCGATAGTGTACATTGAATGTTGAACCCTCCTACTGACTGTGACATATTTGTGCTTTCCAGTTGCAATTTCATTTGAAAACACGTATGCATATATATATATATATATATAAGCTTGTGGCGAGCTTGATTCTTGATCTACTCCTTTAATTCTCACGGATGGTCCCTCGTTGCGGCGCCGTAATGCTTATCGGATTGACATATATATGTTAAGTTTTGTGTAACTCAATTGCAAATATTTAGAATTTACAGAAAGGTTAAAAAAACGAAAAAATGGGAGAATTCCATAGAATGCAGGATGGACGGATGCAGAGCATTTTGATTGACAACGAAATGTTGAAGGCTGTTGTAGAACGGAGGATTTTAGAATGTCGAAGTAGGGGAGGAAAAAATAGGTATGCTTAGATGGAATGAAGGGAGGAAAGAATTACGCGTAGTCGAAGGAAAGCTTGAAATTCTGTGGGGTCTTAGATGAATTATCTCCATTATTAACTGGGATTAAATTATTCGCCTCCAGCTTAACTGTTACGTTTATCTTAGTTCTTTTTTTCCTCTTACATAGATTAAGTCAAGCTTTCTGTTGCATAAGATGGGTGATCCGATTTACAGACTAAGCAGAATAAGCCAGTAAGATACACGGCTGCTGAGAAGCTTAATGATCATCATCGAAATAGAATAATGTAGACGAAAGGGAAACGTCTGATAAGAGAGTATTTATAAAAGTAAGAAATAGAAAGAAGTCAAAGAGTGTGATTTATTTTTATTAACAAAAACGTTTTGTCATTTATGCCGGAAATTAAGTTCAAGTTCAAGATCAGAAATCAAGTTCAGAAATCAAGTTCAAGCATGTTCAAATCTTGTGAAGGGATTATCAATGCACCAAACGATGCCGCTGTTTAGCCTCATTGGCAGTGCATCAGCGGACCTCAGTCATTTATTGGATGACATAAACCAATTAAACTTTTATCTTAAATTTATCCTCCATTGATGCAAAAAAAACAAGGTATTAAAAACTTTGTTTCGATATTTTAAAGATTCTTAAAATGAAGAGTCAAAATGTTGCTTATAAAGCACATCACATGTTGTTTCTGCTTCGCTTCGCTACCAATACGATTTAGTTTCCGTTTTCCCAGTTTATCAGATCCAAGATGATATAGCTACAAATGAAAGTGCAAATTAAATATTAAAATTTTCCAATTTTACCGCCTACTTCTGAAATTATTAAAATACAATGAGAATTCAATGCCAATTGGGAAAATTATAATACAATTGGTCTTCAGGTTTTCTGTCACCTCAAAAGGTATAAATTCAATAATTAATTAATTCCAACGGTTAAAATAGTTATTTTTCGAATTAATTTTGATTATAATATGAAATTTATTTTCACAATCATGGACTTTTTTTTATAAATACTCCGTTTGAAAAGCATTCTCCTATACCATGCAGTATGTTGGTATACATACACGTAGTCTTTCTGCTATCCTTTGCATAAATTGACGAGTTTGGAATGACTATTCAAAGACTCTGCCTATCTTAATCGAGGTAAAATGTAATACTTTGAAGAGCTCTGTTGAAATCAACCCTTGCTCAAATTTTCAAATAGCTGTAATATAGATTCTGGTTACCTGATTATTTAAAGTCTTAAAGATACATTTTTTCACCTTGTTGTAGAATATTGTTTTCCGATGATGAGTTCAGTTTTCTTCCCTACTTTGACCAGCGTAGCGTTGTGGAAATTCCATCCTTTTTGTTTATTTTCAAGTTAAGAATTTGTTTTGAAAATATGATTTTAATAGGCTATCCTTTGTTTTCCTCGCATGTTTTGCACGGATAGTTTATGATGGGATTTCCCTAATAAGGAAGTGCCTCTGACTTTAATTTGTATTTGATTAGCAACGAGTGACAATAAAAGGAATGAAGGCAGAGAATGTGGGCTTCTGGAGATAAACTCATTTGTGATTTCTCTCTCTCACGCTCATATCATGCCTTTTATTTACTTGTTGCTGTGACCTGACCTTTCATTACTTCACTTAGGACGAATGCTATTCAATTAATAAAATATGTTTTTGAACTCCCCCTTCACATCGACGGAGGCACGTTTATTATACCAGGTAATTCAAATGATATAAAATTTAGATGTAATGTGTGAAAATATTGATTAAATTACGCTCGCGTTTGGTTGTCACCGTGAAAATTTCACAAATCCGACGGGGAAAATTCCACTGTAGGCCACCACAGAGGATAATAACATGGCTTGCCGTTGAAACATAACAAAATTCCGTTTCAAAATTGGGGTATTTGTCAAAGCATTCGTCCAACCGTAGATGAAAGAAATGAACGCGAAATTTTCGGAAACAACTCATTTTATCGAGCAGATACGTATAAAGTGATATATCCGTAACTATGTTCAAATTACGATGCGAATCACTGGCCGTTATGATCACTGTTTTAAGCTTATTCATGGAGGAGTACCTGACTCGCGAAACTGCGGTCTTCATTCACTTTTTTATTTGGTATTCATTTTCTAAAAACCATGGCAAAGGGAATCCTATCGTGTTCGAATTTGAGCTTTTTTATCATCTTTCGCGTGGCATCGAATACATTTAGGACTTAGTATCGAAATGACACAATGCTAAACCGAATCATATTGGTGAACAAGAGATAGATTTATTTCTTTTTTATTGATCATTTGCTATGGCGATTCATCAATTCAAAGAAACTTCGTCAGTGCCTTGCATTCCGATACAGATGTTGCTTATGCAAAAATTTGGGTTTAAAACTAAAAATTATCTCATGCCTTTAACGAGGTTATTTGTAAGCGATATTACTAAGGTTGAAATTATTATTCATTCATTAATTTAACAAGTTTTTTCTGACGTAAACATGTCGCCTATGGTTCGTGTATTGATTATCATAGTAAATTGAATCCTCCTCGCTGGATACCCGGTTAAGGAAGTCAATGCATCATCATCTACCCCGGCCATAAATAGAAGCTTATCTACCGTCTATTCATGGCAGAATGCAAAGAATATGAAAGTACATGAATAATTTTGTGTTCTGGAAAGTTATTATTTTCTTGGAAGCTTTTGTGTCACTGTGATGCTTAGTTTTCCTATTTTCGAAATTTGTACTAGACACCGTGACTTGAGAGATTTTTATTCACCTGATGGTATTAGAACATTTTCATTAAGTATAGTAAATCATGGTTTTTATATAGTTAACTTAGCCACTGTACTATTCGTGTGATATAATATCCTAACCAACTTATGACATTATATCCTCTTTTCAAATTTTCCTTTTTAAAAAACACATTGATCGTCACCACTTATATATATATATATATATATATATATATATATATATATATATATATATATATATATATATATATATATATATGATGTATAAACACTCACGAGAGAAATATAATATTTGGACGGTACAATAGAGCACAAAAATAAAAGATATAACACGTAAAAAGGACACTCACATTTTAAAAAAATTGAGCTTTTGGCCTTCGCTGAGGCATATAGTATATGTTTGTATGTGTTTATATATATATATATATATATATATATATGTACAATTGTTATGTATATATATATATATATATATATATGTACTACGTGCATATAACAACAAACACAAAAATATAAAGAGAAATATACCTTAGAGAGTAATGCTAAGAGAATCTTTGAAGCAATAAAATGCGTGCCTTCTGAAGGTAAACATGAAGAGAAAGGCGTATGAAATTTGGAGAGGTCGAAGGGCGTATTTAGATGAATAGTGAGTGAAAAGGAAGGGAAAGAAAGGTTGAAAGATGGCGGAAACATTTCTGGAAGAAGAGAGGAAAAACTGGGTGGGTCGGGCCGAGCTGGCGTGGGGGGGGGGAAAGGAGAACTAGGGAGGGGGAAGGAAGATTGAGGGAAGGGCGGAAGTCGTGCACAAAGCGGGGGATGAGCATCCCGGCTAGAGTTTTCATAGAGCGGAGGTATAGGGGCCATAAAGTAGTTTACCCCCGGACGTTAAGTTCTCTCCTCAGGGAAGACAAAGTGGAAAAGTCTGCCGATGTGAGAGGGAGGATTTCTGTCTGGGAGTAGGCTCCGTGTGAAGGAGGGGGGTGAGTGGGCAAAGGAGTGAAGAGAAGTGGAAACTCCGTGGGTGTGTGGGGGCCGTCGTGGAGATTGACGGGGGAAGAATTGGAAGTGTAATGGGTGGGTTTATTGGTTGGACTGTACAAAGGAAGCGAGGGAAAGATTCCGCAGAGTGATGGAGAGGACCTGGGCCGAGGGAAAGAGCAACAAACGCAATACATAGACGAGGGTTCGTAGTACCGAGGGAAGGAGTACAAATGAAGCACGCCGTGAAAAAAAAACTTTTTGTTAGTTATTGAATTTTCAATTTTAATTTTAAATTGTATGATGACATATTATTTGGAAACGCCGCAGGGCATAAATATTTAGGCCCATCCGGTATCAAGGCGAGGGAAATGTTCGGCCTGTGACTGAGGGAGGAAGGGAAGTTGTTGGCAAATGAAATATAATATAATATTTTACCACAATGGCAACGACCGTGTATACTCGAGCATTTGAATGAGCATGCGCCTCTGTCCGGCTCCATTTTCCAAGCACTGAAGGCTGCATTTGATTATATTCCTCCGCCCCCGAATAACCCGATTCCTTTGGCTGCACTATAAACGTTATTTATTATTAAATCCTGTCGCTTTGTTTCACATTATTATCCTTCATTATGTGGATTGTATGTCGGATATAATGTGCAAATGCATGAACTTTGATTACCCCGCAGTGTTATCAGAGGAATACATCCAGAAATTACGTTCAATAATAAGTTAGTTAAATGCTTACATTTTTTTGTCGTATTTGGCAACAAATGAGCATGCACTCTTCATATTTCATCGAATACAGCATGAATTTTAACTCTCAGAAATGAAAGGAATTAATTTTTTTTGTTTCCTGATTTTATTGATAATTTTTCACTGTCATCAGTACGGATTTAACACGATTTAATCAATGTCAGTTTTGGGAGAAATGAAGATCATTAGAGTAATATGTCTAGAGATTGAAGCATTTTCATGATTACACTTTCAAAAAAATTCAACGCAAAGAGAAACCGCGATTTTCACCAAAAGACTTCATAATTTAAAATAGACCTACACCGATGGGACATGGAATGACTTCCGAATGAGACAGTTTCAGAAGCTGCAAGTAAGTATGGAACTGACACCACATAGTTAAGAGGGCTTATAGGACATAGGAGAAAATAAACTAGTCTAAGGTGCAAAGTAGACGATGTCCTCTTAAAGAACTTTCAGAACAAAATGAAACAAGAATCAATGGGGATTTTAGTGAGTAGAATGCCTTTATGAAAGACGTAGAAAAAAATAATAAAACTGCGGAAAAGTCATAAAAGTTATTGAAGAGGCACTTTGATGAAATAATTATGAAATTAATTAGCACTCGAGGAACGAATGGAGATATTAATAATAATAATAAGTTATGAAAACAAGAGTAAAGGGGAAGACGAACCAATCGAGCAGTTGTATCAAGGGTCGAAACTTTTGGAAGATTCATTAATGAGAGACGTGGAAAAGGCGGAAGGAGAACACTCGGGACAAGTATATTGAGAAATGAATTCGATGGAAGAAAAGAAGCCTTGAAATATAAAAACTCGGCCGAAGTTTGACAATATCAACAGGAAAATCATCAAAGCACTAAGGACTAACCCAAAGACATCTTGTTTCGATTAAACGAGGACACTTGTGAGAGGACTTTGAGAACATTATATTGGATTACATGTGGATTCCGGTGACTGGGAAAGGGCTTTTGACCACGCCGTGAGGAGCCAGGCGACCAAATCGTCTTAAAAACTAGAATATTCTTCAACAAAACAGAAGAAGTATATACTAAACAACGGAGGATTTGCCGTGCTGAGGATGAAAGATGGAAGAAAAATTTAACTTGAAATAAATGAAGATGTTGGATACGTGTGCAAAAAATTTCTAGTACTATTATAGATGCATATGAGTACTTTGAAAACGCATTAACAATATATATATATATATATATTATATATATATATATATATATATATATATATATATATATATATATATATATATATATATATGCTTTCATAGACGTAACACGGAAGTGCCGAATAGTACAATACACAGTAACACATAATATAGAAACACAAAAAAAGAGAACACTCACACGTATTTTCTTGATATTTCGACGGAAACAATCCGTCTTCATCTGAAGATATATATATATATATATATATATATATATATATATATATATATATATATATATATATATATATATGTGTGTGTGTGTGTGTGTGTGTGAATGCGAAAGACGAATTCTTGTGTTTTAGACGACTTGACAGTCATGACAGTCATGCCAGGTAATTACTCGTTTTACTTTTTTGGTTCTCCTTTTTGGGTTAAAGCATGTATACGCTATAAGTATTTTAAAAAGGTGATCATGATTATTGTCTTTGAATCGGTCTCAACGAAATTGTTTTTACCATGCCCTGCGACCTTGAGCTTCTTGCTTCATTCTTTTGCTCTTGATATTTGCCAGCTTTTATATGTCTTCGCCCTATTTACATTCTCCTTCAAATTTTTTCCCTCTGTAACCATTTTGTCCAATCATTTCCTCCTTACCCTGAAAAATATGTCGAGGGATATTCACTTTTCCTTTATGTCTTCTTGTGTGGCTCAATAAGACTTTTTTATCCAATTCTTCTCATTGAATGATTATTCCTAGCCTTGCCCATCTCTTTTATCCTTTCCACTCCACATCCACATCTCAAGGCACTTTGAGTGCCAACTTTACTCCTTTCTTTCTCAGAGTCCATGTTTCTCACCCATTAAAACGATGCTCGACGTGCGATACATTTCATTATTTCTCTCTTACTACTACAGCTATTCGGGCTCGTCTGTTTTGTCAGAAAAGGGATTATGCGAATGGGCGCATATTTTTAGATATCAAAAAGACTTTGAAAAGGTCCCTGACGAGGAGTTGATACCTCTTTTAAGATATTATGGTATTAATGAGAAAATAGCCAAGTTGATTCGGGACTGCCAATCTAAACTTAAACGAAAAGTAGTCGTTGATGAAGGTGAGTTAATTAAGGGCGAAAGTTACTTCACTAGTAACTAACTAAGTATTTAAGTCACTGGTAAGTTTTGTAGGGCCTCTAATATGCATTCATGACCCAAGTAATCAGTTCATATGTAACCTTAGCTTATTTTTGAGTGACTCAATTATCTACCTGGAAATTAGGTCATTATCGGTGTGGTATTGGGAATTTGTGATATAAATAACTATCGGAAAATAAACGTAATTTAAGTTTTGAAATAAAAGAAAATAAAATTAAAATAAAACGAAAATTTTAAAATATATGGGTCAAAATTGAACATCAGAACAGGTCAAATGTATGGGTGTTACACTGGCATTACAGCTACCATTAAGGGGTACACTCACCGGAATATAATGCAAGTTAGCATCAAATAAGCTAGGTGTTATGAAACGGGTTGTAGGAAAATGTAATGAACAGATAAGACAAAGATGTTACTGCGCTGTTTAGTATGGTCACATCTGGAATACTTGGTCAGTATTTGGCAACCATGGGAGAAAATATTAATCCAGGAATTGGAAAATATCAAGTGACAATCCACTAGAATCATTAAAAAGAATTACGCGAGAGGAGAGTAAGCGCGACGGGTAGTTGGATGAATTAGGTTTAGAGGTTCCAGATTCACGAAGAGAAAATGCTAGACTTTAATGTTTAGATATTTACAGTGCATCAAAATTTTCCTTCTACATCAGGGAAATTATTATTGCACCGAATCAAGTTGATATGTTCCACCATTAAGATAAACCAGCGAGATAAAATTAGGGAGATGGGCACCGAAGTGGACAGATTCAATTACTAGTTTTCATCTAGCATGATATAATAAAATCATGGATGTAATAAAATCAAACCCAAGCACCCGAATATATTTATTTCAAGACAAACATTTAATGGGAATGTCATTTAATGTATGATGTGTAGAGGAATGTATGTATAATAAATAGCATTTCAATCCTATGATTGGTTTACTGCGGCCGTCTATTCTACTCTATTTATTGTGAATGCCCTTAATCCCTGCTACCTTCTCTGTTTTACGTCCTTCTTAACTTATTCTATTTACATGTCTCTTGGTCTTCCTTGTGGAATCTGCCCTCCTACTTTTCCTCCTATCATTTTTTTAATCAATCCATTGTTCCTAAATGTGTGTCCAATGCATCTATTTCTTCATGGCCGTAGAGTTCCCCATATAGTCCTCTTCTGCTCTTCTGTATACTTCCTCGTACGTTACTTTGTCCGTCCATTTAATCTTCAGCATTCTCCTCCAGCAGCATGTTTCAAAGGCTTCTATTCTATTCTGGTCCACTTTTCCAATGTTCCAAGTCTCGGAACCATAGTGGGCCATGCTCCACACGAAAGTCTTCCCGAATGGCTTTCTTGTTTCCAGCCTTAGGTTCTTTGCCCATAGTAGTAGTTGTATCTTCTTCATGAAATCGTTCTTAGCTTGGGCTATTCATCGTTTGACGTCGGTTCTTGACTTCTTCCATCCCATGATATGCTGATACCCAGGTAGATGAAGGATTCCACTTGCTCTAGTTTCGACCCTCGCATAGTGATATCTGCATTCAGCTTCTCTCTCCCGAACAAAAGGATTTTAGTTTTCTTCTTGTTGGTGTTCATATTATATTCCCCAAATACTAGATCTATAGCTCTTAGAGTTCTTGCCGGTCTTCTCGCGTTTCCACCCCCACTACGATGCCATCAGCAAACCGGAGCATGTTGATTTCTTCTCCATCTATGCATGTGTATGAGCATTTTGTGCAGGAGAATATGGTTGTACATGTTTGGATCGTGCCTTACCCGCCACCCCCCACCCCACACGCCTTTGGCCCGAGGTTGCGGCTTGCTATGCAAATGTACCTGTAGATCAGTATTCCGATTGTCAGATAAAAGCTACGTATTTCAACCACTATGGTTTTAACTTCTACTGTTGCAATCAATAGTTGCAGACAGGTATTATAATATATAATTAATAGTTACATACTTGTTTAGTGCATTTCTTCAAAACATTTAAATTTTAAATATTTACGTTTGCAAAACCTTTATTTTTTAATTAATTTAATTACTTTATTGGCTAAATAAGTTCTAATAGGCAAGTGAAAATATTTTATGGAGAGAAAATATACCAGTAAAAATGTTAGATAACCCATTGAACATATTCTTCTCAATCAGAACAGTTACAAAATTATCCTTTTATAATCATTGTGTTAGGAAAAATTCACGAAAGTAGGCAATGAAAAGTAACAATATATTTACGTCAGCGTAAACTAAAATTTGCTGACTTGGTTTCATATTCGATTACAATGCGCGCTTTTAACTCGATTCGTCTGTAAACAAATGCGTTCCGGAAAATTCGTTACAAATGCATTACCCTTTAATTTAGTTCTCCAGTAGTCAGAGCATCAATGTACCAAAAGATTTTTTGTTAACTTCAAAACAAAAGATTTGTCGAGATAAATTGCGGATCACCCGGATGGTACACATATTTTTCATTCACTTCAACCAAAGAGGAGAATATACCTCGAATCGGGGATCAAGGATTCATTCAATCGGACACACCTCATGAAAAGCTGAAATGCATCATAGCTCAGTTTCCGAAAGGAGAGAGGTACGGTCAACGTGTTTGCCAAAGGGCAAAAGTAAACGAAAGCAAATCAGCCCTCCAAAATAGAAAGAGGTATGCGACCAAATAGGAGAGAGACCAAATAGGGAGGGAGTGAAATGCGAGGAAAAGATGAACCCAGGCTTATGAATAGAGAAGAGAATACCGAAGCAGAACTACGGTAGGGTTTGTGTTTGGGAAACAACGGAAGGAAGTCGTTCCAGGGACAATGAATGCAATGGGACTTGGAATACTTGATTTGTAATTGTTGGAGGGGACTGAAGGATGATTTGAAACGAGAGCATAATTTAAATAAATACATGCATACGAGGGTCGTCTGAAAAGTTTCCGACCTCAGAAAATTTTAGACATATCAGAAAGTTCAGAAAAAATGTCTGGTATCTTTGTTAGGTCGGTAACTTTTCAGACAACCCTCGTAAAGTACATACTTTAAACGACCAGTGATTATCAAATGTTAAAAGCAAACTAAATTATCTATTAACTTGATAAGTTAAAAAAAAATTATTTCCTTTACATTATCTTTTGTTAGTATCCTTTTACTATTCCTTATATAGTAGTATTCATTTTCATACGGTTTAAAATTATATGAATTAGCTAAAGTGTTTCACATGTATTGAATTTTGATCAAATAGAAATTTAAAAGGCACTTTAAGCCCTATCAGCATAAAGAGAATATGAATATTAACTGAGTATGAAAATTGGAAATGAAATTTATAAAAATGTTTTCCGTCACAAATATAAAAATATTGATATTCTTCAGTGAATCAAATTGATAAATCAATTGGTTTATACTCCTGTGAAATATTTAAAACCGTCGCCAAATACCTTAAATTTATTGTAAAACCGGTTATATAAATGTTGCAGTAGTTACCCTGATCTATTTTCAATGAAGGGTTGTTCTAAAAAAATTCAATCGATAAATTGAGTTTGAAGAATTAGTGGACTAATACTATGATGCATAGCGTCGTAGGAATTAAAGAAGAACATAAGCGTGTCAATGTACGAGCAGCAGCTCTTTGGACCAACTCAGAAATTTATGGTCGAAGTTCATATTCAATTGGGTACAATTTATCACTTCATCCTCCTAGTAATACAGTTTCATTGAGCATGATTTTTTACCCATAATGATTCAAATGCAATGGTGGTGCTTATACATTGCTGTTTAAAACAAAAGTTAAATTAATTATGTGCCTTTTACTATACAAATCTCAATTTACCACGGTATTGAAATTGGTATTAGTATTGTGACCCAATTTTCTGATATTTACGGACGAACTCCAAATTATTGTGATATGACTTTTAGTCGTTTTATCAAAGAAAAACGTCCGAGCACATTAGTGATCACCTTTTTTTCAATGGAATTGTGGTAAGAGAATGTACTCGTATTTATCTGGATAAGAAAATTCAAGCATCGCGTAAAACAGAATAAAATTTACAGAACGTGTATTGTATAATTTATCAATTGAAGAAACATTCGCGGATCACCTTTGTGGAACGTGACGCTTAGAAAACCATTATAGTAAACTAGTATGAGAATGTACCGAAAGGAAAGGTATTAAAATCCATTTGTCCCAAGAATCGGACGATATTTTAGGCACACAAGATGATTAATTTGATGCTCTTCGAGAGACGACCGAAATGGCACGGGGAGAAAATGTCACAGTTAAATGAATGGAATGAAATGTGCGGTTAATCTTTGATTTTAATTGGCAATAAATGACAACCCCGATGGTCTGTGTGCGTAATATTCCGTTGAACGGGTTACTTTTGTCCTATCACGTATGAAATCGATTCTCGCTACCACGAATCGAATCACCTCGCCTCCTTAAGGGCATGAGAAAGGGCAAGAAGGGAAAAGGCGAGCGTCTGATGAGGTGGTGACTTTGGGGAGCCAACCCCACCCCCTGCCCCAACCCCACCCCTCTTGGCTGGCCGCCGAATGAATGGTTGAATAGATAGAATGGTCCAAAAAAATACGACCCCTCCGGCGCCTCCTCTCCTGCGTCCTCCCCCGTCTCCTCCCGCCACCCCCCCTCCCTCTCCCGTCTCATCCCTTCCTTCGATGCCTTTCCTTCCCCACACACTTGCCCCCCCATTCCCTCGCCCCTTCCCCCCCTTCACAACCCCCTTTAGGTCGTATCCTTCGTGGAAATGAGCCCCCCCCCTGACCTCCCCACTCATCCCAAAAACAACCCTCACTCCTCCCTCTCCCATTTTCCCTTTCCTCCTTGTCTCCACCCTTTCACCCGAAACGTCTGAGCGCTCAAAATGAACGGACCAGGCGAAAGGAGAGAAAAGTAAGAGGGAAGGAAGGGAAGAATTAGTACCTTTTTTTGGGTGGTTAGAAGAACGAGGGAAGATGGAGAGGGAGAGAGAGAGAAGGGGAATGAAAAAGGGAGGCGGGTCGGCTTGTATGAAAAAAAAATAAAATGAGTTGGGAAAAATCCGCCGACGCGGGGATTCTTGACAGCCCTACTAACATAGCTCGGGTGGACGACACTTAAAATCGTTCCATCCCCCCTTCCACTCCACCCACCACCCCACATCCCCGCACCTCCCCTTACCACCATCCCCCCCCCTCTTGGGCTCGGTATTGGAAGGAGAATGGGAGTGAAGGGGATGGGATGGGTGTCGGAAGAGGTGGGAAAGGGGTGGGGGTCAGGAATGCAGCTCCCTCGTGAACGACCGAATGGGAATTTATATTTGATCCCCGTGGTCCACGACCGAACGCCGAAGGGGAGTGGTGGGCAGGCGTCGCGCTCGACCGCCATTGGGCGTCGGGGGAGGGCAGTAGAATCGAGACTGTGGTAGGAATGGAAAATAGCAAGTCGCGTGCATCGTAATGTTTCGCCCGGAAACAAGCGGGTATGCCTACGAGAATGTGTGCGTATGAAAAATTCGCAACATGCCCTGGGTTGCATTGAAAGTAGACGCAGGTCTCAAACACGAGATGAAAGTGTAAACCCATCTATTTGTACAGATTTTTCAATTGTATACCGCCCTGCGCCGAACTTCGATTGTGGAAAGTCTTATAAATTACCGTTAAATACAATATTGATGAAAAAGATGGATTGATCAATTCCTAATTGTTCCTACAAATTGGCAACAACTTTACTTGAAATCACTAGTGAGGTCTGTACATCTTTTACAATTGTTAATGAAAGTAATGTCATATCTACTTTCTCTCTAGAGTATTTCTAATACTCATAACCATAAGGCAAAAACTGAAGCTTTTAATAGCGATTCTATTCAGTACTACTGTTTCTTCCATGGAAGACGGAGTTAAATTCCATCGAAATTATTAAGAAATAACGTGTGTAATTTTTATTTGTTTTAATGTTGTTTGTTGCTGTCCAAGTTTTTTTATTCAACATTTCCGTGTTACTTCGACGAAATCATGTGTGTCTGTGTGTGTATATATATATATACACACACACAGAGTGGGTCGCGGTAGTTGGACTACTGACCGGAGGGTCCCGGGTTCGATTCCCGGGCAAGGCACTCTGGGCACCTGCAGCTCCACCCAAGCAATGTGATTTTTCGGGTACCAGATCTTCCTGGGAAACCATAACCGGCACAGGGAAAGTAACCGGCCCCCCTTCACTGATGTGTGGAATTCACACGCCATCGGGCTAAGTGCTGTGTGAACTCTACCATCACCTACCAAACCGACCTTCGGGTTGATTACTGTGTTTATGGTGTATATATATAAATATGATGTTATATAAATATGGTGTTATATATATATATTATTTATATATATATTATATAATATATATACACACACACACACACACACACACATATATATATATATATATATATATATATATATATATATATATATATATATATATATATATATATATAGAAATGTATATGTGTATACATATATATGTATATAGATATAAGGAAAAGGGATGCGAACGCATATAAAGGACGAACACAGGACAAGTGGGGAAGGCGAAATCCAGGAAAATATTTCCTAGACCGTGACTTGAACACCGGATCTTTTGACTTGCCGGGCCGATGCTATAGCCCCTTGAGCTATCGGGGAAACGTAATTTACACAGATCTCTGCGGGGGGTTTATCCAACCAAGTGACCCGATTCTTTGTGCAAGAGATGGTGTTATGGAGCGTTTCGCCCACCAAAGGGGAGATAGACGACACGCTAGAGAATAGGACAGTAGGAAAGCAATCATGAGTTGTCTTAACGATAGGAATGATGCGATTCGTGGCTCGCATAGTCAGAAGGAGACGAGCCACATTGGTTGAAAACACATTCAAACACGACAACTCGCCATATGGCGAGCAAATATTCATGCACAAGGAGATTGACATAATAAAGCCCCCGCAGATTACGATATATATGTAGTACATATAACTGCATAGTATAAATATTATTACTTATATGTATATAAGTAAATAAATATAACTCATCATTCAATAAGTCCCGGGACTTATTGAGCGGGATATTAACTCGACTATATATTTATCGATATTTGCATCGACTACCTTGAAAAGTAGAGGTACCGGTATTTATTGAAAGAAGGGTTAAATATATGTATGTGTGTGTATATATATATATATATGTATATATATACATATATATAGATATATCTACACTCACATATATTATATATACATATTGTATATATATAATTATATGTACATATTGTATATGGCCACCTGCGATCATTGTGTACAAAATCCTAAACATAACAGAATTTATCAAAAAGCTTAGAGAACTGGCAAAGGACAAAACCTTCATAATCAAAAAGACAATTGACGGAAATAGAATACAGCTTAAAACCAAGGATGACTACGAAAAAGTTTTAAACTTTCTCGAAACAAAGCGAGCACAATTCACGACATGGGCCGCAAAAGGGGAAGGCGTCGTAAGATACGTAATTCATGGCCTTGACCGCGGTATAGATGTCGAGTACATAAAAGAAGAATTGAATGGGGCGAAAATCCCGTGCCTGAGCGTAAAGCCGATTAGCGAGAGAAACGCAGACATCTACGTAGCGACTGTAAATAGAGGAGATAATTTTGATATTAAAAAACTCGAAGAAATAAAATACCTGTGCGCACATTCAGTGACCATATCAGCATTTAAATATAGCAAGCCCCAGAGATGCTACAAATGCAATCGCTACGGACACGGCTCAAGGTACTGTCAGGCCACCCCTCGGTGCTATATATGCGCTGGAGATCATGAGGGCATGAATTGCCCCCGATCAAGTCCTGTGTCGTGCTGCAACTGTGGCGGAGACCATGAAGCTTACACCCGCACATGCCCTGATTACATTAGAGCGGCAAAAAAGTACGAACAAAAGAAAACGCCCGCAGAGACGGAGAAAAGGGGAGCAAATAGAACCTTCAAACCTGCACCGGCCATCAACCCATGGCAAAGAAAGGCACAAGAACGAGGGAAATCTACGGAAGAAGGAAAGGACTTGACAGGTACTATTAGGACCGAGAGCCAGGAAACCGAAAAAACATACGGACATATCCCCGAAATATCCGACCTTATAAAAACCATGTCCGAATTCGGGAAAATGATGCAACTACAAATGCAAATGTTACAGGAAATGATGACCAAAATAAGCGGCATAATACTTACAAGCGCCAACTATCATGGAAAATAGACATAAAGATAAACAAAAATTGGTCATTTGCCTGTGGAATGTTAACGGAGGGCTAGAGCATAAAACGCCCGAGCTTCTTCATTTCCTCAGAAGGAATAAGGTGGACATATGCCTTCTATCAGAGACGCATCTAAAAACTGACGTTAGCTGGGAACTCCCCGGTTATAAAATAAGACGGAATGACCGAGCCCTTACACAGAGACAAAAAGCTGCAGGAGGCGTAGCAATCACAGTACGAGAAGAGCTGACTACCACAGATTTGCCGATTTTAACCTCTAACAATTTAGAAAGCATAGGGCTGGAAATTTTAATAGACAAAGGGAAGATAAAAATATACTCCTGCTACCTCCCACCAAGAAAAAGTATGGTAAAACCAGAATTTGACGCCCTCTTAGACTCTGACGAACCAACAATTATTGGTGGCGATTTTAACGCTAAACATTATGACTGGGACTGCCCGACAAAGAACGAAAACGGGAAACTTATCAGAAAATGGACAAATGATCTCAAAGCAAAAATAATTGCCCCAAACGAACCGACGAGGGTACATGGCCAAAATGTCATCGATTTCGCAATATTAAAAAATGTAAGGAGCCCAGCGAAAGCCATTACCTATAAAAACCTAACAAGCGACCACTACCCGGTATTGTTAAGCATTGGGACTAAACCGATAATAAACCTGGAAAGGACTAAACGACCCTCTCTCGGGTTAGCAAACTGGCCACTCTTCAGGGAATCTGTCGTAGACTGCTTAGAAAAGAGCCGCAGCCCAGACACGACTGAGACGATAGACGAGATGGTAGCAGAAATAACAAATGCCATTGTGGAAGGCATGAAAAAAGGGATACCGATGGCAAAGAAACGGCCGTATGATTACCTCAAGCTAAGCGATGAGGTAAAAACCCTCATTAAAGAAAGAAATGCTCTTAGAAGATCATACTATCGCCTAGGCACCCGAGAACTTAAAAATAGGGTTAAAGATCTTAACAAAAAAATAAGGACTTCAATTGAGGAATCTAGGACTGCTAAATTCAATCAGCAACTAGCAGAACTAAATAAAAACAATCACTCCGTATGGAAGTTAGCAAAGAAACTACGGAAATCCCCTACCAGTGACCCAAGTATAAAAACAAAAACAGAGACCCTGACGACCTCCCTAGAAAAGGCCAAACATATGGCAAAATTTTATGAAAACATTTTACGACCAACGACCCCGGGGGCCGAAAAAGCCGAAATAAAACCATTGAACAAAAACCACGCCGGGTCACCGGAGGGGCAACTAATTATCACACTGGATGATGTTGTTGAAGAAATAGCCAAGCTCCCAAACGGGAAATCCCCGGGAGAGGACAACATCTCTAACGAAATAATAAAAAGACTTCCGGAAGCGGCCGGTCAGTATCTGGTAAGGATCTTTAACGCGTCAATCGCACTCGGATACTACCCGAAAGATTGGAAGAAGGCCTTGATCAAATGTATCCCTAAAAAGGGGGGGAAAACGCTAAAAGAGGAAAACTTGAGACCAATATCCCTCCTCTCCAGCCTGGGTAAGCTCCTTGAAAGGGTTGTAGCACCGCACATCAAGAGATACGCGGAGCTAAAGGAAGTCATACCACAAGAACAGTTCGGATTCCGCCAGGGATATTCAACCGAACAACAGATTCACAGAGTCACAGACTTCATAAGTGACGCTTACAACAAAAAAGAAAAAGCCATCGGTATTTTCCTTGACCTATCTAAGGCCTTCGACAAGGTCTGGCATGGGGGCCTAATTCAAAAGATGGAGTTTTGGAAATTCCCCAAATGGATGATAAATTGGACAAAGTCTTACCTAGACGGAAGAACTTTTAAAGTCAAATGGGGCGAATAAAAAGCGACAACAAAACTGCCAAAGCTGGTGTCCCACAAGGATCCATATTAGGCCCTCTGCTATTCAACATTTATACAGCCGACTTCCCAAAGCACAGAAATGACTGGCGAAGTATAACTGCCCTCTACGCTGACGATGCCGCAATCCTGGTAAAAGGGAAAAACATGACCTCAATAAAAGAAAGAGCACAAGATGCATTGGACGAGATAATATCGTGGTATAAAAAATGGAAATTGCAGATAAATACCCAAAAAACCAAAGCAATACTTTTCGTCCACCCAGGATCACGTGAAGCATCTTGTGAATGTATCAGGATTGGACAACAACCGATTGAATGGAGTCAAAGCATCAAATATTTAGGAGTGGACTTAGATGACAGACTGACCTTTAAAATACATATCAAACAGATACGAGATAAAGCGGCCGCAATAAGGTCGCAATTGGCACCGATTATCCGACAAAACGCCACCCCTAAGGAAATAAAAATTCTAATATACTCGGCAATAATAAGACCAATATTGACCTACGCAGCCCCTGCGTGGATGGGACTACTCAGTAGATCCCTAATGGACAAATTATATAGCACAGAACGGAAGACCCTGAGGCTGGCTTTTGGGCTCCCCCCCTGGGAGGAAAATGAGAATGTATACCAAAAAACAGGCATAGAAAAACTCTCAGATCTCCTACTAACAAGGTGTAAAACATACTATGATAAGTTAAAAGAAAACCCAAATAGGGCTATGACATACACAAAAATAAATAAAATAGGCCCCTATGATAAACATAAGAGACCTAATAATGTCACACTCCAATAATAATACGGAAAATAATTAAATAAATATAAAAAAGGTCAAAAACAACGATGCTGGTGGTGCTCCAGAAAGAAAAAGGAATTATATACTGAGACACAGAGCATAAGCCCAACTAGGCGACCTCTGATTAACAAAGCCGCCTAAAAACGGCAAGGCAATTCGTCGTCGTTGTATATGTATAATTATATATATATATATATATATATATATATATATATATATATATATATATATATATATATATATAATTATATATATATAATTAAACACACATACTTTTTTAAGAATGAAGAACTATAAATCAATATTTTATTGATAATTCTCCATCTATAGAATTAGCGATAGGACACTGATGACTTCCAAGTATTTGTCAGCGACGGCGCTGCTCGCTGCATTTAGTTACACCAAATAATGAAGCATGTACTGTGAAAAGCAGAGAATCGAAAGCCGGGAAATAACGCAACCGCAATAACGTGGTTTATCCATCAAGTTCCCTCACATGTAACCCGCTGCTGGAGACAGCGGTTTCGCCAGCCACCGGGCTTCATTCCGAGTGGTGCCGTCGATTTTTTATCATCGCCACAAAGCTTTGTTAAAACCAATTCTCTGCTGCTACTGTAGTTTCACACTTTTGTTAAAGTTTTTGGATTTGGATTTGAGAAGATAGGAGATTATATTTTCGTCTAGTTATCCTTTTTTGTTTCTTACTTTGGCTTTGATAATATTTTTAAGTAAATACCTCATTCTCTCACGAAGTCCACGCTTCCAAATATTGTGTTCATAATTTTAATTTATATTCTGTGAAAGATCCGATAAATTAGCCATTTGGTGGCTTCACACATGACGTAACCCATTTAATATTTACTCAAGTACAATAATTACGATGAGACGTGTAAAAGTAAACCCCTATGTTCCCACGGCTATAATGTTTTTGTGATGAAAGGTGGACGATTTTAGACAACACTTTATTGTAAATGCTTCTTAACAAACCTTGGAAGAAGTGCCATCTCCTGTCCAGAAAAAATATGTATTGACTGTTTCGCCAAAAGGAAACATAATGAGGCCTCACACCGTTCCCATTCGTGGAAGGCAAGCCAATGAAGGTCAAATTTCGCGTTATTCTGACAAACTTATTTTCTTCCACGAATTTTCTCCATTTAGTCCTATTCTTGCATTATTCAGTCGTATCTGTTTCATTAATCCTCTTTTGCGTGTGATTCATCTAATATTTTTTGTCCAGAGATTCTCTTCAGCCACATTCGCCTCTGACTTACTCGGACAAATCCTCATCTCAGACCTTTTACTCTTCTTTGATTTAATTTTTGGATGATTCCAGTGTCATCTATTCTATAATAACAAATACGAAAACTTTTGCAATTTTCCAATTAATAAAGATTTATTATCGACTCGTTTAGATGTAATACCTTCTACTTTAAAATGATGTAGTACATCGAAGCTAGTCGATAATAAATCTTCATTAAGAGGAAAATTGCAAAAGTTTTCGTTTCTATTATTATGGAACATTTCTACCACATCACACCTGAATATGTAATTTATATGTTATCTATTATTTCAACATGACCAAATCGTCGTTGATCAATACCATCATACCTGTCTACAACGTATCAATGTATTCAATCCACATTCTTTTATAACTCACTCATTCCTCACCCAACCACTCCTATTTTACTTTACCACAAACACTGTTGGGGTCCCAGAACCAACACACCTCGTCCGAATTACTATAGAATATCCCGAAAGTACCCTTGTTACCCATTTTCGAAGAGTCTCCTTCTTTCCTTCAGGGGCATTATATATGTGTGTATATATTTTTTTTAATCTTCAAAAATCTTTATTTTTCCGTTACTTTACGTCCATGGAATTTTTTCATCCAATAATATCTTGTAGATGTCGAATTCTAGCTCTTTGAGTGTCCTCAAAGAATATGGAAAGCACCGTCGTCTTTCTTTTTCAATCACAGAATCTTTAGTGTCTTCATTCCTTGAGGCATCATCTCTAATTCCCACGGCCACTCATTTTTCGCAAACATTATTATCGCAGACTACTCGAATAATTTAGAATGCAAGTCAAGGGAAAGTAGGAACTTTGCTTTGGTACCGAGGGAGCTGAGTCTAATTGGGGGTAATTCGATGGGGTGGCGAGGATTTGGTGGGAAATCTTGTAAATGGAAGCTGGGAGGGGGGAGGGAGTTGGCTGGAAGGCTAGCGGGACTATTGTTTGAGGAGCTGGGGGTGCGAGTGGAAAAATAGAGATGAGGGAGGATGAATGGAGTCGGTGTGGTGGCGGGAGGCTGTGGAGACGGCGAAGGGGGAAGATGGATGGCGCCTCGGGGGTGAGGGGCGCCGCCGGAAGTGGAGGGGAGCAGAGAAAGGGCGATGTGAGCGTGGAAAAACGGTCGAAGGGAGAAATATGGGCGAATTATGAAGTTCGAAAGTTGGGTTTGCGGCGATTGGCGTTCGAGGGAGGATGAGTCGAGGGAAAAGGGAAGGCTGAGATGATGGAGCTCGTGTTGGGCCTATGTCTCAAATCAACAATTCATTTTGCGTATATGAGAGTAATCGGAGCACCTGGCATTTCGCCAATATTGTTACCATCTCTGAGCCAAGAATGCCTTTCTTCACGGAAGTTAAGAAACGGAAACAAATGAGAATTTGGAGAAAATAATCCTGCGGAATGGTAGTTCGATATTTTCAAGAAAACATACAAGTATAATAATAATATGTCGAAATGAGTGTGGAAAAAGGCGGATCTTTTTTACAATTAAATCAAACTAATGTGACGCAAACTTTTGAGTATTTTTCTCTCAATCATCCAAGCGTTTTCTTTGAATATATTACGGCCGATATTTTAGTTTAGAGAAAAAGGGTAAATTTTATCATATGTATTGCTGAAGCATGTCCAATACGAAAGATGAATGACAAAAATAACTCATTTTTTCAACTTTCATTAAGATGGTTACGTTAAAAAGTCATATTGTTGCCAGCTAGCTCTTTGAGAAATCATCATTTCACAATATTAGTTTCTTCAACCAGAAATATATGTTTTCATAAAAGCTATTTAGATCGCAGTTTGTTTTATGGTTTGTTTCCCCCAAGATGTCCAAATAGCATTACAGGCAAACTGTTCAAAATGTTCAGCATCAAGGTAAACAGTCTTATTTCTTTTTTCTCGGTTTAACTATTATGCATTTTTGCTATCGTACCTTGAGGCTACTATTCCTACGCATCCTAAATTTCCTTATGCAATAGAAGTATCTACACAACATACACTTTAAAATTGAGAATTTTACTTAAAATAATTCAGCAGGAACATCAACGAACAGAGACATTCCATGTACGAAATACATTTTACAGCCAAGAAAATGTTAGATGAATTATTTGCATGCAATGCAAAATTCGATTTTTATCCTCTAAATATGTATTCATGTCAAAATATTGAACTATTTTTTGGATTAAAATGACCTTATGTGGCTAATAACTTGAGAGTCAATTATAGTCAGGATAATATATTGGAGAAATATCGTAAAGTAGATTAAAATTAACAAATCTAGAATTAAACTCACGAAAGAATTGATAAATTAATCGCAGATCTCTATCTTTCTCTCCCTATCTTTCTCTCTATTCGTCCTCATCAGTCTCTTTTATCGAGAGTACTTGCGCCGGCTTAAGTAGAAATATTTCACGAAACAAGAGATTCGTATCTCGCGGCAAAAAAAAGGAGTGAACGATAGAGAGGGTAAATCTCTAGCGGTGAGTCCGAGAAATATAGGATTACTGGCGAGGGTTCAAGAGTTTGGTGCCGTGATACGCGCTGGATGACGGACGGGGTTGGTGAGCGAATGAGATCGGCGGGGCGGGGTGGGTGGGTTGGAGGGGGAGGGATATATAGATCAAGGGGGTCGTCGGCTGCTGCCGCGATACTCTGTGGATGCTTGCGCTGGTGGGATTTTCAAAAAGAAAATAAAGTAACTGGAGGGGTCGGTGAGAGGGTTTGGAGAACATGAGGGGGGAGGGAGCGCAAAGTGGGAGAGCCTCAACCCCCACCCCCACCTCATCGCCTCGTCCCCGTGCCTATCTCCCAACTTTTTTTTATGTCGACCCCTCTCTCGCGTCGTCCTCTATCCGCATTCCGCTCCTCTTTTTTTTACAGCGGCTTTGGCATTCTTTGCAGTCGTTTTTCTCTTTTGCTACCCGCTGCCATTTGCTGATTCGATCTCATTTGCGCCATCTGCCCCCCTTCGCGACGTCTCTCACTCTCCTCTGCCTTCCAACGTCTCTTTATATTCTCAGTTCTCCCTTCTTCCTCCTATGTCCCTCCATATCTCTCTCACCCTCTCTTTATTCTAGTTCTCGTTCCCCTATATCTCCAGTCCTCTCAATTCTTATAATTACTCTCTAATTTCACTCCGACAACCTCACACAACAGTTCTCAGATGTTTCCACCTCATCCCTAAATCGGTGATGAAGGGTGCCCCAGCAAAGCGAAGAAGAGGTAACAGTTTACCACCCGAGGTTTTTCAATCCCCCTAGTTACGATCCTTTACCTTCACTTAATATATTTTCTGTGTCGCGAGGCAAACAAGTAAACTTCATTTAGTTTGATCCGTCAGGTGATCTCTTTCATACTTGGTATAAAATGATAATCAGTCACTAACAGCTAAAACAGATAAAAAATCAGTCACTAACAGCTGTAAGCTGTTTCAAACCTTTCACGCGCAGTTGATCTACATTGCTACGATTACACCAGATGCAGACGCCTTAGAAAACATCATTATAATCGAGTTCAAAATTATGACTACTTTCTAAAAGATCTAAATAAGTTATATGTAAACATGAATGTTTTTTCAAACAAACGACATCTCTGTTGATGAGTTTAGTAAATTGCTATTTTATTTTTATACCACCTAATTAACACACCATTTATTAAATAGTATTATAAGCGGTCGTAATTCTTAACCTATTTTTATCTTCCGGGTATTTCTTGTTCTTTTTCTGTATTTTTATTCCCAGATAGTTCCTTTCCAACATATTTCCTCAAGCTTCCTTTCTTGTTTGTTTTCCGTTTACTTCTCTCGACTTATATTCGTATTTTACGGAGTGTATTCTTGAGGTTTCCCTAATATATCCCCTTTCATTTCCTCTTTCTTGAAGTTATGATCTGAGTTTATTCATGTTTCTCTCTTTATTCCCGAGTCTGAGTTCTCCGTTTATTCTGTCGTTGATCTTACTCATCGGTAATTCATATCTCTTCCTTAACTTATTTTCCTCATTATATTATTAATTGCACAATCTTTTGTCCTCAACAGTTTTACCCTAATCTTTTTTTTCACAATGGAATCCTTATTGGGGACTCCTCAATCACTTGTCTCCTTTTGTTGCGAATTTTTTTTGGCGCGAAAGTGATATATGCCATTTTTAACTCCTTATATCCTTTGCCTACCCCTCCTATGATGATATGAAGTTTATGATTTGTCGTAAAAGGTTTTGAGAGAATTTCCGTTAGCATTTACGGCAAAAACTGATGGTTTGATCTATTTATGGAGTTCGATGATTTGTCGTTTAGCTTTTGTCAGCGATATTTCATTGATTTTACGTTAAATATGCTCCATTAGGTGTTTACATTGGAATGACTTTATCGTGCAGGCAAAATTGTAATATTTGACGGAAATTTTTAGCTTCAGCTCGGCAAGACTTAAGGTTAATGCATACTTTTTGCTGAGGTATATAAATCGTCCCCAAAACGTGAACAATATATTTCAACTACTGCAAACACAAGAAAATAATCTGAATTTTATTTAACCACAACTGGAGTAATTTCAACGCATTAGGCCTATTTCAATTCAATAGGCATAGGTGTGTTAATAATTTTGGAGTATAAGTCTCCTTTTATTGAACTCCGTTATTATCAATTGTCTATAAATGCTATTATTATTATTATTATTATGGTATATATTTCAAAATATTTTTTAAACATTTAACACTTGAAATACTAGCAAAAATAAAAAGTAAAGTAAAAATATAATCTTTTAGGAATATAATTTTTACTCTACCACCTTGATTATTTCATAATTTATAATTAGGCACGGATTACTTTTTATCGTAATCTCAACTTGTTAATCCTCAAAACTTATTTTGATTTAATGCATGGTGAACAATTCCGAGCCATCGGTAATTACCGTTATTTTATGTCATCGTTAATGGAATAAATATCTCTACATATGAATTAATGTTCATTTGGCATACTGGCAAGCCTAAATATTAAATAAAATATTACTGTAGCGATTTCTCAAATAGTGGCCCTGCTCGTGTTTGTCGATTTCCCGCATTTCATATTATCTAAATGTTAGACTATGACTTGTTAGTCATGTAATATAAATTGTTAATCGAGCAAAATAATCAATTACTAATAATTAAGAGAGTAAAGAAAAGTGGTAGTTCACTAAGAAGAGCACTGGACTACCAACAGGACGGCCCTGGCTCGATTCTGGGTGACGCCTCTGAACTCTCTCAGTTTCACTTAAGTTGAGTGATTTTTTTGGGTACCAGATATTCCTGGGAAACCGCTCGCGAAAACAGGGAAAGGAAATGCCTCTTCCCCCCCCCCATTCCCTGATGTGCGGATTTCACAATCCGTTTGGCGTAATATCGGGTGAGCTCTGACCTCACCTATAAAAACCAAATTTGGTTTCATTGATATATTTATTACGAGATTGAACGTTTGCCGAAATATGATTACAAAGGGTAGTGTAAGCTAGAGATTAAAATTTGTTGTTGAAGTTTCATTTTCTTGAGAGTAAATAATACGAAGATACTGTTGCCTCGATGACTTTGTAATTCGTATCTCCGTCACCGGATCGTTGCAGAGCCACTGAATTTTCTTCTTGGGAAACAAATCCTTTGCCCACGACATTTTAACTCGCGAAATGAGTCCGTGGCAACGGAGGATGTGGGCAAATGTGATAGGGCTGCTGGAGTTACACTATCTGTGATCAAACGTCGTTCAATTGCGAGCACCCATTTTTTTACTCTCACCCACAGCATTCCGATCCCTTCATCTCCTTTGCACGCAATCTCTTTCTCTAAACACGTGAGGCCTCGCGAAACTCGTTCCATCCATCTATTAGGCTCCGCTTCTTCCTCAAAGCTATCCATCTCACTCGCTCTCAGAGGATATGGCTTTACGTGCGAGAGCTCGGAAAGGTAATATCCATCGAGCGGGAAAGAGAACAAGTACACTCATGAATAAACATATTTACGGTAAATCTATTTTTCTCTCCCCGTTTCGAACTAGCAAATAAGAACATGCGTGCATGTGCACCACGCGTATGTATTGCTGTTGTGACCTTGGTGATTTTGTTCCTCTGTTTTCAGATATTCCTTTTCATGCCACCGCCCATTTTCTTATGATTTCAAATGGTTCGGGAAAAACTAAATGCCATAAATAAAACATGAGCAAAGTTCCCGACTAGTGTTCTTTTTTTTGGACAATTACTCGGTGCCTATCCGTGATACTCTGCCAGTATCCTTCAATTATTAAATAACCGGAACCCTATTTCAGAGCAAAATAAGATATGAATATAATTTAACTAATGCAAATGAAGTAACAGCTTGGAGATTAATTGAGACTCGTTTGAAAAATATAAGTTAAATAAAAAGTTCAATATTATATAAATGATTTTTCTCTTGAACATTTTGGCCGAGGCATTCAGGTATATGCTTACAGATATACAAATAAAAAAGTGAATTGAAGACAGCTTCTCCTTTTCTAATTTTTTATCAGAGTTAACACCTTATGAAATATACATATGGTGTTTTTTTCTCTTCTACTTAAACTGCTAAGAAACTGTTATGAATCATATATACATATATATATATATATATATATATATATATATATATATATATATATATATATATATATATATATATATCATATAAATAAATAAATATATGTATATACATATAGATGATTTCGTCGAAGTAACACGGAAGTGTTGAATAACAAACTTGGTCAGCAACAAACAATATAAGAACACATAAAAAGATCACTCACACGCTATTTCTCGATAATTTCGATGGAATTCAGATCCGTCTTCATCGGAAGAAATAGAAGTATTAACTTTACTTCTATTTTTCATTAGTCATCATTATTTTATAGAAGAGGAAACAAAAAGCGAGCCATTAGTTTGCCATCATTCCGTATTCTTATGGTATACATGAAGCCGAAATTATTCCTGCTAGTTATACTGGCATCGCAATGCATTCCTGGGACCATTTTCTCGATATTTTTCATTCTCCCCAATTAGCTACACTCCTATTATCTGATAGAGAATTTTTTCATTATTTATTCTAAATATTTTCTATATTCTTTTGTGTTTGGTCCGCATATAACTGGTTGCGAATCTTTAATCCTTTGAAAGTAATGAAGCCTGTGCACGCATTATTCGTAATCGAGGACTCAGCTGAAGCTGCTGCAAAGCTTCCAGCTCCTCGCCTCGCATTCCAGAGGTCATTCTGGAGCTAGTATATTGCTGTAATCTCCATCACTTCCAGTTTCGAGGCTCCCAATCGTCGGTGGCGGCGGTAAAACCTCGTTCTCAAGCCCCCCCCACCCCACCCCCTTTTCCCGCCCTGGCCGTGCCTTTTGCAGGGATTGCATAAATACGGACGGAGTGGGACGTCGTGCTTTGGTTGTCGGGGTGGTTGGAGGCAGGTGGAGTGCGGGGAAAGGTCTGGGACGCTACGTTCGAATTTAACCGCTTCCCGCGGACAGGGCATTTGTTTTTTGGGCCCGGCTTATTCCTATGCTCTCAGGACGGGCTGCTCCCGTATCCATCCTCTGGTGATTTCCGTGAGGTCGGAACAGACGATTCTATTTTTAAATCGTGAATCCGTTTGTTTTCGGTCCGGTTTCCTCCTTGGTAAAAATGTTAGAGGAGTCCTTTTTATTTTGCCACTTTCTCGTAATTTGCAAGTTCACATTCTCCTTCCGGTTGAAATCGGATAAGTATTTGTTTTTAAGTTAGAATTTCCGATCGCGAGGGTAGTATTTCGGCCGCTGGGGGAAATTTGATCTATTTATATTCGTGGGCTCTTATTGAACCAACGCGCTCTTGATTACTCATGGTATAATAACACGTTTTTGGTATTTTTAGCAACAGCCACTAATTATCGTTTCATTCAACGAAGGCAAAACTAATTCGAATTATTATTAGCTGGCGTGGCGAAAGAATATTTTCTCTGCAGCGCCCGAGTTAAATTATCAGAATCAAAATCGTTTCAGATACGTTTGCAATGCATGGGATAATGAAAACAGGAATATGGAAGAAATGTTGACATTGCGTATTCCGATTTCCTTCGAATTTATTCCCTGGAACCGTGAAACAGTTTCAACTTATTGGAATTTCATTCGTAACTTTGATTAACGAAATGGTGCATAAGACTAAGAGATATATTTCAATGGAATGGTGAGTTCAGAACAGATGTTAAAACTCAAGTCCAAATGTACTAGCGGCAGTCAAATGAAAACAGAACCCCCGACATAACACACAGTCCGGGTGAAATGTGGCAACACTGTCGTTACGTATCCATACTACCATCGCTGTGGTAGGATAAATGCATAGTGACAACTCACAGGCGCACCCAGTTGTTGAGTTAAGCCCTTGTTCGTGAGGGTCTTGAGGTTGATGCTTGTGGGTCCAGTTTTCATTTGACTACCCTTCATACCTTGCCTTCAGGGTGGAAAAATATGAATTGCACACCTATTATGCTATGGATGACATTTGATTATCAGAAATCACGAAGGAGAGAGTGTTTTTTTCTTTTCAATAACCTTAGCAAAGACTATTTATAAAGAGCATTTTTTAGAAAATGGTCATTTAAAATCAAAGAAATGAATATAACAGATATGTAATTAACCAAAATACCATTACTGTCATAGCGCTCCCTGAATAATGAGCTCTGACTTTTTTTTAATTTTTCCTCTCCCTTCGGCCAATGAGAGGCCAGAACAAGTCTTTCAATATTCAAGGACATGTTAATATTTTAATATATTACGGATAAAAATAAAAAGTCGGCCGAGCGCAGGCAATTTTGTAGCTCTCTGCTAAATGGCCGCGAGGAGCCTTCGTATATTTAACTTCCTAATGGGTTTTATTCTGTAGAAAGAGAATGGAACCAAATTGCCATGAAATTAATCCAGCTCGTACTATTCGATGAATTATTGATTCCGTGAGCCACGTTTCCATCAAACGGGAGACGCGACGGCCGTTCCACCAATCAGAGGAACGGATTCAATCGGCCTGGCGGGCAATGCGACCTCGCGACCTCAGGGGACAGAGGTTTCGTCGCGCGTCGTTCGCGTACGTGAAAATTCAGCATCATGCTGCCTTAGGTTCAGTGCATCATATCGTTAGGTATACATATTAATTTATATGGGTTGCCGCGGTACTTTACAGGAGAGTTATATTATTTGTTGGAAAGGCATTTATCATACTCAATCAGATCCCTCATCCCTTAGCCTCGAGAGTTGATCTCAGCCCTAAAGCGAGTTTACTTGACAGATATCGTAGCGTTTTATCAAAGGATTTGTTGAGAGGGTCGTAATCATCGGTTTTTGTATTGTGCGTGATAATTATAACGTCGAATATGACAGATTAAAACTCTGGATTCTTGACGACGTGAAAGTACTCGCTCCGGTTGCCGCAATGTTCATTTAAATTATTGATATGAACATCAGTAATTATTACCAAATGGTCGTCGTTGGATACTTCATTTGGCAACAAAAATGACACCGTATAAACGTTGTACGCAATCTAAATGGTCATTAATAATTTTATAAATGGTATTCCGACGTCAATAAATTATATTTAACTACTCTTCTATTGTATATTTATGTTTTAGTATGCATAAGTATTAAAAAATCAGGATTTTGCAGGTATTTTAAATCGCAATGACTAAAATTTGACTGTAGGTGAATTTTTTAAATGCAAAGTATCGTGACAATCCGGTGTATCCAATTGGTCCATTTGAAAGTTTGAAAGCTGGTGTTCCTTTTTGATCTAGGTTAAAAAATAAAGATTTCTTATTTTTTCATGTTACAATTTATAGCGATTTAAAATGGGTTATGGATTAAAACTTCATATTACAATGCAACAATTTTAGAGTGTAAAAATCAGTCGCCTTGACTGGGATGGGCGAATGATTTTTACACTCTGAAATTGTTGCATTTAAATGCACATTAGCGGATGACTCCGTTAAAAGTTACTGTTGCGGCATCTCCCGCAGTTTCTTTGGAAATTCATATAACAAGTTTCAAGCCGAGATTATTTTGTAACAGAGACTTGCTTTATAACTCTTAAGGATCAAAGTTTAGATCCAATTAAAATAGCTCCTCATATGTTTAATAATTTACAAAGTGAAAGTGTTTTATATACAAGACTTGAAGGTTGTTCACTTAAAAGATCTTGGGTGTTCAGCGTGTTGAGTGCGTTGAACGCATTTCGGACGAGTTCGCTTGCAAGGTTTTTACGGAGATACATTTTTAAATAATGTCTCGGAATGAAAAAAATAAAATTAGTTTTTGTTCAGAAGTTATACAATGGTAACCATTCAAATTGCCTGCGGTGCGTGTTCCTAGAGGGTTATTTGAAGGAGAAAGATTGGTTCTGCGTAATTATAATGAAACGGGTTAAATGTCGCAGGTAATTAAGTTTGTAGCAAAGAAAATGTTGTCGTTAAATGTTCATGAAAGAGATCAGCGTTCAAATTTTACACCTGTAAATATTCAATTTTCCAATTATAACGCTTGTGTCGTGAATATTTTACAATAAATCAATAGCTGAAACGTTATTTTTTTTATCCCTCGCGTGTGTACAAAACACGTCGGTTTAATTACATTCGCGTCAAAGAATGTCATTTTGAAAATAAAATGAGTATTAAAATGTCACCATAACAGATCAAATGTCTAAATATAAACTAAATGAACAAAATATGAAAATGATGAACCATACAGATACCCTAATGTTTTTTTCTTGTCACCTGTGATGGATATAATATTTGGTATTTAGGATCATTACTGGTTTATATAAATATATATATATATACACACACACATTTATATATATATAAATTGACCTTACCTAATTAACGTTTTATTGTTTCAATGATCTTTTCAAAATTATTTGCTTCATAATCATCATGTCTCCCAAATACAAACTCTACGTATAGTTCAGGTCGAAAATTTCCCTCAAATTCAAAATGCTTCATCAAGGGTTCCTTAAACACCTTCGTTTCCCCTTACCAACATTTGTCAGCAGAAGTACCCCTCGGGTCAGCAGTCACATGGATATAGCTTCCAACGTGATATAACGTCATTTCATTTGGTCCCACGGCCCTCGGCGGAATGAGAGAAGCAGATATTCACCCCGCTTTGCTGATACGTGCTCCCTTCAAATCAGATCGACTTTTGTTACCCCTCTCCCCTTCATTCCCTCCCTCCTCCCCCCTTCTTTCCCTCTCCCTCGGCCCAGACCAGCGGAACGTGATTTGATTTCCCTTACACAGGATCGTCCATTTGTCGTACACGCGGGCGATAGTCATTTGACTCCTTCTCCTCTTCATTCGATCCTTTTTCGGCGGCGTGCACATGGAAAGTGGAATAGAAAATGCCGCGTGGATAAGCATTTGAGGCCGAAATTAATCAGCTCCGTTTTCCCTCCGTGATAAGAATGACAGATGTGAGTCATGTAGTGGGTCTTTTTTGTTTATTATTTTTGTTAACATCCTATATCTATGCATCTGTAAGCTGTCGAGTAGATTTTTCTTTTTTGTATCAGAGTTAACCTGTCACCTAGATCTAATATGTAAATCCTCTATGTGTTAAGGAAAGCAATATCTTTTTATATTCATGTATTTGCTATTGGATGATACCTATCTACTTGCCCAAGAGTTTTATTTTTGTCATCTCTAGAAATTTGCATTTTATTTCTGGTTTCGGTTATCTCCTTCGTTAAAAGTGGTCAGTTAATTTAAAGCAGTTGATCTGATGTTGGAAAAATTCAAACTTAGTAATTTTTAATTCCCTTAAAATCAATTACTTCTCGTGTATACGTATTTGCATTGAGCCCAAAATAAATTAAGTGTGTATTTTGGGGATATACAACGCACAACTGTTTCATTTCCATAGATGCCACGGAGCTAAACTTCTTCTGCGTCATGAGAAACTATATATTTCTCTAAATTTATCAATTACAAGCATTTATTACATTTTCTCAAATATAGATATTATTCCCAGTTATCAAATGAATGCTATTATCCGCTCGTGCAATAGGTTAAAGAGCATTGCTTTAAACTTTTCCCTTTCACTTGGACATGATGTGGTATGGTCATCTTATCAGTTATGCCTATTGCTCATGAACTATTGGTTGTTAGTAGACATGATGACCCTAATAGTGCTTTAGGCTAATAGCACACGAAGTAGTACGCTAAACATTGTTGAAACAGTGAAAAAAAAATCTCCATGCAATTGAAATTTCGAGCACCTTAGTCAGCCCGAACCGTAATTTAGTTTGCGAAAGTAAGTTACGGATGTTGCGTATGGCTGAATGTAGTGGGTGGTAGACGGGATTTGTGGTTGTCCCTTCTTTTCCCGTTCACTTCTCCGCCTGCCCCACCGCTCCCGCCGATCCCTAACACACCGCGTCCCATCAACCCAAATGGCACCGTTCCGACGGCTAAATCAAAGCCTCACTCTCTCTCGTCCGAGCACTCGCTCTTGTTCCGGGGGAATGGATTAGAGGAGCGAATGAAGTCTCTCCTTCTCTGCGCATTCGCTGCCCTCCCTCCCGTTGCCTCCGTCCATGTTTCACCCTCGAGCACGAGAGCTAGCGTTTCATCTCAACCAACCCCTCTCTCCCCACATCTCCCTTTCCCTCCACTTAGGCCCGCCAGGTTTTCAGCCCACTCTTTTGTCCCCTTTACTTTCACCACATTCCCTCCCCGCATCCACACCCCGACCACCCCTTCTTCGTTCTCTTTCCGTAAGGAATTGAGGGAGAAGGGATATCTACCCTTAATTGGTAATTTAATCTTCAAATACCTTCCCCCTTTCCCTCATTCGCTTCATTCCTCTCGCCCTCTCTCTTCCGACTTCGCCCCGCGCCTCCAATTCTACTCTCTCCCTCTTTCACTCTCTCTCCTTGCCTCTTTCTGCCCTTCACAATTCTCCCTTTCCCATTCCGTCCTCCACCCACCCCCCCACGGGTGCGCGCAATCTCCCTCCTACGTTTATTCCTCCCGACCCTCTTCTTCAAGTGCGTATTACCCCTCCCCCCCTCTCTCTCTCTCATTCATCTCTCGCATTCCGAGTGTCCCGCTGGAATCCGAAAACAGGCGACTCGCTGGCGGCCACCCTACTTCTCCTCCTCCCCGTCTTTCCCCTCCTCCCCGCCCCCGTCTCACCCCTTTTGCGGCGGTACCTCGTTGCTAGGCGATGTCAGGAGATGGTGGCCTGTGATACGTCGCCACGCGAGCCAAAAGAGGGCGCCTCCGACCGTTGCCTTTCATTCCGCTTTCCCGTCGTCGCTCTGCCCGTCGCATCACCCTCGCCTTCCGGTCGCAAATTTGGTCCACCGGCGTATTGCCATTCCAGTCCCTTCGAAAAATTCCAAATACACCGTCGAAGGGAAAATTAAAATTCCTTTTCCTACTTTGCAGGGATTCCCGTCGATGAAATTTTTTTTAAGGCGGGAAAGGAGTGATAATTTCAGATTTTATTACAACTTTCCCCTCATATTCTCGTCCCTGTGCCCAGATCACCACGTAAGTATCACGGTTTATTGCGGATTTTTATTCTAAATTGCTCTCACTATTATGAAAAATCTTTACCCTTAAGGATCGTATAAGACATTGTAATACCAGGAAAGTGAACAAGGCGTATATCTTTCCGTCTAGCTTTGGTTTAGCTGACTAAAATGAGTTATTCATTTGGCTGAGAACCCAGGCGCATAATGTGGTCCTCGTGAAGAGTTTGACAATTCAGTGTCTCATGACTGGCGTGGTAGCTTTATAAATGAAATATAAAGCTTTTGAATGGTAAATCCGGGTGATACCGTTGGGCCGTTCAGGCTAACAATAAGCTGTCGAGTTTCATAGGAATCAAAACTTAATCCATGGGGAAACCAAAAGCTGCACAGAAAAGGCACTGGTGCCCTACTCCGAAGTACTCGTTCTACTTTGAATTATTTTCTCGCGTGGTTCTTGATTACGTTATTTCCCATCTATATACCATGGTTCTAATCAACTTCTGAATAAATTGCTGTGAATTGTTCTTTCGAGAATAGTGAAAAGTAAACTTTTGGCACGGAAAGAACGTTAATTCCACACGTACACAGATGTCAAGGGACAACGAAAGCGTGCATAAGCGAAAGAGAGGAAGTGAAAAAGAGCCATCGATTTCATTTCGCTCACTATTCAGTAGTGGAATTAAAAAATCTATTGTAAGCATTTAATTAACCTAGAACTAATTCACTTCTTCGGATCTCTTTTTCTGAAAGTGCTCATAAATTCGCTTGGTATTGCGTAAAATGTTATTCATGACTTGATCATCGAAGCGAAACTTGCCTCTAACAATTAGCTTTAAAACAGGGCCTGTATAAAGGGAAGCTTTTGTGTCCAAATGTCATTCTTTTTAGTCGGGGTCTTTTGAACGGGAAACTTATGTCTTGAGAACTCTCTTCGTTTCCTCAAAAGGGAACGAAATTCTAGCGGAAAAAAAGTCCACCAAACCGCAGTTTTGGCCGAATGGTTGAATGAAACATTCTATGGAGAAAAAGGAATGGCGAAGGACAAAATGTGAAGATTTTCATTTCTGTGAGCTTAAAAGGAATGTTTATTTCAAGAAACGAAAAGCATTTGACGCACGTGGCGCAAAAACATAAATCTAAAATTTTTGTTCCGATTCTGGAGACGTGTTTGGTTCAGAAACAAAAAGGTTTATAACCAGCGGGAGCAAATTCTATCACAGAGAATCCAAAGAGGCAGTGGAGCGTGGTAAAGGGTAGAAGAAGAATAAACACGGTAAGGGGCCTCTATATACGAGCGGAAATTAACTTATTTGGATTGAAAAGGCGACTGAGGTTGTAGATAGAGAACGGAGGCATTATTTCACCCATTTCTACGGTAGTGAATACAATTAGTATCGTCAGGGAGAGTATATATGTATTTCTTGAAAATTACATGGACGTCACTTGTCAGTGGAAGATTGGGAGAATGTGTGATGCACAATTGGTTACAGTTAAAATTCATCATCATCCTAATTTTGTGCGTAAGATGTTATTCTTTAACATTATTTCCGTTATGCTCCTTCATCTGGTCGAAAATCTTTATTGAATACATGTATTTGTACCCTAGTGCTCTTTGTGTGCGGGTTTTTTTAAAAGAGGATTGAGGAAATCTTCAAAAGACGTTGTAGAGTCCGTACCCTACGGTGACTGGGATTTTTATCCACTAAAGCCACCTCCCTATACAGTTCTATCGCCCTAAGGAACCGCTGTAACGCAATTTTTCAGGGGGGAGGAAGTTAGCTTAAAATTCCTTCTTTGTTTCAAGGTTTTGTTGTGTTTTCTTTCCAGTCTTAGCATCTTAATAATGCATTCAGCATAGCCTCTTACTGCACCCAACATTCTTGAGAATCCCGCATCTGTGTGACGATATAGTACTCCAGTGGACACTGACTCTTAAAGAAGTCGATTATTTTCCTTCTTTCTTCCTGAAAGTGCAGGCACACGAAGAAAATATTTCCCTCATCGTATGTTATCGGGAATCATGCCGAGCTTATAGAATCATTGTCCATCATTAACCTTGGTAGATAGACCCTAAAGTCGGCATGCCTTTCTAGGGTGAGGTTGTGGTATTTCTTCATGTGCTTCCGTTCAATCCAATCAAAAATCTTCGGAGTAAGGATACGAGTCCCTCTGCCTGTGGCTACCGTGCTCTGTTTTTCCAATTACTCTTTGTGTCGTTCCTCTCTTCTTGAGTTGTAGATTGTCTGTTATTTTTTTCGCCATTTCGAACCTTTCCATCGCCGATCGTTAGATTTATTAGCTGCATGTCGGTAATTATGCGTGTGTGTATATATATAAATGATTTCGTCGAAGTAACACGGAAGTCTCGTAAACAAACTTGGACAGCAACAAACAATATAAGAACACATAAAAAGATCACGCACACGTTATTTCTTGATAATTTCAACGGAATTCAGCTCAACCTTCATTCGAAGAAATAGAGATGACGGAGCTGAATTTCGTCGAAATGATCAAGAAATAACGTGAGCAATCTTTGTATGTGATCTTATATTGTTTGTTGCTGTCCAAGTTATATATATATATATATATATATATATATATATATATATATATATATATATATTTATTTATTTATACACTCACTCACACATAAATTACTTTCCAATTAAGGCCATTTAATTTTTTTTAACAGCTGGTTTGAAGGAGAAGAGGTAATATGGCGCGAAAATCTCAAACTTTAGGGGCAACAGAAGAACCCCATAGCCTTCTTGTGGTGACGACAGGGTTCTTTTAGGTCGCTTAAAGTTAGTGCACTTCACGCTTATCTTTCCTCTTTGCTTTCATACGAACTGTTTTAAAAGAAATGAATGTAAATGGTCTTAATGGCGAATTATTTTATTTTCAAATAAAGAATAAGTCTATTTATTTATTTTACGACTAATGCTCAAAGCATTGTAATTTTCCAAATATTTTGCAAATGTATCGGTTTATTTGCCTTATTTTAACGCATAAACTTTAAACATTAATCTATTAGAGACGAAATGATGATTATTTTGCAGTGGACAATGTGTAAGAATATATATTTATAATTAAAGATGCGTACGGAAACGCTAATGAGAAACTTCGTCCAAATATTTCCATAAAAACAAAAAAATGTTTTTATCATCTAGAATTCATGAATATTCATAATTGTCTCTGAAAAACTGATAAAAATATATGTGCTCATTTTCAATTACAGGAATTATCAGTGTTGAACTATGGTTTGAACTCATGTCATTGCGCGTGGAGACAACGGCTATTGATTTTCAGCATTACATGGGCTTAAAGATTAATGTTGCCGAAACTATTCTCAGTTAATCAAACGTAGAGACGTTCGTTTAAGCACCGTCAGATGAAGGATGTGGAGTTATGAGGGTAAAAATCAGCTTAAGAAAAGTAAACAAGGTCGACAAAAATAATAAGCTTGTTTCGTAAAATATTCTGCCCACGTCGTGGCTCCCTAATTATTCCCCTTTATTCCTCAACTCTAGCCTCCCCCCACCCCCTCCCGGCATCACCCCCTTCCCCTCCAAGTTCAAGGCTTATGTATGTCCGTGCGACAGATGAGATGAGGAAGGATGGATTTTGACTACGAAACATTCGTAATTTTTCATAAATTGCCTCTGGATAAAAGGACGGCGGAGGAGACTGGAAGGCGGCAAGAAAGGGGGCTGAAGTTAATGGGATAAGGGACGCGGCGGTCGGCGGGAGGTAGGGGTGTGTGTGGGGGGGGGAAGATCGTCGGAATGGGAGTCCGTGTGTCGCAGAGGAGGGGCGGGAGCTGGCGGCCGCCGCCGCTTGCGTCTGGAGGAAAGAGGAACGCATTACAAGGAGCGGCCGAAAGGGCGGAGGGGAAAGAGAGTGGTCGGGGAGAGGGAAGTGGGGCGATCGCCGAGCCCACAAGAGAGATAGGGGCAAGGAGGACGGAGCAAGCAAGACGGGGGGCGAGAAAGATTGGTGGACCAAGTCTGGAAAATAAACGGGAGGAAATTGAACACTGGGCAGCGAAGTGGTGCGCGAGCAAACATGGCAATACTTCTCCGCGGTTGATTTAAGGTGAACGAAGTTTTTTCCTTCCCGGTCATTTTTTCACAACTTTTTGAAGCTCAGGAAGGTTGACGAGAATAGATGCTGCGTACAACTAGACTGACTTGCAGAAGTTGACTTTAACAGAAAACCTTTACGCGGCCCTTTATATTTTTTGTCTTCTGATTTTGTTATCATCCCACTTTCATGTTCATCTCTTTTTGGTTAATGCCAGCGAGTTTTTTAAAATATATTCCGGGTACAATACATATTGCATGAATTTAGTTCCTTTTTGGGACGTGTGCCTACTAGAACAGAAAATGCTTAATCAATTGCTATTGCGAGTTGAAGGTAAACCTCCTTTTATTCCACAATGAGTGTTTTCACAAGTACTTTCGGTAAAATCAAGAGAAGTCGTAAGCTACGTGTGGCTAAGGAAACATTTGCATTTTGCAAGCTTTCCAAATGCACAAATACTTTCATTTTTGTGGTAGAATAAATCCATAGAATCTAATCTACCGTAAGTTATACCTTATATCACTTGAGCTCTTTTCCGTGAAATCTTTCCTGCATGATTTATTCTAAGTACGTATACCCTCTGCTGTGCTAAAGGAATAACCGTTTCGGATCATGTTCGTGGGCCGCTGGCTGGGCACCGCTCTACTGAGCGAAGACAGCTCGATGTCAGCAAGCGAGGCGGGGGATTTGCGGGCAAGGGTAGCGGAGTGCGGTGGGTGGATGCTCGCACACAAAAGGAGGAGGCGACGGCAACCGCGGCCGACTGCACGGAGCGTCTTCATCCCTCGCATGTCCTTGATGCCCTCCCATTCGCGCCGCCGAGAAAGTCACTTTTCTTTTTTTTTACCTTTTCACCCGGAGATATTTTCCATTTCCGTGAAGGCGGATCGCGGGACGGAAGCCAGGCAATGAAGGCGAGAGGCGAAGATGACACACTTGTGGTTCTGTGCACGCCCCTAGGGTTTTTTTTTGGGATAATACTCCTCTCGCCGTTTTCTTTAGAGTGGCAACGGTGGGGATCGGGGCTGGTCCGTACAGTTGACAACTGATCCGGAGCCTTGGGGGGTCTTGGTGTGAGAAGTCATTAAAACCTGCCGCCTCCACCATCCGAACCTTATCTCTAAAAAGTGGCAGATAAGGAAAGAAATGGTGGTGTTTGAGGGAACAGGGTGAGGGAGTCACATAAGAGATGAAAAGAAGGAAAGGGTGAGTTAAGGAAACGGAAAAGACAGGAGGGGAAGCGAATGAGAAAAAGATCATGGAAAATGGTAATTTCTCATACAACTCGGCGACAAAAGACAAATTAGTTTTCCAACTCCAAAGGACTAAGGATCCTTTTCTCGGAAACTCCAATATTCGTGTTAAATTTCCAACTTGGTTAACGCTTCTAAGAGCCAGGTGAGATGGAGTTCCATAGCGTAGCTTAAAAGAGTGGTGGCGAATTTCAGTCAAGAAAACACGGTTTTGGGAATGGACGTGCGGGAGTTTGGACCCCTTGGTGGAGGAGGATTGGCGGAATGATACGGGCAGATTTGGGCTCACCGAGTACAATAGAAATGGGACGCGAGGAGGATTCGAAGAACAGAAGGCGCGAGTGAGGGGGGGGGAAAGAAACAGAAGAAGGGGAAAGTTCCTGGAATCCATCTCAAGGGACGTTGTGAATAATTACCCCTGCTAAGGAAAACTCACTCTTGCGCATTCTGCTAACCTTGTAAAATATGAATCCCCACCTTGCCTTCAGAACTCTCTTCATCTCCAAACTCATTGGTATTACTTATGAGTGACCTCGGAGAAGATTTCCATCGGCCGTTATGAATTTGAATATGGGATTCAATGGTATCACAATGAATTTCGATTCAAGTCTTCCTAGATGACAAAATAAACCGTATACGCCTAAATATGGGATTGTTTCTATTGTATCAATGCCAAGGAAATGGATAAGATGATTCTCGGAACCCTTATTTTAGCAAAGGTTTAATTTTTAATTAATATTGTAATACAAAGTAAAATATTCTGGTTGTGTGCTGTAATTTTGACAAGGCAATGGCGATCTGTATAATCAGCGTATGGCTGTTCGCGTCAAAATTCAAGCGCATGGGATTTCAGGGAAGAAAAATTAATATTGCTTATCCTACTCTCAAAACACACTCTCGCATTTCTCCGGCCATTCCATAATAATTTAGGACCGAATTGATGAATTCTTTATTTGCCTTGTTTAATATCATCTTATGAAACTATTTAATCCACTTCCAAAATGTGTCTCATGTTATCCTCGGTTCTTTAATTGTGCCAAGGATCAAGAGGTCCGTCGTCAGCCTCGACTACTAGGTATGTCATATAATGTTCCTGTACAAAATCAACGAAATAGTCCTACAGGGGTCAACGAGGAACAACTGATTCATGACCTATAGTTTAATGGGCAAAAATACTCGATGAACTAGTAAAGGAGCTGCACAATTCCAAAGCCAAAAGTCGTGAATTCCCTTTCTCTTTAAAAATAACTTCGACAGTAGTTGCAACTCAAATCATTTAAACAACTATATTTCCACGGAATGGTGCTACTGAAATACCGTCAAGAATGCTAGGTGATTTAATCACGGTAATACGGAGAATCAGTTTTTTTATTTAAGAGCTCCTACAAAGGAATCCTTCCAGGTAAGTGGGTGGACTTTGAAACCGACTCTCCAGGTAAACCTCTTGACATTACCACGAAAGGCATTAACTGACGAATCCCTCGAAGGTAAGCGTGCAGTGTCTGCGTCGAGGAGGGATGTGGGCGAGGGCGGATTTCAGAAAAGGGAGATGGAGTCAAAGGAGGAGAACAAAGACGGGGTTGAAGAGAGGAGAGCGGCCGGCGAGTCGTTTTCTTTTTCAGCGCGACCCCGACGGGATGAAGGAGGATGAGGGGAGGAGAGAGTGGAAAGAGAGAGAGAGGGGGAAGAAGGGGAAGAGGAGGAAGGAGAAGGGGACGAGATGAGAAATGGGGAGCATTATGAGCGGAGGGAGGAATGAAAGAGGCGGCATGGGCGAATAAGGGATAAGGGGATTGCGGAAATTAGGTGTGGGGAGGGAGGTGGTGGGGAAAACGGGTTGGGGGCGGGGAGTGGTTTGGGGGAGTGAAAGGCGGGCGCGTGCAGAATAGAGAAATGGGCGGACTGGGTAGGGACGGATTAGGGCCGGCGTGGGTTGGGGTAGTTTTCGGCGTGGAGGCGCCGGGCGAGGGGTTTGGTGGGGGGAGCAGGGAGGGGTAGTTGTGGGGGTAAGGGCACGAGGATGGAAATGAGCTCTGGGAGTGGGACGGGCTTAGCGCTGGAGAGGCGGTAGGAGTGCATGGATTTCATGTTCCTACACCGAAGCCCGTGCTTGATACGGCGGCGACGATAAAAGGAAAAATTTACAATTCCGCCGTTCCACTTCAACCTCCTTTCGCACCGCCCTTCCCCCTCCCCGTTTTTGAGTACGACTCGCCAATGCGATGGCGGTGGTTCACGCGGACGCATTTCCGGACCTCTTGAAATGGGTGGAATGTCAACGGTCCACTTGACGTGAAATAGTATCGCAAGGCCACTCTAATTAACGCGCTCTTTGACTACATTTGCTCAAGATTCCCATGCAGTTTTAGAGTGAATTGAGGAGTAAAAGTATTGTGGTATAAGTGGTTTTGAATGAAATTTAGACAAGATTTCGCGGTGCCAGCGGGAAATTGATATTATCCATGCTTGACGAGGCACGATGAATAGCTCGTTTGAGTAAGTCTGGAGGAAATGGCAGCAAATCCTCCTTAACTGTGTTCCCACCACATAAAGCAGCCCCATCATTATTCGCAGAAGAATAATTATCCGACAACATCATGTACCTACATCCTCTCCATTCTAGTTGTGAGTCAATTCCAGGGAACGTGAATTAAAAAATAACGCTCGCATTTTTATCTTTTGTGCATAAAGGTTTTACCGCAAAGTTAATGTTGCCCTCTCTCTAGTTTGAATTTCTGAAACGTAACTAATACATTTCCATATCGTGCTAACGTTCTGTTGCTAAAGAAAGCTCAATGTTTTCCAGATTCCCTGCGCCTCGAGTTTTCGTGCGGTACCTAGGATCCTTCTCCACGTTCAGACTGGATCCCATTGAAAAGAACCTAATCACGCACAGTTGCCCGCCACGAAGATAATATTTATCTTAAGATAAAAGAAAAGGGGGAAAGTTTCTTGTAGCATAGGGCCCAACGAGCGGAATTATGTGTGCATAGAGCGGAAAGTCCTCGGGAGGAGTTCAAAAGGATGGTCGGGAGTGTGTGCGGTGCAGAGATAGGGGATCCGGGAAACGAGCGTCATAAGTAAAACTGTGACGACAATGGAGCATCGCACATAAGGAGGAAGATGAAAGGGAGGGGCGAGGGAGAGTGGCGGGGGAGTGAGCGGAGAGGGACGGGATCTTGGGAAAAAGAAGAGCTAGCAAGGGAAAAAAGTAATAAGGGCGCGGGGGGGGGGATAAGATTCACGGTCCTAGAGATGGAAGATTACCATAATGCCGGGAAGAAGGCTGTAACGAGGTACTACATAACAGGAGTGGGCCTTAGAAACAAGAGCGGGCGAATTTCTCACGTCCTGGTCGAGCAGATTTTGTGTTCCTCTGCGTTTTAATTTTTTTTCTGCACATTAAGCACCGCTTTTAATAGGAGCTGCCTCGTAGTTATGGGGACTCTTTTGATCTTCTTATTGTGCGTGGGAATCATGAAAATATATCACGGCAGTAGAATGCTTTCAGAGACCATTTATTAAACATGGTATGTTATTTTGTTGGGTCCGAGTGGCAGTGTCAATATTTAGGGAATAACCGATTTTAGATTTTTAACGTAAATAGTGTCACCAAAAAATACAAATTACAAGAATGTTACCAAACATGGTTAATTTATTCATGAGAAGGAGCCAACTTCGAAGGTCGGATTTTACTATCGTCACTTTCCTCCCCATTACCAGTTCATTATTGATCCAGAATGAGTTAGATACCTGATAATTTAAGTCTGATAACCGTCAGTAATTTAGTCAAAAATTGTTAATATATTACATGCTCAATGGTTATTGGAGCTGGCGTCGGCGTTTTTAGCTCGGAAACGATGCTGACGACAGTATTGGACGCGTTATCTCGACCAGACTTCCAAGTGAAGGTGGACCTGCCTTGTAGTCAAATAGCCATCCACGCATTATTAAAATTTCACCAACGATAAAAATCTCTAAAGAGAGTTCTATCAATTAGAAGTTATTTACCGTAGGGTAAATAACTTTTATATGGGTTTTTATGGATGATACTCCAACATTATTTAAAAAATTATTTAAATATAAATAAAGACTCCCATGCTTCAAATCTAATGTCAAGCATATTAATATATTATCTTCATTTGTTTGAACAAATACAGGTTTATTTCTTCCGAATTACTTGTAGCCCCAATATTTCCAAATATATTGTCGTGATGGGAACAATGATATCTTGAATAAAACACGATTACTATTTCTTGTGGAATAAGGGCAAAATACATGTACAATTTTCATTACATTGGATTAGGCTATAATTTAATTTCAGTGCATAATTTGACAATTTATTATTTTGAAAGCAATGAATATTGTATTCTAAAATACTTTAAACTTCTTTGGCACAGTTCAAGTCTTACAAAATACGCCGTAAATGAAATCATATTTTAATAAACTCTTCCAAAATTTTTCAATCTTTCTGCAATATAGAAAGTAGATTCCTACTCTTTCGATGAAGATAGCTCGTTCTACTCCACGCACATCTGCTCTCGATTCGATAAACAACGAACAATTATGGGTCCATGTACCCTTGGGGTTTTAATTCATAGGAGCGGACTCGTAACAGATCGACTCCAATCCAGTCGATTTGGAATGGCCTACTTGAAAGACGAATCTTGTCTACACTCGCCAAAAAATGACTCTCACCAAAGATTAGTCAGCAGTACTATTGCTTTGCTCGCGACGATCAAGCCAACTAATACAATGAATTGAGACGAATCGAGTGAGTAAGTTCTTTAAGCCCCAGGACACACACCGAAGTGGACTCGTAAATGATCAGTTTTTATTCCACATTGATTTCACTCGATAGACCCGTCTTGGCTAGTGTTCACGACTGTTATCAACGTAGATGCAGTGGTAGCAACGCTTAAATAAGCTCGGTGTAGTCTTCAGGCAGTGACTATATTATTAGTGATTAAATTAGCTTGTTGTTATTTCATGAATAAAATGGAAACATAAGCTTCGTCAACATCTATGAGAATATAATGGAACATAGTTCTAACTTGACTCTTTAGCATTTAATCACTAAAAAACCAACGAAAAAGAAAAATACGAACACAGGTACTAGGTGGATGATTTATAACCCAACTGGGTGAGGTTAACCTTGGGGACCACGGGATTGAAGGAACCGGCGGCGGGGGGAGTGACGCCGTGAACTTCTGGTTAATAGACGACGGCGACACCCGACTTGACGTCACCGAGGACGTCAAATAAAATCCGAAATAAAAAGTACTTCTGCTGAAAAATTGGACTCATTCAAACGACGTCTGTTAGAACAGCGGATACTTCATATTAAATATTGAACTTGAACTCTTAAAAGGAATGTGATACCAGAAAAGTCGACCATCCTCTTGGAATCCTGCACGAACGAGCTCCTGGTTGCAATCGCGCTTCACTACTCCCCGCCCTTTCCCAAACCGTATGTTCGAAATAATATATCTAACTCAGTTCGGGATGACAAAGTCTGATACTCTAAATCCACGTATTGAATTCGGCAGCAATCGTTAATGCATACGTATACGAGTGGTTGCGATACGTACACGTAGAGGTCGACCTTTCAAGTGCCACCCATGCATGGGCGAACCATATTGTGTAAATGCCGCTTAATGTGATCACCTAACCCGGAATCCGAAAGTAGTTACGTTCGAAATGTCGATTAGCAAATATGCGCGGTCCCGTAGAAATGTAATGAAGGGGCTATTTCACAATATGTTTTAGACGCGTAATGGACGCAATTAAAAACGTTAATTCGCGAATCGTGATCGTCATTAGAGACTAATGATGGGAAAAAGCAGTAATGGCCGAGGCACTAAATAAACTTACGTTTTCAACGGTTCCCGGCGACTATTTTGTGTGACGTAACAAGTGAACTTCAAATTGTTTGCTATTCTGCCGCACATACATTTCACCTGCCTTCACGTCATCTAGAAAAATGAACATCTCTTCCTTCATCTATGCCGCTTACCTAAAGTTCTCTTTTATGTGACGGGCTTACACATCCCACTGCCTCTCAATTTTTTTCTCCACCCAGGTTTTTGAATTACGCCTGGCAACTCCCTCTCTTTTCAAACCATGTTTAAAAATTACTCATTAGTGTACCTCTCTTTCCAAACATATTTTCTTACATCTTATATTTATATTTAACTAATCTATACCTATCCTTTTTCCTTAAAGACGAAGTTTCGTATACGTAGAACTCTACGCAGATTGAGAAAATTTGTTTTAAATTTACGTATTTCATTTTATTATGCGATATATTCAACCACTATTCGCATGCGTGTACTAATTCTAAAACCAGAAATTGAACTTGGTGATTTTTATTGATCACAAGATTTTCGTAATATTTATATCTTTTGATCTGTTTTCGATTGTTATTACCAAGTACTTTTGGATGAATCGACGGGTGCATTGGAGCGAAGATATTCTTTCGCTACACCCCCATCTTGGACAGTCGCGCACTTCAATAAATTTCATTTTGATTCTTCCGGCGACGAGGAGAGAAGCGGCGCGGTGGGGAAGTAAGGGTTCATGGAAAGTTTGTAAGGAAAGAAAAAGAATCATCGGACGAGGATGAAATATAATCATTGTGCAGAACAGGGACTGGATATTGGTCTGGAATGGATGGCTCTTCAGGACTACCTGAGGATGGAGACTGGGTTATTTCTTTCGACCACGCGTAAGCAGGCATGAACTACGTTGAAAACTATATTGAGCCCGGCAATTTTGGTAAGAGAATGTCAAGGGTTTGAAGTAGCGTTTCATATAGGTCTTGGTCAAATGAGAAAAATTGGTGTAATTTTTTTCGATGAATCTCTTATTCTCCGAGTCTGCATCTCCAAAGTTATTTGTCCCAACTGGGTCATTCCTTTATCTCAGAGTGGTAAAGAGTTTCACGTCTATTTCCCCACACGGGTATTTCCCCTCTAAGCTACGCGGATGTAAGCTTTTTCCCACAGATTTAGGAATGTATATCATCACCACTGGTTGAGATGCGCACCGGATTGATCCGCCCCGGATAGGTGCGGTAAACATCAATTTAAAAAGAAACATAGCCCAACTCTATTTTAACGTTCACTGAACACAATGCCATACATTTGTTTATATGAAAGGTCTTCTTTTCAGCGTATCGGTCCCACTGCTATACGTTTCCATAATCGACCAGTGCGGTGTTCAATATTTTCATTTTTATCCGCCATATCAGGGTATTAGATGATGCAGACGAAGTTATTCTGAACCGAGTAGTAAAAAAAATAAAATGCTCAGGTGTACATTATTTTTTCTTTGAGTACTCACTTATTTGCGATTTTCATGAATTATTAATAACTTAGTCAATGCTCGAATGTAGTTTGAACTATTTTCAGTATTTCCAACACAGCAACAATTCTAATGGTAGTTTTGAACTTGAGATACGATTCATATTCCACGATTGTTTTGGTATTCGTTGCAATTTGATAAATAATAATAGACCGAGCGCCTTTGTAGCTGATTTTAGGCTTCGCGACAATCGAAGTTATCAATCTTTTTTATCTAGCTGGAGGCATACTGTTTCTACGTGTGAATTGAGGGTTGCTATTTAAAAACTCACTCAAATTCATTGAGGCAGATTTTCATTTTAAATGCTAACTGCTATGTCACCATAATATTAGTTTGATCCTACCTATATAATCTCCATCCCAATATTCCTCAATGCAATAAAGAAGGATAAATTGGGTTATCGTGTTTATTGTGTGATCGCATTTTCATCACGATAAATGTGCGCTCTCCAGCAAAATTAATTATCGGTGTCCTATGGGTCGTTATACGTACATATATTTGCGAGGAAAATTATATTATACATGTACCATTACATGGGTTGTTTGCCTCTACGATTTACCAAGAATCTCAAATTGTGTAGCACGCGTTTGGATTCCTATCCGTTGAAAGGCTTTGTTTATACTCTTCAAACATCTCAGCAGTAAACAAGGTACTCGCTAAGGACTCATTCAATGTCAATTAAAGGCCAAATTTGACGCGAAGGGTAAGATTCCCAAAGACAACAAAAGATTTATTGAACTGCCAGCTTGTGAATCATTTGCTTTCGAGTCGTTTGCCAGCTTGTGTCACTGTTTTTTTATATACCGTTCCGGCACGTTTCTTTAGTTGCTTTTACTCCCTCACCTGTTTACTCGAGCTAGTGCCCAACGATAAGAAAACCCCAATTTGAGAAGGAGAGGCTTCATTCCTTCACAGTTCATTAATGCAGGTTTAACTTCGCATACATTCTCTCATAGATTCTCAGGAGAGAACATTTTCATGCATTAAGTAATCTATGATTTCGAAGAGAAAAGTGCCATGAAAAGTGTATTTACGCCTTTTAATGTACAAAGTTCTATAAAGTGTTGTGATTAGCATAAGTATAATTTTCTTCTTTGAAATTGGGAAGGCTTTTTGAATTATGAATCATTTTAAAAAGAAATATTGTGGTGAGTAATGGATAGAGTATTCTATGTATTCACTCCTTCTGATACGGCTTTCTTTTATTCAGGCAAGATTTCTGGACATATCTGTCATAGTTGATGAACGTAGCACAGAGACAGAGAAAGGTAGAATCTAACAAGCGGAAAAAGAACCACCATTTATGTCCTTCTAAATCATTCTCAATGTAGAAACGGAGACAAAGTAATGATATAACCATGAGGATATTCCGCTAGTGTTTTGGGCCACCTCTATGAGTACACTTATGTAAAAAAATGACGTTTTAATGCAAGAAATTTTTTAAATTATCTTTTGCTGCATAAATATCACATTCCTTTTCTCACTTCATTGCTTTTGTCACATATCTCCTTTTCTCCTGATCATGAGAGGAAATATTGGCGGTCCGGGTTTCGCGCCGGCTTAATGAACCCGTACCGCTCGCATTCCGTTGAACGCGGGAGAGTGGGACACCTCTACGCTTTGAGGAATACGAATCCTCCATTTCTGGGCCGGTCTGAGACGAAGTAAAGGGGAAACTTTTTTAAATAACATCCTTCTCCCTCCCAAGGGGTGAGAGTCCCCCCCCGCTCGGAGCAAAGGCCACCCTCCTTCCGGCCATCCCTTCTCCCTTCCGTCGCCTCCTACGACTAAGCTCCCGCTAATAAAACGAAGCGAGGGAAAAATGCTGAGGGCGCAATATAGAGAGGGAGAGAGGTGAGGGGGAGAGGGAAATGTGTGTGCCTCCTTCCTCTGAGAATAGGGTCCCGGGGTTAGGGGGAGGGGGCGTCGGAGAGCCGCGGAGGGATATTGGTGGAGAAGGGGGTAGTTCGTCGGTCGAAGCGCGCGCGGAAGGGAGGGGTAACGCATACTCGCATCCCCTCCGCTTGTCTCGGACAGGATGGCAGAGGGGAAGGGGGTGGTTTTTAGAGGCGAGGAGGTCGAGGGAGGGCGTGGAGAAACGTCTAGGACGGTAGGGCGCGACGTAACGGTGTATTGCGAGCGGCAAGGATGTGGGGTGGGTTAGGAGGATGAGAACGAAATCCTCATTTCAACCGCCCCTGAAGACGGCTGCGACACCCTTGGCGGGAGTCGGAATCCCTCCTTACAAGACTCGCGCACGGGGTGAGTGAGCAGGGGCGTGTGCTGCGTTGTGCGGATGGGTTGAGGAGGTTGATGAGTAGCGGAGGATGGGGAGGGGGGCGGAAACAAAAGACAATCTGAGCGGGATTCTTTTTTGTTTCTCCTCTCGGGGACGTGTAAGATGAAGATGAGGAGTGGGGAGGGATTGCTGGAAGGATATTTTTTTCCTCCAAACGAGGAATGGGTCTTGAGAGATGTGAGTGAGAAAGGTGGAGATGAGATAACTGGGACAGCTGAGTGGTGGGCGGTGGATTCGCCCTCCCCTCTCGCTCTCCTTCGCTCTTAAAAGCGCTCGTTACAAGGGCCGCCTTGTGCCCTTCCCCGCCATTTCGTCCTTTCCTCTCTCGCCTCGCCGTTCTTTTGCTGTTCTATCAGCTCACCTCGTCCCGTCATCCGCGCCCCGTTTCCTATCTTCTTTGATCTCCATTTTCAGGGAAAGACGGGAGATCGTCAGATATTGGCTCATTGCGAAATCTAATGCTTGCTTTCGTTCTACTTCCATCAACCTCGGAGGATACGCTCTCTGATGAAATGTTGACAATTCAAATGGTCGTTTGCAGTTTAAACGCTAACGCTAGCTTAACTTCAAGTGCTAACTCTTACTTGACGGTAGAAGCAAATGGTTTATGATCAAAATTATTTTGATTGACGAGTGTCAAATTTTAATCAAAGTTCGTTTACAGCCATCCTCGATGGATGCTTTTTCTTTCGTTTAGCAATTGATTTGATAAAAAAGTCACAGGGTTATTTCATAACCAACAACAGTGAATCGTTAATCAATTCACCTCACAAGAAGAAGATCTCTGAGAGTAATTCTACGTTAAATCCTCGCTGCTTAAATTAAAAATAACTCTAGGTTCTTTTAGCCCACGATTTGTTAGATGATGATGATGATGTAATAAATGCCAAGGAAACTTAACTATGCTTTTATGTTTCCTATGATAAATGAGGTTCATGTGGTGTAAATGTTCCAGCATGAAGGCCAACCAAACTGTTCTTTTTTGAATATGGAGTGAGGTGCAGGTTTCAAATTCACCCTTGAAATAGCCAACTGTTCCCTGGCTCGTCCATCTCATTTTTTAAACCCACCGAAGAACTTACTACAGTTGCTTTACCATACGAGATATTTTGACAAATGTGGATGTCTCGGTTGTATGTTGGATGTCTCTTTGCATGTCTTGATTGGTATCCTTTCTAATTCTCCGGGAATAGTGTCTTTACTCCTCTCGCAATCCGTGCGTCCACATATTCCAAACCAGTGAAAACCTCGTGGCTATGTAAAGTTATTGTGAACATGTGCAATGCAGAAAAACAGCCTTGCATAAAAGGCATGGCGATCTCATAGCTCCTTCGTTAGAGCCCTCGGTTGCCGTCCGAAAGATCGTTGAGTCATTTTTTAGTCACTAAAACTCGGTGAAAAACCTCAATGGCGGTACGGAGTAGGACCCCCCTCCTTGCACCCACAAAGTTTGAATTTCACACGCCTTATGGATTCGTTTGTGGCGAATTCTCCCCTCGCCCATCAAAACCAGCCTTACTGCGATGATGATGAAAGAGAGGGGCATGGAAATCGTTTGCTGTAATACTTAGCACGCCCTGCTCCGTATAGTGTTCTTTCCTCGCTCACACTTGAATCAACATTGGCTCCAAACCCCAGCTCTTCCTCTCTTCACCCTATTCCTCCTACTTCCCCGTCCCTCTCGCATAAAACTTCCCTTTCTTCCATTCCCTCTCTGTCGAGCCCCTCCCTCCTCTAACACAGCAGTTGTTCAACCCCTCCGAGGGGAGCTATGCATCGCATCCCCCTTCCCTCCTGTCATCCTCACCCTCGTGCTTTCGCTATCAACCCCCCCGTCTAAAACCAATCTCCCCCCTCTCCCTCCACCCCGTTCTCCCGTCGACGTTCCGCTTCCTTCCAACTTCAGTTCCGAGCCCCGCCTACGCCTCCCTCCTCCCCGCCGCACCCCTGTTCTTCCCTCTCTTGCGATAAAGATGACCCGTTATCCCAAAAACTCTCCCTTCCCCGGGGGAAGAACTCCTTGAGACACCATATCCATTACCCCTTTCATTACTTCCCTCCCGGTCCTATTTTCCCCTCTGTCGTTGTAAAGACGCCCACCGATTTTTCATTAGAATCGTTCCCCTCATCCCTTTCCGTCCGTACTCTCCCTCATTTTCCTCCTCACTCTCGCACTTTCATATGTCCTCCTCCCTGAGCCCTCCCTTCCTCCTTTTTTTAATATTTCCCTTCCACCCCATGCCCGACTTTGTACTTAACCTCGTCTCTTTTCATTCCCTCCTTCTCTCCCCGCCATCATCCCTCCCTCCCTCCCTCTATTACCTCATTTTCCGCAGTCAAAGCGAAAGATTCGATTGGTGGGCGGGGAATTGGGTGGGAGAGGTTTGGGGGTGGTGGGGGTGTTGAAGGTGTGAAATGGGGCGAGGAGGGTTTGGAAATTTTTGGGGTGACGATCATCCCCTCGACCTCTCCTCCCTCACGCCCCGACCGCTCATCTTCGAACCCCTCCCTCCCCTCCCCCAAACCGCCCTCTTTCTCTCCCTGAAACGTCAAAAGCACCGCCGCCCCGAGTCAAGTGCTCTCCCATCCCGCCCCAACTCCCCGTCCCTCCGCCCCCCGCCACGCCATTGGGGCGGAATTAATCGCGATGGCTCGCTCTCGAGATTTGTCTCCCTCGCGCGGATATCTGGCGTTACCGCTCTCCGCGGTTGACGTCGGGTGAGCGTACTACGCCTTGCTTTTGTGGTGATTATTGCGCCGAAGGCGAGGTGATGGTGATTGACTCCCTTCGCTTCGATGTGTTTCTTTCTTCTTTTTTTTATCTCTCATTTTTTGTGCCCGACGTGGAATATAATCCCACGGATCCATAACTTTTGCCTCTCTCTCTCTCCCTCCAGTTCTGCCGCCTATCTCGTCACTGCGGTCCGTTTGGTGTAGCCAATTGAAAGTGGTTTCACCAAAGGCTACCCGCTATTTTTAATTCTTCAGAGTTTTTGCCCTTAGTGGACTCGAGCGAAGTCATATGGAATGTTATTGACAGGAGACTCTAATTTCATCGTTATGTTTCTGCAATGTTCCAACTTTTTTTTAACTTGAAAATTAATTGACAGGACAATACAAGAGATAGAAGTTCAAGTTTATTATACATTTTTTTAAATGGCATGGTGACTTAATGTTGGTAACAAAAGTAGTGAACCTTTTGCTATTGCGTAAGATTTTTTCAACCAAAAAATGTTTGTGATTTTTATAAGAACATGACAATTAAAGAACTAGCTCACCTCTTTATGATTATTTAAACAATAGCCATCCGCTACACAAATTTTCCTAATTTTTTAGTTTATGCCGGTTGGTTTTAAAAATGTTGAAATATTAAGAAACCATGATTGATAAGAATGGTTATAATCTTTGGTAGAAAAACTGAAAAAAATATGCATGAAAATCTTGTTAGCAGATTTCGATAGTTGAAGTTTTTTTAAAATATATCGTTTTATTACATTTTATAAAAATGTTTTCGAGGTTACTTTATTCCAGTGATTTCTATTTGCATCTATTTGACTAGCGACTTAACGCAATTCCTCCCAAAATTAGTCCTCCTCCCGTTAAATTAATAAAAATATTACTGATCAGGGGCGTAGCATCGTAAATTAGTCTAAGACGAGTGGAACGTATATCATTTTCCGGGGGCATGGTGTTATTGTTTAACTTATTCTTGATTTTTGGACTGACTATTTAAAGTGTCATTCATTACCGGTTGAAAGGTTATTGCATAATTATGAGAAAGCAAGGCTCAAATCGAGTGTCGGGATGCACCCTTACCATATTGCATATTTCAAAGAAAAACTAACCTATGTGCTTTGCTTAATTATTTTTACTGCCTCGTTGAAGAAATTACTCGTAAAATACTTTGTATTTTCCATGCAACATAAATACATCAGCATATAATATTTAAAATTTCAAATAGTAGCTTTTGTGCAGGTGAAATACGTAATTGGAAAATCTTTGAAAATAGGCTCACTACATAGTATAGCATGCCATTTTCGATTGGAATATAATCGACGTATATATTTACCTCAGTTTGAATTTATTTGAAAAAATATCCACCAGAATGAGGAATCCCACCAGAATTTAAAGCCTGTTCCATTTCTATCCCCATCAATGTTAACCCTAACTCACATTCAAAGTATAAAATTCAACCAAAACCAAACGTATTCCACTCAAAAGATTTGCTCAGCTATTCGACTTTAATAAAGTATCTTTCATTTTAGACGTAGATAGATCTCTGTATGCATCGCTATTTTTGTTTTTCCTTCAGCTGGACGAAAATCGAAATACATGTGGTGTGTATTTTATTATTCATGTAGTTGATTATCTTTCAACACACCCTTTCCCGATTTTTGATTCATTCTGTATTCTTCCACGTCATCTGAAATCCATATTCGCTTCCATTCTCTATCGAGATTATATAACTTCCTCTCTGACACCCACTTTAGCTGCACGCCGACTTTTATTTTTCCTCTCAGGTTTACTACACTGACTGGCTACCTCTTCCCTCTTTCCTTTCCAGCACTTGAGTTGATCTCCCCATTATTTACCTTATATTTTTCCCTTTCCGTCTTTAAAATGCCTAAGGCCCTCAAACTATGCGCGTTTTCCTTCCTCAAAAGTCCATATTTCCGAACCATTTCTCTACGCCGTTCGCTACCAAAAATTATGTCATTATATTCCTCGACGAGCTCATACCTTTGCTGATGAGGCACTTGAGGGCATCGAGCGTTTGGAGCCCACGTAGGCGTATATCTTCCCCGCCCACCCTCCTCCCACATTCTTCCCCCACACCCCTCGCAAAACCCATCGATTGCCCTCTTCACCTTACTTCCCGGCGTCACACGAAACCCACTGCAGGCACGTAACCACCTTCTCGGAAGAGGTTCCATCTTGTTTATTTTTTAATTTCAAATTTTTTTATTTCGCTCTCATGCTCGTAGCTGCATACATCACCTTTTTTTCCCCTTCGGCTCTCTTGAGAGAAAAAATTAAAACCAGAAAGGTGAAAAACTTATTTCCACGGAACTCCGTGCGGAAGTAGGGTAAAGAGTTCGTGTCCCCGTTCCTCATTTTTTTTCCCTTCGGCGAGATGACGAGGGAGGCTCGTGGTGAATGAGCGCCTCCTTTCCCCTTTCTGCGAGGGTGATCAAAGAGAGCTACACGCGCGGAGCAGTCCGGTTTATTTTTCCGAACGAGGCTGGCGAGCGAGGGTGGTGCGTTGAATGGGGATCGGCGGAGGGTTTCTCGTACGTCTGCATTCGATCAACTTGCTGATGAAGTCGCGTCGCAGCGTGAAGGTCAGCTTAGAGCCCCTCGCGAGAGTGTACGTTATTCGGCCGGCGGTGGGGTTAGAGAACCTGGGAAAACTTCCTTTGGAAGAGTGCCGAGCGTCTATGATTTTCACGCCGCCCATGAGCTGTCATTCTTGTCGTACTGGTTGGATTTTTAAGAATTGAGACTTCCTAGAGAAGTCTTCGTCAAAAGAAATCAAAAAATATTTAACATGAAATCCTTAATCAGATGAAAACATCATTATTTTATGCGCAAGTAAATATTTTTTGAAAATATTTTGATCGCAAAACTATTAATGTATGCATTAAGCGATCATTCATCTTCATTGCTGAAAATAATGGAGATTATAAGCAAGAGTAAATTTACAATTGAACACTAGTTAGGGAATAAAAACGTATATATTTATTTGAAATATTTATTTCACTTTTTAGCTATAAAATTATCCATGATTTATTTCACGAAACAAAAACTTATTTTATTTTCTAATGTAATAAAAAATCAAAATTGTGCTTTTCCTTATATTATAGCGCTTTATTTAAAATGAAGATGAAAAATTTGCACTGTTAGTATTTAATGTGTAAAATAGAACACGGCGATTGGTTGAATTTATTAAGTTTTTTGAAGGAAGAAATTAGAGTATTAAGGTATTCAACGGTTATCAGAATGGGTTAGCATTCTAATGTCGATAGATTTGGATAACTCCCTTCCCAAACGGGTAAATTTTCATTTAGGTAGTTCCTAGATGATCGCACGGAATAAATTGATCTTTCCTTTGTGTGTTACACATGAATGTAACGTAGTTCTCTTAATATGCCTATCAACTGAAATTTCAACCCTGCGTCAATGTTAAATTTAATCATTTAAAGTCATCAAGTTTTATTCTAATTCAATAACATTTCATTTTACCTTCATCGTAATTATAAGAGTTGTTGGGTATTCTTTGTCATAATATAGGACAACGGTCATTCCAAAAAAATTAATTTCCTTAGATACACATTTAATAACAATTGTGTTTAATACAATACCGTATACGCCTACTTTATCCCATTTGGCCAAAAACTGTGGCGTTATTCACAAAAATTGTGTTAGCATAGGATGGGTAAAATTAAATAAATACCTTCATAACCTTCAAGCATAAATCTTAGTGGACTACTCATGTAGTTTTTTTAGGAAATTGTTGGTAAAGGACAATTAACATTTCATTGACCAACCAAAATGTTCCGGGAATGTTTTCAGGGTAGAAATATTTGTTGAGGACAAGAGTTATGATACTAATCTTAGCAAAATATTGATGTATTTTTCGATTCTCAAAAGGACAGCTCTTTCTTTTATTTGAGGGATATGGTTACTGAAAACTGCATTTGCAAAACTCCTCGCACGCTTCACCACTTTCATTTGTTTGCACGTGGGAGTTTTCTCAAGGAGAAGAGACTGCCAGAGATGAGCGTGCTGAACCGTGAGATTTCTTTGTAATGATAACGGGTTTTCGAAAAATCTAGATCATTATTATTTATTTAAGATTTTAGAAGTGGTAAAAAGTATTTTAATCCCTCTAGGCCCGAGGTTGAAACAAAAAAGTGTATCCCCAACTGGAATTTTTCGTTGATATTAAGGTGGTGGCAAAAATCTGTTGCAATATTCGGAATCAGCTTGAAAAAAAAGTTCAGAATTATATTCCGCTTTTTCATAAAGTGTGCGTAAAAAATTTTTCTTCAGCGTTATTACTTGTGCGCCAAGTCCCTGTCTTCATTTCATTACTGAGGATGCCGCTCAGAATTTCCCTTTGATCGTTGGAGGGGGACTTGACAATCAAAAATTCATGCGCCGGTGGGCTAGAGGGCTGAAGGCGAGGGGGGTGGCATGAAAGGGGAGTGCCGTGGAGGGTAAGGGCGGAAGGAGGGGATCACATGGCGTGTCTCTCTCCCTCTCACTCCTTCCCTGCCCCACCCCCTTTGCCCAACTCCGTGAGAGAGCGGAGGTGGTGGCAGAAGGGAAAACGCGGAATAGGATCTCCCGGCTCTGGATCGCGTATTTATCCACTTTTCATATTCTCCGTCCACCTGTAGGGTTGCCGACCACTTCCCGGAAAAAGATACGTAGCGCATTCGTCTCCACTATCCGAATTTAGCAATGCTTTGCCAACTCGTAAATGCAGCTGTGTACAATACAAATCTAGTACAAAATGTAGTCTCCAAGCGTCGTTGCTGCTCTTCAGTATTCCAAGCTCTACTACTCAGTTTTTTTGTGCTAATTAGGCTTAATACCATTCCACGAAACGATTTTGGGCCTTTACTTGAATTTAAGCTGTCCCAATGACACAGTTTCAGCCGTAACATGCTGGAAATCTTTCATATTCATCTGGAGATTTGACGCTGTAACTAAACCTTGGTCGTATTAAAAATATATTATGTGGAAAAGCTAAGTGTCTTCTTTTGTAATCACTGCATTTTTATTTCATATAATTTTTTCCTTCTAGAATTCGTTTCCCAATTGTGATAAGAGCTTTTGCTGTTTTATCGAAAAATAATTTCAATATACTGAGTAAATCTACGACAGAATTCTTCAAGTTCTGTAATTCGATATAATATTAAATATTGATACGGGTCTGAGAGGTATTCTCAAATTATTTACAGAAATCGATTGGTTTAAGGTAGATTTTCGATAGACCCTGGCAATACCTACTGCTTTATTCGTAAGCCATAACTAACAGGACAATAAATAGCGTAAACTTTATGATGTTTATAACTCATTTTTCAGCCCTGCATACATCTAAAACCTTCGTTAAGGCCGGACAAAATGCTAATTGTATTTCTTTCCTTTTTTTGGCCTTGTTTTTCTTTTTGCTTTCTATTGTTTTATGTCTCAATTTATTTGTCTTGTTTTCTTTGAATTTGTCCAAACAGCCATAAATATTTCTGTACCGCTCTTAAACCTTCATCATTTGTTTTACTTTCCGCCCAGTTTATTTTTCTTGTTCTTAACAATACGGACATCTCAAAAGTTTTCAATCAAGGCGTATGCCCTTAACTCAATGGCCAATTTTTTAAGCCGTACAAAATCGCGGTCCAAATTAAAGCTTCCAGATTTTTTCCTTACATATTTACTCAAGTCACCTTCCGTCAACTCTCGCCTCTTTGTAAACGCTTCTTTGCTTAGCCCTATACTTTTTTGAATGCCCACATAATGCCTGCCCGCCATCCACCTGAACACGCTTGAAATAGATGAACTGTTCTAGTTTATGCCCGCTAAATTCAGTGTTTATACTAGCATTCCTCTTTATTTTTAGAAAATTGTGCCCTAAATAGTGCACATAACGAGGTAGCAAGTGAAGTTATCACTCAATTGTCTTCTCAAATGTTTATAACAATATATTTGGATTCACAGGGTTTATCGACTACTTTTTTCTACCTGACTGCATAAGTACACTTGATTATGAAACTAGCTAGTTGATTCGAATTTTTAGCAAACCCTATGTTAGTTTTCAACATTGCCCAACAAGTTTAATCGTTTTCTAGCAAGTTTTTCGATTGCAAGTTTGGACTTAGTTAATTTTGGTTGTCTTTCTTGTAATTACTAATGGTGTGAGGGAAGAAAGAACATTTAAATCCAGCCGCGCTGTAAGGTCACTCTCTCTCTTTTATTTTCTCCGGTTTTCTCATCCACCTATATTCCAGAGAGTCTAAATAATTTCGCCAGTAACACAGATAAATTCGAGAAACCTGTACATACCTGCTTCCCCAATACTCCTAGTCTAACTTTTCCTCTTCTGATGGATACACTCCAATACAGGTTAATCCAATATTCCCAACTCACTTACTACTTTCTCAGGAGATAATTGTAGTTTCTATGATGCCTGATTTTGCGTCTTAATATAAATAAATCCCATTTAAATTACACGGCGACGTAACATTTCTGCCCGAAGGGGTTCTCCAACCCACGATCTCAAGGGTTATCCGACGAGCGTAATCCTACTGATACTGTGTTTTCAGTAAAATAATGACGCTCTGCGATAAAACCTAATGGGTAAAAGTATAAATCCATGTTGGATGGAATTTTGATTTCCTTGCGGTTGTACTCTCGAACACACCTATCCAATCTACCTTCCGATCTTCCGATTGTAACGTACTTTTCTTTCAAATTGCTGCCTCGTGTTTCTGTGAACGCGTACGATATTTCACGACAATGCGGTTCGGTGGTCACCTAATTTGAAGTTAGATGACTGGAGTTTGGAGAGATGACTGGACAGGAGTAATCGCGCCTCTTTAACTTTTTGCGGCCTATTTGTCCTCATGTTCTCTAGTCATTACGGCAAGTGTTTTGAGTCAATGCATAGGAGTCATTGAAATTTGTCTAGAAAATTGGTTTTATTGTTAGTTTGCCCATTAATTTATCTCCAGAAGGATTGCAAGTAAACTTGAAAAGTTTGAGAAAGAGTTGAACAAAAAAATAAAGAGTACTTAAGAGATGGGAGACGGGAGTGAGAAAATTGAATGGGGGAACATTTTACAATTGAAGGAATTCAAGACAATGGGGATGAAATAATGGGAGGCCCCGAACACTTCTGGGAATTGTTTTGAAAGTATGTCAGCAATGATGTCGAACGGATGCAAACGAATGCACCTCTCGAAGACGAAAAGGAAGAGGAAAAAAATGTGATCCCGTAAGGAAAATGCTAACAAAAGTGGGATTCATTTGAAGGATGATTGGACGTCTAGACAAAGCTCCTATTGTAGAGTAAATTTAAAAAAAATTAAGTAAATTTAAATTTCTATTTTCGAATGAGCTTATACCCTCGCGTTAAACATCGGCAGACTTCATCATTATCGAAGGGAAGAGCATTGAAAAGATTTCAAACGGCGTATTTTCAAAAGATATATTATAACTAAGGCCATTAAATAATCCCTTTTAGTCAGCATTTCAATTTAAAATTAGTAATTAGTTTTACACCCGAGTAATCAAATTTGTTTTCATTAAGATTGGTTTCACATTCAAACTCTTTGGAACAATAGCAACTCCGTACCATTTTATTATCTATTCATAGAATAACGTAATGCATAGTCTGAAGTCTCTCTACATTTACACAGTTTGGAAGGCGCATTAATTGTGTGTGGCGGGGAGTGTTAGAACATGAGCCATGCATTCAGAAATGTTAGTTCACGTATGCATTTATTTGAATATATATTATATAATATACGAAAAACCTCTGTCATACATGACTATATCCATCATACAATGATTGACGTGATTGAGCAAACATTGAATGATTGTCTTTAAGTGAATATATTCGCGAAATAGGGTTCAATTTTGTCATGATTGCGAATCGTGAAAGGAAAGAAAGAATCTATGAATCTGTGTTTGATGGCTTCTATCTCTCTTTCATTTTCATTCAGGATAACTTCCTCGATTACTAATCCAGAGGTCGCGGGTTCGATTCCCGCCTAGTTGGATTTTTTTATCCTGCTAGGGCTTGGATGCTTATAATTGTTTCCATTCTAAGCCCGATGTAAAGGTCTAAGTGCTATTTTATGGTTAATGCGAAATAAAAAAATGCATACGGCTCCTCACTTCTTGAGCCGAAGGGCTCCCAACCTGATTCCTGGAACGTATCCTTCACTCCTACTTTTTTCTCGTAGCAATTATTAACAAAATTCGCAGTTTTCCCTGGAACTTTGCCAATTCTTTAATTGGCGTCCTCACCCATGGATTCCAAATATTTGCCGCTTATTCCCAATATTGCCTAAACTAAAGGACAAAAACATCTCCGTCTTTTTCATTGTATTTTATACATGTAGTAATACATAGAAACTACAAGTAGGTTTTGAATATTTCTGGAAATTTTTACTCCATTCCAGTGAATTCTAAAGCACTCACTCTTAGTGAAAACACTTTTGCCCTTCACTATTTTTTAAATTTCTAATCCCCTCCTTGTCTTACAAATGCTCTCTCACTCCCACGCTCACCCTTTAGTCCCCCATCTTACTTTTTCTATCACCTCCCCATCAAAACCTTCTCCACCCACCGCTTCTTCTTTCCATACCTTAATTCCCCTTGATTCTTCTGCCACAAAGACTGATTATCCTTTTTTCTTCCTCAATATTCAACGATTTCCATTCTCCTTCATACCAGCCTGCCGAAAGCTTCACATCTATATTTATGTTTTTTTCCCTCAAGGATAGGGCTTATGAAGGATGCAACCCACGCCCCTCATTAAAACCTTTAATAATCTATTCATTATGCGTTTAACTAGGGCACTCGTCACCTATATGTTCCAGGGGACAGGGATCAGGTGTAAATTACCGTGAAAAAAGGAAAATAAGATGAATCTTTTTGGGTTAACTGAATCAAGTTACCGACAGAGAAACTTTATTTCCAGTTTTTGGTCACCTTGAAAAAATGGTAAAAATTCACGAGTGGAATAAAATCGTTATAATAATAAGATATAAATATATTTTTTCGTATTCAGCCCCAAAAAAAACTCGTATTATGGCATAATATTTCACAAATACCGATGTTAAGCTTTTGCTTGAGTTCTCTGATTACTAATTAATGCCCTCTCTGCCACTTTATTTTGTGCTTAAGTTAATAAACGTTATTGAGAGAAAAAATACCTAGTAACTGCACTACCTTCCATTACACGTAAGGAGTCTCGATTTATTATCCTTGGATACATAATTGGAGTAATATAGAAATTTCAAACAAGTTACCTATCCCTCCTGCATCCCAAAAATATCCTAATTCATTATATCCAGTCTTCTCTGCAGAAAGTATTTTTCTTTAATCCCAGAAGTAAGCCATTGCATCAAAAAATATTCCTCTTTTCCATTAATATTATCATTATTGCTATGGGTCCATGTGTTACTCATCCCTTCTCACCCAAATACTTATATCTTTATACCATTACCATTTGGCTAATTATGCAATTCGCCACCCGTTACTATTATGCTACCATCGCAGCGTGCTAATGTAAAACTTTTAGAACCCCCACAAGTTGCCTCTTAAATAATATTCGGTTAGGGAATGGAAACTGAACTCAGGAATTCCTTATGCACATCAAATTTGGACCTTCACATCAATTCATTATATAGTATCACAATCTAGTATTCCTACCCCAAGCTGAATCATACACCTATACTCATACTCACTCATTTGTGCATGAAAATAAAGCTAAATGACCAATTTTGCTATTTTAAAATTTTATACGAGTTTAAAATGAGATTAATAATATCCACCTTCCTTCAATATTTTTCAGTTATACCCATTGTTATTAACATGTCGTATTTGGTATCGCGTTGCCCTCTTCACTGGCTGACATGTTTTAGCCAATCATGTAATATATTTTTCCCTGCGCCTCAAATTCCGCTGTATCAAGTCTCTTTGCCTCATTTTTCTAAATCCTATTGTTTTTTCGCCTGAGTTTATTTTGTAATCCCCAGAATATTTATTTCACCCACTCCGTATGTACACTTTTCATTTTCTAGCCCACTCAGTGTAACCTCAATTTTTAATTCATGGGTTCTTGATCCTTTTATTATTCACCTCCAGATCGATTCAAAGGATGCTCAGTTGTTCCTCTCATTAAATTGTATTTCCCATTTATTTCTTAAATTCCAGGTTTTCCTCCGAATATTTACATCTCATTATTTTATCTTAGAATATTTTGATGCAATATTCGGTGCACCCTCCCATTTTCTTGTTCATGTCTTTGCTTCGTTCAATTTTAATTTTCACGTTCCACACTTTCACTCACCTTTCCCTTTTAAGTTTCCTGAATTTTAAGTTACTTTTCAACACTCGTGGATCATATTTCGAACATAGTCCTCGCTGGGAAGCTCTGTGTTGTTTTTATGACTTCATTCCAAATTCTCTCTAACCATTGTATACTGCCACTGTATATCCTTTCATTTTCTACACGTACGTGCTAAAGTGATAATTCTGAAATCAAAGTATTACTCTAATTGATATCATTTTTCTCTTTAAATTGCATATAATGATAGCAGTTTTACAAAGAGACAAATTAACTAATTGCTATTGAGAGATTTATTTTTAAGCTTGAGTAATCAAGATTCATTTCTAAAGGAAAACAATGGAAGTCTCTTTATGTTAAACAAATTAACTGGCAGTTGACGGCGAGATTGATGGGCACTATTTAAGTTGATGAGAAGTGGTGGACACTAGAGGAGACACTTCTCATAGAGGAAAATAGTTTCTTTGCATGGAAGTTATCTTCTCTAGGGAAGAGGAAATTACGCTGCCACTCTCTACCCTCTCTTCTCTACGCTTGGTATTACAACAGTTCTCCAAGGCGCTCATCATTCGTGAGCTTAATTTGATGGCAACCTTTGTAGGTAATCCCACAGCTGAAGAGGAGCCAAGTCATCTTCCGTCGAAAAGAGACGTGGACTCCGCCTGAAGCCATTACACTGCAGGGTTCATTCCGAATCGATCCAACCAGCAGCGGTTGCGGGTGTGAAACTGCATTCTTGTCCTTACTAAGCCACGCTCTCTTGTTAAGCACGCTCGAAGCAACACACCCTTTTTGTCCTACATAATTATTGCCACTTATTATATCACCTTTTTATTTAAATCAATGAAAGATGGAAAAAATGCCTAGTTATACATTTTCCCCATCCATCCGGCATTTGATGGATACCACTTCAGTGAAAATCTTTCCTTTTTGCCACGAAATGTTCATCGAGCCATGTTTTCACATATTTTTAGCGGTTTTCCGTGTTTCTTGTCTGCAACATCGAAGCCACCTCCTATGAAACGCGGAAACCATCGTTGACACGTGCGATAGAGCATGTTTACCATAAGATTCTCAAAGTAATCGCTATGATTCAGTGGCGGTTTTTTCTTTAAGTGAAAACAACAAACTTATGCTGTCCACGAATGCTCTTTGTTTGGCATAAATTTTGAAATATTGAGCACAGCAACACCACAAAATTCAAATATTATTACAATGTATCACTCTTGCGCGTCTGACACTTCCTGTTGATGGCACAACAAAATGACATGAGGCTCAAATCTTTATACGACAAACTGCATTGGTTCACCATCTGTTGCCTGTAATCCGCATTTTATATTTGTAAGGTTCGCAGGAAACAGGTATACTAATATGGGATATGGATCGAAATAAGTAGCTAAAGATGTTAAGTCCTTCCAGCTTACTATAAAACTACACTCTTTTTTTGTTTCGTTTGCCTTGAAGAGGAGCTTATGTCCTATATACATTTTAATATCAATTTCGTTATGCTTTACTTTACTTTATGCTCCAAATTCATTTCCCGTTTTCAACATACGATCTGTTCACTTTACACAAGTCATTCCTAAGTTTTTGAAGTATTCCAACTCTATTAATTTTTCTGTTTTATATTCATTTGATGGTTCACCCAGTTAACCTTTTACATAGACGTGCATTTGGACGGGCAACTTTGAGATATGTTAAATAGAATGTTTTTATAAACTTTTTATTTCCTAAATTGTTTGCGGAAAATTAAAATTCTTGTTATACTTTTACTCTAATATGTAAAGGATGTATTGTATAATATTCATTGATTTTAACTCAGGATTACATCAGTGGTAGGCGTTGCGAATTAAATCATGTTTAGTTCTCCCCCTGCAGTTTCTTATGATAAAAAATGCTTCGCACGAAGGCGTACCTTCATATTGGGGAGCAGAATTGGGCTATAGGAAGGATGTGGAATACACTTTGCATTGGTTATCTTGAAATAATCATGATTACATGGTGGCTTTGGTGGAACCGACCTCGTATAAACACAGCTCAGTTCGTTGTCACCAACTTTAAGGTGGCGCCCGCCCAATTAAATTTTCATTATTTCTATTCATGCCCTTCAAGTTATTTGACTATCTTCTCTCGAAATTGCAGCATTAGTGTTATTGTTAACTTCCGTAAGAACTAAGAGTTCCGGTTCCAACTTCTTTTTAAATATATTGTCTTCTCTCTTTTTCTATCCATCTTCTAGCTGTGACATAAGTAAGAGCAGACTCCTCATAAGGTCCCTGTAACATTACGTAGGTCTCGACTGGAAATTTGTCCGGGTGAAAGCAAAATTTCAATGCTCTGAATTGCTGGTCTCATGTTACCTCTATCGTTGTCGTCAGTAAGCTGAAAATGCTTCAACTTGCAACGACTGCCGCTGAAAAAATACCAAAGCCAAATAAAATAAACTTATACCATATAAGAATTATACGTTAATCTAACAATTTTACTTGGAATGACATTTTTTCAGGGTAAAGTATGCAAAAAGAATTATTATCACACTTTATTAAACAGATTCGTATATTTCATTGAAACTTGGATACAATTCTTACTTATCATGTTACCTTAAAAGAATTTGATTTTCGATTATTATTCCTTTCGTGGGAGGATTTTTGGGTGCATAGGGGTTTGATTATTGCTATGAATCTGATTCGCAAGAGCCATGTATGAGAACAATAGGTCTATTTTGTGTTTACCTATCCAAAATAGAAATTTGGCATTTCGAAATTTATTTCACAGTAGCCCGATCTAATTATTATGAGGAAAAATGTTTTCCTGAATACAAACATATTGAAAATATTCCATAATAAACAAATTTTGCGGCACACCAGTTATCATTTCCCGTGAAATATACTTCTCTTCTCGTGTTTAGTAGCAAATTAGTCAGCTATTGCGACGATCATCTCTTAAATTCAACCTACCAACTTCTTAGAATTGACAATTGAAATCCTGACCTGACAGCAAAGTCTTCTCGCTTATTCCAATCAAATGTTACACCCGGCATATTCAACAGATTCAGGCGAGATGTAGTGGAAGTTCGTCATTACGAGAAAAACAGAATTTGCACTTTTCCATAGATTTATTTCGTACAGCGCGTGTTATTCTCCCTCCACTCTCAGTATGTGTCGAACAACCCTTCTCTGATGATGTCCATCTCAGAATCACTTACACCTCATCCCTTAACCTGCCTCTATCCCTTCCATGTCCCCTTCCCGCTTAACCCTTCTTTATTTTTCCCTCTTTCATACCGCCAGGATACCTGCCACTGTCCTCTCAAATAATGAACACAAGTACTTATCTTCCAACCCCCTTCTTTTTACCTCTCCATTTCTTGAGTTTCTCTGTTTCTTTGGGTTTTCCATATTTCCGCTCCTTATCCCCGCCTACCTTACTCCTCACTCTTTTCTCCCCCCCCCCCTTCCTCAGACAGGCATAAATATGATGTATAACATGTTGAATCTTGTCTTGTACCTGAAGATGGTTCGTTGAAGTGAAACGCGTTGTACGTTACAAATAAATCTGTAGAAAAGTGGAAATTCTGTTTTTCTCACAGTTACACCTGATTAACTATGGCAATAGGCAATTGATGCTCACCTGCTGATTCTCCTGTTTTGAGATTTTACGGATGTGCAGGGAGACTCACGAATATTCAGATGTTTGGCCTTATTAGAGCATAATGAAAAGCATAGAGAGTTTAAACATTTATGGTATGATTGCACCAGCCATATGGTATAGAGGGGCAATATTTTCCAAGAGCTGATATTTTATTTGCTTCAGAGCCGCAGATCTCGAAGACTTGAGTAGAGAGGAAAGATGCGCTGGGGTTGGACGTCGCATCCGAAGTTTCCGCATCCAATGAATAGTTGGCTGGATTGCAATTTGTGGGCACCAAATTGTGTAACTTCGGCTTCTTATTCCGCATTCGTGTCGCCAGGTAAACGTCCAAAGAATTCGCTCCGTTCTCGATTTTCCCGGAGATGTTTCCCGAAGTAGGAAGATAGACAGGGAGGTAATGGAGGAGGGAGGGCGTAATGGGGGAAAGACGTCAAGTCCGCCTTCAATGGGAAGCGAATTTTTCCCCAGGCTTCCCTCTATCTCCCTCCGTCCCCTCCCCCGCCAATCCATCCCCCGCCAATTCATCCCCCTCCTCCGAACAACGCCCTCGCCCATCGCTCAACCCACCCTCGTCACTCCAGTTTCACCCCCGCCCCCTCTCCCCCCTGCATCTTCTTCCTCTTGCTTCCCTCCACTCTACACAGCCACCCCTCAACCCATCCCCTCACTCTCCTCGTTTCCCTAACGACCATTCCGTGCTCTTGCCCCCCGGGTCGGTTCCTTCCCCATCCGCCCCTTTCCACGATCTCCCCCCGCCGAAACCCTCTCCCCTCCTCCGCCCCATTACTTGGCACTCGCACACTCCAATTGCTTCAATTTTCCGTTTCGTCTCCTGCCTTTCCCCGTTGGAATCCGGGAGATTCCACTCCCCCCTTCCCAACTCTTCTCTCTTGTCCCTCCTCCTATCTGCCCTCCTCACACCCCCCATACCATCCTGTCTCTTCCTCCCCTCTCTTTCTCTCTTCTTTCCTCACTTCATCCCATTTCGTGTCTCCTCCGCACCCTCTCCGTCCCTCTCCCATTCTATCCCTTAAATTTAACGAGTTAAATGCAGGGATGATCCACTCTCCCTCTTAATGGTCTCCACTCCCTGACCAAATGAAGCCGTTTATCTATCTGTCCAGTTGTTTCATTATAATAAAAATTGTCTCCTTAATTTCCATCTTTTCCTCATCTTCTCCCCCGGCATGTGCGCGTTCATTACATATTTCCACCCTCTTTCACTCCCACAACCCCCATCCCCCCCCTCCCCGTTCGCTCCGCCATCCCTCCGCTTCCTTTCATTTCCCCTTCCTTCTCTCCCCTGTGTCCCTCCCTCTCTCTCTATCTCTCTTTCACCCTTTCACCCTCTCTCACAACTCGACGATGAGCTGAATGCGAGATTGAGGGGGGGGGGGTAGGACCTCTCTCGGTTTCAATTATATTTTGATAAGGTCGCCCATTTGTCCGTGAAACCGTGCGCCGTCTGGCGGATTCGCAGTGCGTTGTGCCTAATCCTCTGCCCTCCACGGAGTCGGGCGGAGGGCACGCGTAAATCATGACTAGGCCCCCCATCATGTTATGAGAGGTTGGTTCCAACGGGGCGTTATGGTAACCATTTCAGAAAATCCAATTTCCTCCAGAGTAGCTTCACGTTCCCTGCATAGAAAGTATATTGTTTTCGAAATACCTGAGCTTCGGAAGAAATGCACGGTTCACATTCTCAATTCATGCTTTCACGTACGTGGACGTGACACTATTCTGGTCTGTAGGATTCGAGGAAGGGTTATCGTGAAAGTTTTTCATGAAATGCTTTTTGTTATTTCTTTTTGAAGGTAAGTATTTAATATATATGCATAATAGTGTGCTATATAGTCTAATTCATTTAAAAACAGCAAATAAGGAATTTTACTCAGGTCGCAGTGCTGCATCAGGGTGGAAAAATTTTCAACAGGTGCCTCGTTGGGCAAGTGTTAAAGCTTTTTAGAAATATGTGAAGCTATGTACGTGAAAATATTGTTGGACATTTTTCTGTGCCTAATAATGTGCATGGAAATGTTATGCTCATGGAAGGTCGCACCACTCACGCATCTTATGACACAACAGCAGTTTTAAAACTAATTTCCTGAGAATGATGAGGGAATAAAACCTGAACGCATGAGATGAATTATCTGACCGGGTGAAGGATCAGAGAGAACCCCCAGCTATACACCCTGAAGGTGTCTTGCAAGTTTTAATGTGGAACCAGAAGTAGAAGAAGAATTTCAACATGAATGTGAAAACAGTATTTTCTTGAAGTTAACTCAGTAGAAGAGTATTTTTAAAAAAATCTGACATAATCATGAGAGATATACCTCAGCAATGTTCTAACATTCCAAGTTCTTATTCTAATTATTTTGGTATTCTTTTTTTTGCGTCTTCTGTTCTCCTGCTGTACTGTTTCCTTCGCAAAGGTTTGGTGTGATGACGACCGCGGAAGCCTTGCCTCTCCCGCGGCCGGGCACGACACACGGCCGATTGGGCCGAGCCCTGTAGTTGCCAGGACTCATATTTTTAAAGCTGCCCATCATTATATTCTTGGGAATGATAATTGAGGTGGTTTCCTGTTTCCTTCCTCAAGAGTTTTTAAAGTGACATCATCACTTCATGGCCGCCCCAATGGGGGGTCATACGCCTTTGCATGGTTTCCCCTTCAAGGAGCAATGGTCATTGCTCCCGCTAGCACAGCTCTAGGGGCCATCGGAACGCACAAGCATTTATAATACGTCAAGGTTGTAGTCCATGAGAGGGATATATATATATATATATATATATATATATATATATATATATATATATATATATATATATATATATATATATACATATATATATGTATGTATATATATACACACATATACATATATATATCCCCATTGACCACTGGAAGAGGGCTTGATTAAAGATAAACGTATGCTGGGTAAAGACGATCGGGGTCAGCAGATATTAAGAAGCGAATTTGAGAGAGCCGTGGCAGATCTGAGAAACAACAAAGCACCAGGAGTTGACAAATAAATGGAGAAATAATCAAGGCACTCCAGGTCAAAGCAAAGGATGTCATCTATGGAATAATTAAAGATAGTTACGACAGTGGAAAATACCAGAATACAGAAAGAAAACGGAAAAGTATAATAATTTCAATACCGAAGAAACCGAAAACAGATAAATGCGAAGAATACAGAACATTGAGCTTGATGACTCAAGAATAAAAAACTCTTGCACGGATAATTTTCCGAAGAATAGAAGGAAGGATAGCAGGAAACCTCTCAGAAAACCAATTCGGATTCAGGAAAAACCGAGGAGCAAGAGAGGCAATAACAGCTTGAGAGTTCTGACCGAAAAATGACACATTTAAATAAGTCATTATGCGTGGCATTCGTGGACTTAGAGAAGGCCCTCGGCAAGCCGAATGGAATAATATGTTCAAGATACAAAAAGCGCCTCGAATGGATTAAAACGACAGATGAATTATCCATAATCTCTACAAGAATCAGGTTGCAACAATGCCAACAAAAAGTGGAAGAAAAATAGAAGCCAAAATATGCAAAGTAGTTTGACAAGAATGCAACCTCTCGCCAGCAATATTTAACGCATACCTAGAAGAGGCAATAAAAGAAACGCTAGATGTTGTTATGAAAGTAGTCGTGATAAATGGAGAAGAAATCAATATGCTCCGGTCTGCAGATGACATCGCAATAGTAGTAATATCGCGAGAGGACCTGCAAGAAACTCCAAGTGCTATGGACCAAGTACTGGGGGAATATAATATGAACATAAACAAGAAGAAAGCTTAAATGTGTGTGGGAGAGAGAAGCTGAATGGAGATATCACAATTCGAGGGGAGAAACTAGAGCAAGTGGAATCCTTCATCTACCTGGGCAGCAGCATAATATGGGATGGAAGAAGTTCGACCGACATCAAGCGAGAAATAGCCTAAGCAAAGAACCCATACATGAAGATGAGGGAATTACTCGTATGTTCAAAGAAGCTAAGGCTGGAAACAAGGAAGCAATTCGTGAAGACTCTCGTGTGGGGCATGGCGCTCTATTGTTCTAAGATTTGGAACATTGGAAAGTAGACCACCAAAGAAGAAAAACCTTTGAAACCTAGTACTGGAGGAGAATGCTGAAGATTAAATTACAGAGAAAGTTAGTAACGAGGAAGTATATAGAAGAGCAGAAGAGGATAGGACTATATGGAGAATTTTACGGCAAAGGAGATAGAGATGAATTGGATACACATTGAGGCGCAATGGATTGATTAGGAATATATTTGTAATCTGAAGAAGTATTGAAATAATAAAAAGCGATTCCATCATATGCATATTCTATTTCATGTACGGTCAGAATGAGACATTGATGGAAATCTTACAGTTCAAGGAAACATCACTAACAAGCTTTCAAATGGAGTCATTAAACTCCTAATTTTGTAGATAGTTTGATGAAGGCATTTTGAATTTTCATGATTTTTATCTAGTGCTTGAAAAAACACCTACCCTGAATTTCGTAACTCAACGTTAATCCATTACTGAAAATCCATGCAATGGCAAAGCCTATGCTAGACAAAGTGTTCGAGCCAGGGATTTACAGATTTCTCAGTGACCGTATAAGTACGATAGCATCGTTAATTTCTATTATAAGAAGCGAAGAATATCCGTTTATTCATATAATATAAGATGTCCCAAGGATACATAAAGCAGGCAGTTTTATCTCCACCCAAATCGACTGAACTACGATTATACGAGGAAGAAAGAATATCCGATGCAAAAGAGAATAAAATATGAAGTTAATATATCGAATCGAATTCGTTTTCGAGCACATGAGAAAAAAATCATGAATTGAAAAATATCGACAAAATAACAACATGCTGAAATTCCAGAAACGTTTAAATAAGGCACAAATATTTTGACTTGAACAAGTGATAAAGTGTCGTAAACAAATTGACTAATAAAGAAGAAAGAACTCGTGTTAAGTCCATCATACTGCCACAGGACGGTTTATGACAGTAAGTTTGGAGGCATCAAGCATAGAACCAATAGTTTTAAGCTGTCATTTTCTTGTTGACGATTACGGATTAGAATAACTGTATCTGACCAAAGAGAGGTCAAGGTAAATTGTTTTTTTTCTAACAGCTCGTATCTTATGTATAGAGAAATATTTATTATTTATACACCGTACTTAAAACGCCTTTGGATTACATTATCTTTATTATTTGAATTAATTTAAACATTTCTTTTACCTTCCGTGAAGAAAAACTTATTTTTTCATATTGCAAATATCGTGTTAATCGTCCTTTGCCACGCATTCTCGGAGAGGATTTCGGGGTATTGTGTAGTTGTAGATGGGTGTTCCCCCATCATAAGACCTGCCAACTTTCGTCGCATGCTCCCCGCACCATGTCAGGGATCGCCATGCAGATCGTTTTGATGGAGAGTGCGCGTGACGAATGCGTGGCGTCAACGGTGTTTGCGGTCACCGCAGCCATCAAACCTTATTCACATAATGCTGGCTTCATTGCTGCTGACGGTCCATGAACCCTCTTACCCGTCAAAATAATTGACTCAGCAATCCCTGAGATTGACGGTTCGCACTAGGGTTGAATTAGAGTTCTGAAATCCTTTTTAAAATTCCCTCTGAATGATGAGGGAGGCTTCTTTTTCCGACATTCGACATTAGATAATGTATAGGGATAGGACCGGGAGTTAATGGATTTACCTTAACTTCATTCGATTTTAGTTAAATCATAATTTTGTTGAATCATCGCATTAGGAGCGGAAGTAAATTTCATCACGTCGTACGATGTCCGCTCCGTGTCAAATGTCATTTTACCTTTTAATTCAAACACAATTTTCGGCTATTAGCATTCACCTTTTAATTAGAATGGATGTTTGAAAACATTCTTTGTCTTATGTAATATTTTGGTAAACAAATTCATACTTTTCTCTTAATTTACAGTTATCGGTCGGTATTTTTTATGTTTTCAGTAGCGAAAACATGTATTTACGTATCGGTATATGTCTATGGATAAAAAATCCTTAACACTGCACACCCCTGCGGAGGCTTAAGGGATATTGTGTTGCCATAACTTACATGGAAAATTTTTCAGTTATTATTTTTTTCAGTCACCTTCTCCAAATTCCCATGGTTACATATTGATCAATACATATTTTTGGAATCTTATCTACATCTACATAATACCCCGCAAGCCACCGCAAGGGCGTGTGGCGTGGGGGTGTCAGGTCACCAACCGTAAAAAGGAACACTTGGAATGGAACAAATGGAACATTTGGAATGACGTACCAAGTTCTTATCGCGATGAGTTGAGTAGTGTTAAAACTTAGTAAAATTACTGAACGGGGTTCAGATACACGTTCTGTGGAAGTACAGCGGGCATGAGTGTGACAATTCAGGATTAAAATAGCAACTCGAGCGCGATCATTGTGATCTATCCAAAATTATTGGCTATTTTCAAATGGAGTAAAGTAATCGTAGCCATCAAAGAGGGGATCGGGATTGATGCGGTGGCTATCGTACTAGCTTCCCACCCATAGGGCTCGGGTTCAAATCCTGGCGGTGTTGAATATTTTTAAGAGGTATATCGATCCCTAATCGAGGTACTTTGTGGAGGGCACTTTGAGTGAGTACGCCGTCCGTCGGATGGGGCGTTAAGCTGCGGACCACTTGGCGCCTTTCGTAAAGAGTAGGCTAATGCCGACGCCGGGTTTCTCTCCACCCTTCATCCTTTCCTGTCCATCTCCTATGACACAAATGACCTCAGCTGTCGGTCGCCTCCCCTAAATACTACTGCTACTATTTTTGGAGTTGGTTCCTCTCACACCCATGCCTTTTCCTTCACCAAAGAAGGAAGCTTTTGTGTGAATTCCGAAGGCGGCGAATTATCTTCGAGGAAGCATCCTCACATTTTCGCCAAGGAAAAAGCGCGAGCCGTGAGAGTGCATGGAACAAACATCACGTTACCTTTTCCATCGCTTTCCCCCCCGGCGACTCATCTTCGTCTGGCATTCATCTCGCATGCGCCGGCACCGTCGCCATTCCCCTCATCGCGGGCTTGCCAACAACCCCGCTCTACACTTCGCAAAGATCTTTCCTCAGGTGATGTTACGCTATTTTTTTTTGGCCGTCTTCAATAAACCCCTGCCACACTCGGTGAGGTTAAAGCACATCCTCCATCCCTAAATGACGTCACATTTCTCTCAAGAGATCATTACCTTAAAAGTGTCTTTGGTAATCATCACTTCGGCTTGGGTAGTAGAAATGTGCTTGTTGGTTTCAAGTTGATGTGACTCCCCTTAGAAGATACGCACGAGTTATCCTCTCGCAGGATGCAAATGACGCATGCACAAAGGCACAGAAAAGTGCCAATTTGTGGAATAGGCCCGGGAATAAAATATTCCCGCAATTACGCACCTTGTTCATTTCTCCATTATCTCTGTTGTTTACCATTTCCCCAATACGTTTTTCATTTTTATCATCCAACAGTTTTAAATTCTTATTGTTCGGACAACTAAGTTTGACGAGCGAGTGCCTGATTTTATACAGTTATTATTGCACGATGTGTGTAGTCATTTTGCGTGAGTGTGATGGTGTGCAGGAGGAAATATATATTTATATGTATGAATGTACTAACACGTGTATTTTTACATGCGTGACTGATGATCTAACACCCTAAGCCACAGGGGCCTTGCGGAGTATTCTGTAAATGCTGTTTACTCTTTCCTGGCTGAATTACGCGGTCAGCTAAACCACACAAACTCTCTTCGTGGCAAATTCCATTGTTCGCCAACACTTCCTTCAAAAAGTGAGTACCGCCGGTTGAGGATTGCTGCCAAATAATCTAGAACAACGCGGAAATTACTTGTACAGTCGTAAAAACCGTTGGATATTATGGTAAGATAAAACACCAGAAACATATTAAATCGACGTACTTAATGAATAAGAGACGGTTGGCTCTAATCCATCCGTTCATAACGTACAACATCACGGTCAGCGTGGATGCAGGTACGATTGGTTACCTAACATGCTGGAATTAAACAAGGACATCCAGCCTGCACGCTTAGCGACGCGTAGGCAGTGGACTGCGTGCAACACACTTCGAATGTCCGGCCCACTTTGTGGGTGCACCCGCGGGTTCTCCGGCCGGGAGACGACACCGCACCTCACCGAGGGGACCTGGTCTTCTCACTACCACATTCCATCCCGCAAACCCCCTTCCTGCCCCCCGGCCCTGTTGTTGCCCGTCGTCGCTCTCCCAAACCTGGCCTAGCGTCCGCTCCTCCCTCCATCCGCCCGCCACTCAACTCCACCTCCAGTCGAGTGCGGGGCTAAGTTCGGATGAAAGGGAGACAAGCACCCTCTATAGTCTGCCAACCTCGCTCCGCCCCCGGCCCTTCCTTCTCCTGCCCCCTAGTCTCTCTCCTTCCCTCTTCCACGCCCCCCCCGCACATCCACGCGCACTTTTGTCTTCGACCATTTTTCCAACGCGTTCTGAGAGCGGGAGGAGTGCGGAGAATTGGAGGATGAGTGGAGGGAACATTTTATTGTTCCTGGACGAGGGTCCTCGAAACCCGGTTGCTCACCATTCCGTTAACTTGTCACAGGGTTAGGGTTGAAAGGGGAGTGGGTGAAACGGGAGTTCACAGCACTACTTGGTTGTTAAGGGCGACACCACGTATGTACTTCGGGTCGAGTGCAATGATTTATTTCTAAGTCATTATGGCGCTTACTAGTTCGTTGCGAAGTTTGAACATGGGTCGAAAAATAAATTATTTTTGTATGGGCTTAAATAATTCTCCAACCGAGCAGAGTAAGCCCCACCTAGTCTTGTCAGAAAACATTAAGTATACTCAGCTCGTATTGTTATTGCGATCCAGGGAAATCCTAGTGATATCAAGGCAAAACTCACCGTTCATGTCTGAGGTGGCTTCCAATTCGTCAAGGTCGCCTGCCATACCTCCTGCACTCCCTGCTGTGGATGTTATACTATGCTTTTTATATAATTTGGGCCAATGAAATCTTCAGAGCTCCAAGTCTTTTGAGGATTCATTGAAAATTATTTTTTAGTACTGGCTTTGAATAAAGATTATTATTACATTCCGTATTAGTCAAATGAAACAGTTAAATTCAGATACGATGGTCCAAATGACTCATACTTGATGCACCATTCAATAATTAAGTCCCTTATTTCATGACGTACGTATATTTAAGCATGCGTGCGAGTGTAAGTGTGAGAGTGACATTGTATATGAGGTAAAATGTAGTAAAATGCTGCGAATACTTGTTCATGTACGGTTGGTGCCCTGTCACCCCCTGCTACACGCCCTTGCGGTGATTTACATGGTGTTGTGTAGATACAGATACATAATTGTGCAGAATATGGTAAAAAATCATTCATCGGATTTTTAATCAAATGATATTTTTTAATACTGAATTTTTAGGCATGAATGAGTACTAATGGTAAATAAACTAATTGCATCCGTAAAAACATTAGGTGATTGCCTCTGTCGACAATTCATAAGTATGTGCTACATTTATTTTTGGGATTTCGTAACTTACACCACCCGCATCGTTACGGCCTTGAGAAATAGCAAACTAGGAGTATTGACGCGAGACTCTTGCGCGTATAAAATTCGCAAGTACGAAATATTTCCTAATGCGGAATGCAAGCAATAGTTGCCATCCCATAATGAGAATGAAGTACACGAACACTACCCGCTTCGGCCGAAATTGGCTTGAGTGTCATTCGTGCGCCTCGACCTTGGGAAAATAACACGTAACTCTAAATGGATGATGATTGGATGATTTTTTAAAAACAAGATGAGGGGATGGACCGAGGGAGTAGTGTATAAGGGAGAGAGAGAGGGAGAGATGCGGGGCGAGGGAGAGGAAGTGAGAGATGAGGTGTAGAAGAGGGTGTACCGGGAGGTAGGCGAGATTATGGCTTGGGACTTTCGGGCGCGACCCGTGGCCCAGGAGAGAATTTATTATTCAAGGGAGTGGGATAAGGATTGTGGGCGAGCGAGGGGTTGTTGATGGGGGCGGAGGTGAGGGGGTTTTCTGGGGTGCGACGAAAGTAGGTGGGCACCTTCGGGCTTTCAACCAGTCGGTAGGTATGTACACGGAGGAGAGGAAGTTTCTGGGAGAAGGTTTGAGTCGAACTTAGGCACTTGGGGGAGGGGGTGGAGAAGAGGGCCGGAGGCAAGGAAGTGAAGTGGAGCCGAGTCCGGGGACCACATTGGTGGGTGGGGGGAAAAGGAAGAAGAGGTGGGCGTTGCCGGGGAGAGGGGGAGCACGAGGAAGCCCGAGTAAAGTGGTGGGTTTTGTTGCAGCCATCTACGAAACAATAACGGCGCCCGGGTCCGGGAGGCAGGGGTGGCGTTTGGGCAGAGTAGGGTCCGGTGGGAGGAGGAGGCGGCAGGGGATCGAAGAGGAGGGAGGTAATGGGAGAGGTGGAGAATGAGAGAGGAGGGTTATGTACGAAGGAGGGTGTGAATTTGTGAGAGTGGGCTGGGACGGGAAGTGGTGGAGCAAAACCTGGTGTCGACAAGAATCATCCGTTGAAGAGGCTCCTTGTAACGACTTTGGAGTCGGACCTGAAAGTTGAGAGGGAAAAGGTTGAGGAGGAATGAGATTATCGGCACATTAGCATAATTGTTTTTTATTTCGGAAACATGTCCAACTTGCATGAAGCCTGGAATTCAGGTGTAGAGTCAAAACCATAACTTGAAACATTTAAATAAAAAAAGTGATTGGTGATTTTAAATATACAATATTTTTTCACCGCTTCTTAATAGTATTGGCATAAATTGTAGTTTTTAAAACTTCTGTTTGTTGCTGGTCTATTTTTAGTAAAGGTACCGAGGTAAATGATTCACATTCAATGAAACCTTAAACTTTTTCCTATGCATGAATTACGGATTCAGGTGTGATGTGGTGGAACTGTACCACAATGGCAGAGACGAAAACTCTTTGCTATTTTCCACTTAATAAAGATTTATCTTCGACTAGTTTCGATGTACTGCACCATTTTCAACGGATTTGAAAATGATGTGGAACATCGAAAACAGTGGAAATTAAATATTAATTTTGTGGAAAATTGCAAAGATTTTTCTTCTCTGTCATTTTTCATGCATATTTTTTCATATATATTGGACTGAATTAGTGTGCAGCATTTTAGTCGCGAAATACATCATGCCTATTTTATAGGCTTGTCTTAGAGTTTCACAGCGCAGAAATATCTGCTGTCAAGCTCAACGATTTAAAACAGCACTGTTGTCATTCCGTTTCAGCTACGAACTAATTTCAGGACACGTGCCTAGTCGAAATGGTTCGACCGAAGAATGTATTCGGGTCGTTCCGCGCGACAGGTGTCTCTAAGACACATCTCGCCCGGGCAGTTTTAAAGGTCATCCACGATAACATTCCACTTAGTGGAATGTGAGCTCGCCGACCAAACATGGGATGAGCTACTTTAAGGGGTCAGCTGTAAGAATCACCACCTTCAGGGGGCTGTATCTCTCCTGTGGGGGTGATCGCTGATAGGCCACGGTGAGGCTTGTTTGGAGGTGGAAAGGAGGGCGGGGAGGAGATTGGGGGCCCTCATCAGGGCATTAGGGAAGGGAGTGGCAGCGTGTTAGGCCAGAGGTGAAGGGGAGGGAAGGGAGGGAGTGGAGGAGGGAAAGAGAGGCGATGGAGTGTGCGTGGGGATGGATTCGGGATGGGCGAGAGTGCGCGAGTTTCCATTTCATGTGCCCACATTCATTTTCATTTGATTCCGTCTCCTCTCTCTCTCTCTCTCTCTCTCTCTCTCTCCTACTCGCCGTTACACGCTTTGGTGTGTGTATCAGTGTCAAATGCCAAATGCCCGTTGGGGTGAGGTGAGAATGGTGTGCACGGAGCGACAGAGGGGGAAACCAGAAACCGCAAGTTGACTGGGAGTGCGAAATTCAATGGCCGGCGCCGGGATGTGAGGATGGAAGATTGTGCGGGATTGAGAGAGATGGGATGATGATTGGGGGGCGACGACGGATAACAATTCTAATGTCTTTATGTAAAGACGGTGTCAATGTCTTCGAATTATTTATCGGTAAATTTAACAATTTTGCGTATCGGGATTAACACGTTGCCTGTTGGTTCGAAGGCAATTGCGAAGTTCATCGCAGGGATTTTCCACGATATAGTTGTAATTATTGGATTATTCAAAGTGAATGACGGTGGAAATATAAAAAAGTACCATACCTAATATTCTAAAAAACTTAAAATTAAGTATAATATTAAAAAAAAATATATGATTGGCTCTTATGAGATAAAGTAAATTGTTGAGATAAAATAATGTCACTTTTGCTCTAACTTATATTGTGCATCAACGGTAAATTTTAAGATTGTTAAACGGCACAGTCAATAGTATAGATTATATCCTCTCGAAGAGAATTGAGAGACTTCAATAAATCATAAGATCAGTGGCCACTTCGATTAACGCTTCCAAGCCTTCATTTGAGAGACTTGTGGGTAATTGGACTGTTATTGTGGATATCTTTTCTATTCCATCAATATAGCAATAGAAGGGGAAATATTGGCTGAGGAATATGACTACCATAGACAGGTTTGTCTACTGTAAACAATACCAGTTTGCCTACTTCATTCGGTACGTATTCATAGTAGATAATGTAATTGCCTAGTCAGGTTCCACCCTTTTTTATTCTTTCGATCAATAAAAACATTATTTGTCATTTCCTTGTAAACTAAATGGAATGGCGCAAATGACCTGAGCAGTCGGTCGCCTCCCCTCAAAACTACTACTACTAAATGGAAAGCATTTCATCAAAATGGATAAGAAAATCGTTAAATTTGAAAAGTGTCTACTGTGCGGTCATTGATTAGAAACGAACTTAACTGTTACTAAATTTACTCCTTGAGAGGTAGATTTTTCTTAATAGGTTTATTATTATAAATCATTGTGTCCCAAATGTTATTCGAATATAAATTTTCAATTAAAAAAACCCTATCATGCGTATTAAAGTGAGCTCTTTAGGATATTTTAAAAATGTTTTGTGTTGCAACAAAATAAATTCAAAATAAAAAATAATTAAACTCGATTTAAAAAATAATTATAAATAATATTTAAATTTGTTGAAATTATAATTAACAATCAATAAATAACTGTTGATAAATTATTAAGGAATAATAATAATAACTCAATAATAGCTGGTGTTTTGTTTAAGCATCAGAGGACGATAGAAAAAAACGGTAGCCATAAAATACGTTTCAAGTTGGGTGTGACGTGTTTAATTAAATCCGTTTTAGCCGTTACCCGGGAATTCGCGGGATGGCTGCATTAATAATTTTCATGGCCGGGGAAAGGTATGACATTAGGATAAGTCGTCATTTGTAGTAAACCTCGTATGTGCAAAAATAGAGAGGGAGAATGCATGCGAGTGTGGGGGGGAGGCCGAGAAGCGCAAAGGTCGAAAGAAGGGAAGGATCGGTCGGAATAAACAGGGTCAGGAGAGGGGAAGGAAACAGATGAGGGTGAACGGTGAAAGTGGGCAGCGGGAGAGGGAGGTGAGAGAAAGAGGAAATGGGGCGAGAGGAAGAGTTAAAGAAGAAAAGAGTGAGTGAAATGTTTGTGTGGCTTAGACGTCGTGTGAGTGGAGACGTGAGGCTCAAGGAGATTTTTGCATTCAACCTTGTTTCAAGCAGTCAAATATGCCGCTGAATTTTGCCAACGAAATCTTCTGAAGGGAATTGTCATACATAAAGGACGTAATTACCGCATTATTGTTTAATTTGCATGGCTTAGGACTGAACATTTCTTTGATTCATGTCTGAACGTTGTCCAAGATACCCTCGGGGCGTTGAATTTTGGCAGTCTCGGAAACACTAGAGTATTCAAGAATTAATGCATGGCTATGGCAGAGGCAAAGATAGTATGAAAGGTTTAAACAGTAGGGAATGAATTGAGAATAGAGAGTAAACGTAATTTTGTGATCTTAAACAAAGATTTAATTGACGGTTCCTGCCACGAAAAGGAGCGGTTGGAAGGATATGCATGCGTAAATTTAAATTTATATCCGTAGTACCCCGAAAAGATGTGTGGCGGGGAATTTCGCGACTTTTGTGTGTGTGTGTGTGTGTGTATATATATATATATATATATATATATATATATATATATATATGTTCGTGCTAAAATATTGATATATACGTAATCAGACATCCATGCACATGCATAAACTTGCATATATGCTTATCTAGATTGTGTAATAATAGATATGTTTGAGAATGGTTTTAAATTCTGCTTTTTCAATTTAGAGAATAGGAGTGGTTACCTCTGATTTGGTAATAATTATGTATCAAGAAAATAAAGAACGAGTAATAGATTCTGTCAGTGGTGGTGTCTTTTTCTTTCATATTATCCTGCTGGTTCAAGCTGTAAATAATATTTGGGGCCATAATAATTCTCTCAGTGTTGCAGGTAAACTCCGTTTTTTCGTCTTGCTTGCTCTTTTCTTTCTTAAAGAGGCTCATACCATAAATACTTCCAGCTTGCATCTACATCTACTTAATACCCCACAAGCCGCCGCAAGGGCGTGTGGTGGGGAGTGTTAGGACATTAACCGTAATTAAGAAAAAAACCGCATGCCAAAGCCACAAATTTATACAATCCACGAACAAAACATGGCATACATTCCTGCAAAAACCCTTACACCCCACACAAACATGCAAACTATCACCTAATATACACATGCATATTAAAATATACCTGATATCTTAGCAATGCTTAATTTTATCCCGACTTGTAAATTGAATGTTTTCAATATTTCTAAAGTGACTTCGGTTTCTTACTATTTTTATTTCTGATTTTTCGGGGAAAGAATGACTATTACCTATCAAATTAACTCGTTCTCTGCAACAAATTTTTACGCATGAGTGGTATCTGTTTATCTCGCATCCAGCGGTTTTTCTCTGTAATTTTTCCCATTCCTAAGCTAAGTCTTTATTCTCTGAATCCCAATTACTTGCCGCTCATTTCAAATTCAGCCAAAATATAGGAAAGTAACACCTATAGTCGATTTATATCGGAACTAACGTCCAAATACATAATATTTTTAAGTATTCATTTTGTGTTCCCTTTTAGTAATGCGAACGGCATTTCTCATATTTGAGATCACGCTTCTCAACTATGAATAATGACTATCGATCGGATGTTGCTTTCAGAGTACTGCTCGATCAAGTAGGTGACTACCCTCATCGAATATTCCCTGACGCGAAATTCTTTTTGGTAAATTGGTGATTCAGCTATACGATTCAGGAACCTGAGTTGCGTTAAAGAGGTCATCATCGACATCAGTATTTCAATCCTAGGATTGGTTTACAGCAGCTACTACATTTTATTCTATTTGAATTCAAGGCTGAATACGATATTTTCGGGAGAATAATGTGGTGGTTTCTCATTGCCTTCCACATTGAAGTAATGCGGCCGTACCGTGAACTTCACTCTCGCCCGCAGCTGTGGCAACTGATGCCGGGCCGACCCACTCGGTCTGAGCTATAAGTGCCCAATTGTGAAACTGATGCATTTCACCATGGGTTCAGGGTTGCTTCATATTAGGAGTCTTTTTTTTGTCGTTGCCTCGTTCCGAAAATCCATTAACAAAATTTTTCTAAGCTGCAAAATTTTCACCGATAACGGGAATCGAACTAGAAGTCTTCGGCTCCACGGGGCAGACACGCTATATTTGGTCTATTCCAGGCCTTAAAGAGGTGTTCTTCACATTTTATCATCCAAATTTTCACTATATCCATAACTTGAAGAGGATTTGAGGAGCGGAGCGGGCGGGTGAATGCGATTGGAAAGCAAATAAAGGACGCATATCTGGTCCAGAGGCGGAGGGTGTAACGAGATATGTGAGCGAAGGATGAACGCGACGAGAGGGCGGCGTAAGAGGAGGATTGGGAAGTTAAAAGGGGAGGGTTTGAAGAGGAGAGGAGATTGTCTCCGAAAGGGACTCCCACAGCACAGGAAGGACGTTGCCATTAGAATACACGTTCCATGTGCCATTATAATTTCAATTTGCGTCACAACAAAGGGATATAATTTCCACCTCTCCGACTAACCAGATTATTCATAGTTCCAAAAAAGGGATGCGGTGAAGGGAAAGCATGGAACGGCCATGCAAAAGGGAGCGGAATACGGAACAAACGGCGGCCACTTGAATTCATACGCCTTCGGAATCGAGCATGCGAAATAAGAGTTCTCCACCGAATTATTGAATTAGCCGACTCATAATGAAAGAAAGAATTTTGAGAGAGCCACAAAAATATGCACATGAAAAGGAAAACAGGACGTGGCCTCTAAAGGAAATGGAGAAAATCTTGTTCTCCTCTGTAGAGGACTTATGTTGACGAAAGCGTGAATTGAATGACAATCAGCTTAGTGTTTTCTACCGATGAGGAAAACCTTTGAAGAATAAAAGGATAGGAAAAAATTCTGCAATAATGCATCACTGTTTTAAAATATTTGACATAATTATATAGAAATATTAATTTTACAGGAAGCGAAATCAGTTCTTACCCAAGTTTACCTCGGACGAATATCTGTCCACGGATCACCATTTTGTATGACTACTATGAGTTTAAAACGAGTTAGTCTGGATCAAGATAAAGAAAACGAGTTGACAACCAGTATTGTATCCCTGAAAAGGACATCGTCTACACGGCATAAAAGATCAGATCTTCTAAATCGATCCGGAGTGACGCAGAAAAATTATAACGTTTCCGATATCAGTGGGGGATGTAATGATATTTATAATAAGCAGTCATAGGACGAGAAAGTTTTCGACACTCCTCTGAAAGACGACAAAATTTCTCTGTGTATTTGACAATTTTTGAAGGTCGCTTTCATAAAATGGTGAAAAACAATAATTACACCCAAATTCAGCGAACTCTTTCGGATAATTTGTTTGGTGTCGGAGGAATATCGATTTACCCACAAGGGAGAGAAAAGTAAAACAGGTCACACCCGACGGAGGAGAAAACGTTGAGGCCGTGAAACCACGACAGATTCCGTGACAACCGAGGCAAATCAGAGGCAAACCCGGAAAAATGAGTAGTAGGGGAGTTTGTGGGGGAGGGGGGAAGGGAGGGAGGGATAGGGAGGGAGAGGGTGGAAGATGAAACAAAGAATAAATAAAATCAAGGGCACCATATTAATGGAATGGCAGAGTAGGTAGGTAGGGTACAAAAACGTAATTATGAGCGAGGGCGTGTGACGGGGTCCCGGAGACGGGGGAAAGAGAAAACAAAGCCCCGTGGGGAAGAAGGGTACGATGGTGGCGAGAGATGAAAGGGGACTGGAGAGAGGGTGGGTGGGCGGTGGCACTAAGGGTGGAGGGGTGAGTGGGGGGAGGGCAGGGGAAGCCGTAACGGCGAAGGGGAAGATGAAAAAAGAACATCGCGCGGGCAAAAGAACATCACTTTGTTCAAGCGCGCCGCGCCGATCTCGTTATATTGCTTGATGCGAGAATTCATTTTTTTTATTCGTTAAAAAAGAGAAATTCTCCCACCTCTTCTCCCACTTCTCCCACGCGTATTCCTTCATGAGTGTGACAACACATGCATAGTTATTTTTAAACCCATTTTAACCCGACTTTGGGGAAAAACTTCCCTGGGTTTCAAGAACTTTTTCTCGCGATATTCATATTTTTTATCGCGGACTTTTTTCAAGCGCCCTTAATCCTTTAAAGTGCGCGAAAAGGTCCTCCTGCGTCTTCTTCTCTCTATTACTTCTTTCTCTCTCTCTCTTCTTTCTACCATTTCCCTCTCTTTTTCCCCGCATTGTTTGTGCGAGTTCCCGCCATTTCGCGTCCACGCTTACACACGCACATCAGCCTCTTTTCCATGTAAATGCGTGCGCACGTACGCATACACTCGCCCTCACCCCATGCTTCCTTCCTTTTTGTGCCGTTCGGGGCGTGTTATTCGTTCTTTTTTTTCGCGTGGCCCGACTCGCACCCCTGCCGTCCCTTCCCCACATATCCTCCCCGCATCAGCTCCCACTCCCCTCGCCTCCGACCCTGTTCGCGCTCGTTTCTGTCGCGGTGAACACGCAAACTTGCGTTTGTGCGGCCAGAGTGAATGGATGTGGGCGGTGGTGGTGGTGCTTGCGTCGCCGTGGCTGTGCTGGGTGCGCGCGAGCCTTTTTACGGGCTGCGTGGGGTGTAATTAACGGAGCACCAAGGTGCTCCAGGGTAAAGCACAATGCCACTATTCGGCGTCGTCCTTTCCGTCGTGCTATTCTTTTCGCACCGAAAATCTCTCCATCGCCATTAAATGCGTTATTTTCGTTCTATTACAGTGCTTCTATTTCGGTTTCTGAAGATAATTTCTCCGTTTTGAGTGAGATATTTCGTGTCCTTGGTTTCGAAAGTGAAGAGTATGCATTTTTGCCGTAAATAATTTCAAATTCAATGGCTAACAGACCTTTAATAGTGTAAGGGTTAACTGCTCTTTGTTTTAATCTTTGCTTCCCAATATTTATGAAGAGTTTTGAATGTAACTGCATTATTAAGTATTCATAGGTTCAGTCAGCTTCGTCCCTTCTTTTTAAACACCGTTCACGCTCTCATTTCAGCTTCACCGTCTTCATTCTCATATCGTGATGTGCTGGTTAACATGGTTAACCAACTGTTACCATGATGAGAGTATTTTATATATATATATATATATATATATATATATATATATATATATATATATATATGTGTGTGTATTGTACTATTCGGCACTTCCGTGTTACGTCTATGAAAGCATATACTATATATATATATATATATGTATATAATATGTATATATGCATATACATATGTTCATATATTAATGTTAAGAATTAAGGTGATTGTAATAATTTGGAGACTCTACGGTTGCCTCCGTTTGAAATATGACATAATCTGAGTTTCCAGGTTTCACCCAATGCAGTATTAGCAATTCGGTAACAAATCGCTGATTTTTGACGTGTCGCATTAACTACACCACTATTTTTTGCAATGACTAACCTATGAAGCTTGATCGCTTGCATACCGTAATTTTACTTGACTAACTGCATCATCAGGAATGTCAAATTTAGCGTAAATATTTTGTGCGTTCACTTTTACCAGCGTAGTATTAATGTTTCAAATCAGATATTCGTATTATCTTTTTATTTGACATTTGAGATTAAATAACTCTGAAAAGGAGGATTGAATGCCTTTATGTGACTGAACTTAAAAATAGTATTCCCCGGGAACTAGTTATGTTACCATCAGCTGTTTCGAATCATGACGATAGTTGTTCAAATTGTTTCATTAGATGTGAGAACTCACGAAGCCAATATAATTGATCACAATGCATTGGAATTAGGTTGAACGCTTGTAAAAACTGCAACCTCTAATTTTTAAAACATGTGTGAAATTATTTTTCCTTATAATTTGAGCTCTACTAAACTTTCTAAAATGGACGTATGTCTTCATTTATAAATTCATGTTGTTAGCTAAGTTTACTAAGGTAGAAAAGTATATTTCCTAATTAGAATCATTGTAATACCTTACAAGCAGTTCGCAAATATTGTGCAATATGTGCAAGTGGTGTCTGCATTACTCCTTGTTTTTGTACTTTATGGATTAGAAATTTAACTGTGAAACATAACGAGTAAACGCTAAAATTAAGATAAAGCAATCCTTAAAAAAAAAAGTTTAACCTTTTACTCATGTATATTATATTACCGGATTTCTACCGTTATTTAAATACAAGAGTAAACCTTTATTCATATACCTTTATCTTGCCCTATAAGTGGTGGTGAATGCTTTAATTCTGGTTAAAACTTGGTCCCTATTATTCCTTTTTATCGGTTATATTAGCCGAAATATTTTGGTTATATTACTGTCGGCCTGATGCAGGAATTTCGCAATGTAAAAATAGTGATTCCCTCTAATCGGGACCGGCACCATCGGGTCACTCTAAATTAACCATTACGGTATTTTTCGAAGTTTATTAAAATTTACTGTAAGATCGTTCCTTATGTCCTTCGAACCTTTTCGACAGAATCTAATCGCGTATCTGAATATCTCACCCGGGTCGGAGAGCACTTCATCTCCCTGCAACCCTGCGTTATCTCCCTCGTGCACCGAGGATATGCAACGAACTCTTGCCGAATGCAGGAACGGGTGATATTAGTAGGATCAGCAATAGCAATCAACGCGGAGGTTGGCTTGGATATGTTTCGGGAGAGCTCACCTCGTAATAACAGAGAGACAAGTTAGACTCACACGCTCGGGATAGGGCAGACAGTTCCTTTATCAATGCAATTCGGAGTTATTCAGGAAGCTCTGATAGCCTTAAAGTCACTCTCCTTGCGTTTTGGACTGGATTTCTCAAAGGGATCCCTCGGCATTTGAACCCAAGAGCTTCCAGTTTGTAGATCAACGCTAAAATACCAAACAAGCTGATAGGCGTAGATTGGCGGCTTTTGAGAAATGGGTGAGAAGAATGACGGGAAAGTTTGAGCGGAACGAGAGAATATCAAAGAAATAAGTACTAGGCATGGTGGGGAGGAGAGGGGATTGTTGGGAGCATTTCATCGGAGACATGTAAGATGGATTTTGGTAGACGATGGTCTGTTGAAGACTGTGAATGATGGGAGAATGTAAGGCAGGAGAGGGAAGGGCAGAAATAGGATAGCCATATTAGACGGAATTCAATGAGGAAACAGGTATGCGGAATAAAGGAGAGGCTAATTGTACTGTGGTGTATCAGGCTGTGGCGATGCCAGTAAATTCAGGGGTGTTGAGTGTGCGTCCAACCATAACCTACCCTAAAGAGTAGACGAATAAGAAAGAGTGAATTCATGTACCTATTATTGGAAATGTCAGTGTTTCCAATGAGGGAATTTCATCCATCCAATCGGTCCGTCATCCTGCTCTATGTGACCTACTGGTAACTCGGGAGGATTACTTCGGGCATGAGTGCTGGATAGAATCAGGTTTTTCGGCCCCCTTGGAGGTCTTTTGGCAAGTTAGGAGTGACTGCGCAGGGCCCAAGGACTACAAAAGGCAAAAAAATACCCAAGGACAATAATTCTACCTTTTATTTGTGCGATTTATATTTTGATTTTCTCAAAAAATTATCTGAATGAAATCAGGGGGACTTTGAAATGCGTCCGAGACGTGTAGAAATAAAGAAATGTCAGTCCCCGTCGGCGCAGATGGTTTATGATTCCGGAACTAAGACATTCCTTGAAAAATAAAATAGTTTTCAGTGAAAACTATGGTGATTAAAATTAATTTATTTAAGTAACTTTATGGTCATTTAGCGTTTTCTTTGAATTGTTTACATGGTACTAGATCCAGATTCTCTCAAAATCGTAGCAAAATCCTCATTTGGAATTATGCCTTTTATTTGGTTTTCAGTGAACATAATTTTATAAATATAATATTTCTTATGAGCAACATGCTTATGTTTATTCACGCTCAAATACCACTGGATTGCTGATTAGAAAAGAATTTTTCTGATGCTTTGTCTTTTGGTTTGTTTAGTTTTACTACGAAATGGAAAACTTATGAAATATTCCTTGTAAAATGACTTGTAAAATATGGAACGCTCTTGCAAAAGTTTAACTAAATCCCATTGATATTTCATATTTAAATAACCACCATGTTTTCTCAACCTTAACAAGCAATCTGGGTATATTTCTGTTATAATTTGTAAGCATCCATTTTTTAATTAGCCTATAAATTCCAGTGATCACAGAATGACTTACGCACAGCTATTTTCTCATTGATCCTCAATTCAGAACAGAGCAAATCCCATTTTGTTTTTTTGTGCAAACGCAGTTTAAATCGAGGAGTGACCAACAAATAGATAAATAGGCATGTCCTTTCTCTGCGCTTGTTTATGCTCAGCGTTTACCTGATTCAAGGCCTCGGAAGCAGTCGGGTATCAGTCCCCACAAAGCACGCGAAGACACTCGTAATTTAATGTCCTCATTATTTATACTGGTTTGGGGACTTGATTTTTGAATACGACCTTCGATTGAAGCATCAAATTGACGATCTATGTTCATTACGTTCCAGACCACTGACACGAAAGGGCGTTTAAACTTACCATAAAACTCCATTACTTACCATATGCTTGAAAAACGCCCTTATATTCATTCAAATCCCGACGCAATTTTTATTTGAAGACTGTAGTACTTCGATCCTCAACTAATACATTTAAAGATGGAGTTGATTTAAAATCTCTCATTTGCAAATTAAGGGAGAGGATTGAGCTCTCGCAAAATGCATTGATTTATTTTATACCAGTGCAGTAAAACTGAACAAATACAAAAAATTACATTCTCTACGCTCATTAAATTAAAAGGCACTACTTTATCCTTTCATATTTCACTTACATACTAGGAAATTCGTCATCATTTGTATTATCTTTTCTCCGTAATTTTCAGCTTCGGGAAAGTGATACTATTTATTAATACTCTAATGCTCACAACTTTGGTTACTTAAAATTACTGTACGGTGCTGGTGAAAATATGCATATTGTAACTTAATGGATAATAATCATTATAAAAATTAGCTGAACAGCTGTGATAACATTTTGTCAACGTATGAATCAATGTCAAGTGGATTCAATAAGCAGATTTAATGAATGCCTAACTTTTTAATTTTTCTCGCCATAACATATCCTTGAATAGGCTATATTATCATTGGCATTTCAGTACTAATGATTGTTTTACCATAGCTCTCCATTCTTCTCTATTTTCCCCTTAGTTTAATTACCTCTCCACCTAATAGCTTTCCTATTTTTCGTCATTAATTTATCATTTGTCCTTGTAAATCGTTTTCCTCACGGGACCTTTCCTACAATTTTCCCTTCCATAAAGTTTAATAAAAATAATCCAATGCAGCTCAAGGTTTTTTCCCAACCCATTTATTTTTCGATGCCGTGGATCGAAAGGCCCGAATGAAGAGAAAATTCTCTTCATGTGGACCTTTCCTCATCTCCTTCATTGTATAATTATATGCGATCTTTATATATATGCATCCAATCCACGTCCTTCTTCCTCACTTTACCTCTCCAATTAACCTTCAGCATTCTCTTCCACCAGCATATTTCAAAGTTCTATTTATCTTTGGTTCACTTTTCCAATGCTCCATGTCTCTCATCTGCAGAGTGCCATGCAGAATAAAAACGTTTTGATGAACTACTTCCTTGATTGCAAACTCAGGTTCTTTAAACTTAGTAATTGCCTTCTCTTCATGAACGCCTTCATAGCTTGAGCTACTCCTCACTTGATGTCGGTCAAACTTCTTCACTTCCAAGTTGTACTGCTGGCGAGATAAATGAAGGAGTCCAAATGCTCCATTTCCACTCCTCGAATCGTGATATCTGACCTCAGCATCTCACTTCTACACATATTTATTTTAGTTTTCTTCTCATCTTGTCTCATATAATATTCGCGAAGTACTTGGTCCATAGACTTGTTCGAAGGTCCTCCTGCGTTCCTCCTGCTACTAAAATATCATCTGCAAACCGGAGCATGATACATTTTTCACGATTCACTTTGTCCTATTGACACCCAACTCTTGTGCTTCTTCCATTGTCTCTTCTATATATACGTTGAATAGGGCTGGCGATAGGTTGCATCCTTGCCTAAATAATTTTCTGCTTCTTACTTCCTTCCGGGTTTTATTTTCACGGTTTTCACCTGATTCTATTAGACTTGGCAGATTATTCTTCTCTTTTTTAGCCCATTTCAAAGGCTTCTGGTATCTTCAAGATCTTATTCCATTTGGTTTTGTCATAAGACTTCTCCAATTCCGCGAATGGCACATGCAATGTTTTGTGTGTGTTTGTGTGTGTATCGTTGCTTCGATCAGTGCTCCCTAGCTACCTACATCCTCTCTTATTCCTCAGTTTTTTCTAGATTCGTATTGGTGTTCTGCAAGTGTTCTCTCTTCTATCCTGCGTGCTACGTTTTGGCCAATTATCCGAGTAAATATGTTCGATACGTGAGACACCAGATTCTAATTATATATGTTCTTCATATTTATCTGTTCACGGTTTCTTCAATGCTGCAATCTACCCACTCTTTTCAAAATACTCTCTGAGTTCCCGATGGCGTAGCTGTTGATTATTCAAAAAATTGTATCCTTCACTTTTAACTTCGAGTGCCTTCATTATTTCTCCTTTATTTTGCCAACTCCTGGTACCTTGTGAGTCTTCAGTTCTTCCACGGCTCTTTTGAAGCTGCTTCTCAGTATTTCAGAATGAGTTTAGGTAATTAAATTTGAAAAAAAATTCCAAAAGCTACGATTTCGTTGCTTGACGTCGACAAGTAAATATTTCTTTCCTGATAACTCCCTTTTCTATTTATTTACTATTTTTCACCACGAAAAACGTGATTCGCGCCGCAATATTTTTAAATTTCTACGAAGTAAATTCTTAAGGCTACCATTCGTTTCATTTCTTCATCGAGATATTCCTACGACGATTGAATCTATCGTGACAACTTGTTTAAACTAATTTTTGTTCTGAAGGGTTTAGGAACAAACATATTCCCTTGACTAGGTAAGGGAACTTTAGTCCAGCGGTCAGAAACTAATGACATATTTATTGTAGCCATATATTAAAAAGAATTATTATGCAAGTAAAAGAGAATTTTTATTTGAAAATATTAAAATATATTAATTTTTAAGTTCAAATAGAAAAATGTAATTACTATTGTTGCATAAAGAATTTTTGACTGCTGGGAAAGATCTCCACGGATACACATCTTCATGGGTGATGTGCCGATTATAGACAGGCTTTCAATGATCCCTGAAGAACTTCCTTCTGCCTATCTCCACGTTTGTCTTGCATCATTTATTTCCTCAGGTACTCAGGCTCTCTGCCCTCATTAATGCCATTCAGAATGCCTATTCTTGCCCTTTCTTTATTTTTAGACTTCCATTTCTCCAACACAACCTTTCTCCATCCCTCCATCACTGAGTATCAGCTCCCACCACTACCTCTGCCTTGCTCGAATTTCGCTCCGCAACTTCCTCTCTTTCCCTGCTTCAAATATTACTTTTTCCCTAAGATTTCTCTCTTGCTGACTTATTTTCCGTATTTTTCCTCATGATTTCTGCATTCTTCTTTATGAGTTTTTCATCAACGCGCATTCTATTTCTCAGATATGTGGTTTCATGTAACTCTGTAGGTCAAAGCGTTATATAATTTTTTCTTAAGTGTTTGCCCTTGGTACGTATCATCAATTACTCCCTCTTTGCAATGTTCTCTTTCGCCAACATATTTCTTCTCCTATTGTCCTTACTACTATGCACTTATTTCCAATGTGAAATGCACCATCTTCTCAAGAACAAGCTTACACACTTCTAAAATTCTTCAATTTCAGGAAAGATGTTGAACTTTTTTCGTGATAATGAGGAGTACATTGCTTTTGTTTTTTTGTGAGTCTTGTTCATCGCCTACTCGACAGAGTGGTCATGTAATCCCGCCAACTTTGGCTCGCTGGAAAAAATATAAATTGAATGCAAGCTAAAATAATAAATAAAGAAATTATATATATATATATATATATATGTATGTATGTATACATATATATATGTATATATATATATATATATATATATATATATATATATATATATATATATATATACATTCAGAGAGAGATAGAGAATACCATATTTGCCAGAGAAAAATACGTAAATTATAATTATAAAATGTATTTCATGGAATGAAGAAAATTAGAACCGGTGCTACTGATCTAAGTATTGCACCCAGTTGGGTGCTATACTTAGATCAATATTTTTATGGGCATAACACATCATAAGACTGCATCAGTCAACATTAAATAAATTAAGTTTAATTGGCTGGGTTTTAGACACACTAATGACACTAATGAAAATATGAAAGATGATATGAGTTACTTCGCTTTAGGTTGTATCACATTTGCAATACGTGGCAAGTATTTGAGATGCATGGGAGAAAACATTGATTCATAAATTGGGAAAAGGTTCTGAGAAAATCCGCTGTTTGGTAAAAATCCATTGCTATGAGAAGATAGTAAGTGTGACGGGTGTATTGGACGAATTAACGTAGGAGTCCCTTGATTCAGGACGTGAGCAGGCAAGGCTTAGGCATTAAGTAAGCTGCGAAACATGTGAGTTTTCGTGTGGCACTGAGGGACTCATTAAGCTTCGAAATTATATTGGTAGGCTCGACCACCGGGGTAAAATAAAAGGGATTAACTCGACTCGAGCATTTAGTGGAACATTGCAAGAGTTTTCTTCTTTGTTGTTTTGGAACATTTCCACCTCATCGCACATTAATCTGTAATTTATAAACTTCATCACCGTCAGATTAAAAATTGTTTTTTCTCTTGAACGGTACACAGACAAGGAAATCGAACATCGGTACCCCAATATTATATATAATTTGGACAACACTATTACGTGATTCAGCCAGAAACTAATTTCGGCAGGGTTTACAATGGTATATGCTTGTGTGTATACGTATTTTTTTGGTGTGTATGAAAATGGTTTAAATTATTTATTTATGGGCTCAATATTTGTGCGTGTTGGGCACCGAATATTGTTAGCTACTTTGTGTATGTAAAACTCTGTCTAAATCAGCTATCCGCCTATTTTTTGCCATTTTTAAGTCTTCCCGTGATTATGTTTTCATATTATTGGCGTTTATATTATTGATCATGGTGGAATGTATCACTCCCCTGACTACTGCTTACCATTCAGTCTCAACTGCTAATCTTTCTTGCGCAACCAAATTTATGCGCCCACAGGTTTTAAATATGCCCTCTCACAAATCTGTTTTTACTTTACTCCTCTTCAATAATGCTTGCCCAAGCCTAAATACTATTTTGTTATATTTTCGGCGGTGGAGTGAAGGACTGGATGACTTAGTGAATTAAAGTGCCTATGTGCTGTCGGGAATTCGTTCCGACTTAACCCTTTGTAGCTCATCCCAATCCACCTCTCGCCTAACGGTCCGTCCTCCATTCCGATTGCAGGTGAAGGCGAAGCCCTGCCCGACGCAGCCTCCCGCCGCCGGAAACCGGACGTCCTCTTCCACTGGATACGCCGCCGCTTCCCCGGGTGACTTGGCCTCCGACGGAGACTGCGACAGTGAGGACTCCACTTACTCGTGGGACGGCCACATCGAAGTACAGAGCGGGGACGTCCTTCTGGTAAAAATTGAGGAGAGCAGGCTTCTGCACCCGCCGAAGAACGCCAAGGGTGGCGCGATGGCGGTCGTGGGGGGTACGAACGTTCTCGATGGTATGCTCAAGGGTCCTCTGCCCGACGTGTGGGTGTACCAGGTGTCGAGGGCCGGCCACGAGCGGTGCGACGCTTCGGAGGGTGTGCTGTTGGACGTGGCGCCGATCACCGTGGACGGCAGGGCCATGGGATCCGGGTCTGAAGTCGGCGGAAGCGTGGTGGTCATCCCGCTGTACGACCGGGACCTCGCCGATGGGAACAACCTGCTAGTCGGTGAGTCTTCCCTCACTCTTCTTAGTCGGTCTCTTAACTGGTACGACGTTCCGCCCGGTGACTGGCGCATCCACTATTTCTCCCCGCTGGTTAGATTATGCTCTCGTGATTGAATTTTGGTGGTTAAGGTTTAGGTTTTATCTCATTCCAATTGATTACGGGGAACAAATTGGTAGTGCACGTAATTGTCATGTTTTATATCGGTAAACAAATAGCATTTGAAATTTATGGGATATTTAGGGAAGCCGTCAAATATTTTTCAAGCGAAGTTAACTTTTTTTGGCCAATTAGAAAGAAAAATATCATAAAATTTCATAATTTTAGAATGCTATCTGCTTGGTGCAGGAGTTACTAGTATTCTGTGGTCAAAAATGTATGATTTGTAAAATTGGACCTTAATCAATGGAATATCGTGGGAGTGAAGTAATTGATTCACGAAGTCCCTATGTTTTTTTTGTAAAATTATTTTATTCCGATTTTCTATATATATTCCGATTTTCTATGCCTCTAAACACAAGGGTCTGTGTGGTTCCGTCAAATCATTTTTGAGACATCCTTTTTTATGGGGAAAACGTATTTGGATTAAAATTTTTAGAACTAAAAACGTAACATTAAAAATATTAGGAGTAAAACCTCATTAAAATTGCTCCAATTTTTTGTATTAATCTAATGACCATTCCTCTACATCCAGAATTATCTCTGAAAATTTTACTTCACATAATTTGATTTCACCTGCAATAATTATTTTTGTCCTCTGTAGTAATTGTCATTGCCTTGATTTGAATAACAGCAAAACATACCTAAATATTCAAAACTTCAGCATGTGTATAATTTTAAATCCTCTTTCGTATTAATAAAATAATAGTCATATCAACTTGGACGTGTTACAGAGAGGCTTAAACTATTTGTAAACAAAAGGAATCGTTTGATAATCATTCGTATTAATATTCCTTCGGGGAGTGCCACTTTGATTGCAGAATATGACCAAAATATTCTCTCTCAACCGTTAAATTTATATTTTTTCGCAAAAAACTGATATTTAATGTCAATAAAAACAAATGGTTTTGAAAGAAGATAATTTTTTTAATCTTTCGGCAAAAAAGGAGCAATGGCATGAATGTTAGCTTGTTTGAGCTGATATTTCCGTCTGTCGCAAGACTTAAATTCCTCTTTAAGGGTCAAGGAGACAATCAAACCTATTTGATATTCGCACTCATTCAAGCGGTTTTTGAGATATTTACAGTATATCTAAACTGGTTGTATAAAGACATGCAAAACTATAAACACCTGTTTAAAAATATTTCTTGCCAATAAGATAATTATTTTAAGGAACAAATCACTAACTTCTAACCGTTCGCAGAAATTATACGTAATGCTTTAATTTTACATGCTGGAAGTTGAAAGCAAATTTAACATTCCAACCAGGAAATAATACACCTCAGTTTACCTGTATTTTCAAATAACCGTGAATTGGGCTGACTATTAGATTATACATATTTGATAGATTAGTTTGCGTAATTACGAATCATGACACAAAAATGTTGAATTAAATATCGCCCGAATAAATCTCGAGTCAAACCTAATAACGTAATTTTTGTTGATTGCTTTTTGGCAATTTCCTCTTCTATTGTCTCCTCTGGCACAGCCTTTTCCCCACGTTTTCTAGTTCCTTATGTCCCCTTTTAATGAAATTTCTCAATTGCTTCCTTGCTGGGAGATACTTGATAATCTTTTTATGGAATTTAATCATGCGAAAACTCTCTCCCTTTCTATCTCTTTTCTCAGTGTGCGCCAACGCGCACTAATCATCCGAGTCAATTAGCCGTAATTACTCGAACTATCGTTTGAACGGAAACCTTTGATGGGAGATGAAGTTCCTTCTTCTCTTTTTTTTTCATTAACCTTTCCTTTTTTTCTCTCTCACTTCCTTACCTCTATTTTGTTCCTTCATCCTCGTTCTCTGAACTCTACGCCGGCGAAGAATTTGCTTTTGAGATAACTTTAAGAGCTTTTGCGTCAGGGGATAGCTGATCACTGTAGCGTAATCGTAGTGCCTTTGAAGCTAAACGGAAGGGACAAGGGCTTCTTGGATCGGCAATGGCTTCCTTCTCCCTTTGGAGCCCTTTCTCGTCGGATACAGCAGTAGCGACACCCGGCCAGGGGATAATTGTAGAGAAAGACCGATCCTTGCGCAGGTGCCTCATTGGGTAATGAATCAGGCAGAACATGTGATTGAGAGGAGAGTCCTATGGCTGCACGAGAATCGAATGCCGTCCGGCAGATAGAACCGTATTTCTTCCAACCAAAAAGGGGTTCCTATCCATCCCAACATTGAGCAGCACGCGCTAGGAAAATTTTCTTAAAAATCTACATTATTTTAAATAGTTTTTTTCTTATTTTTCTATACCATTAACCTCAATCGACATTAAAGGCAGTACATCTATTTTTCTTAATGTTACTTCGGAAAAATTAATATTATACACGATGTTATTGATGCTTATAACTATTGTATTAGTGTTGGTCTTTTGCATCGTAAGCCACCCCTAAAACTCTTCCCATCGCGAACTCTTTAGCATGAAATCCTGAATCGAATATGTCACTATTAATTTAATGCCATGCGAAACAATTTCTCAAATAAAAACTCTAATAATCCATTGTATGAAACGAAATGCTCTAGCAGCTTCGTGCGAGCACGCGTATTATTTTCAATAAAAATTGCCTGTGAGTGCGTTACCGCTCAGATGGCCAACTATTGAAATAATTTCTCAAAATAGTAAATATCCACTATTTAATTTCCTTTGCATAGTTTTCACAGAATAGAGTTTTTTTGTCAAATAAAATCTATTACTTGTGTTTGGCTATTGCAGCAAAGTTTAACCTCTTTAATTTTGATCCATTAAGGAAGACTTTTTATTGAAATGGTAACAGGCTCAGCTTTGTGAACATGCATCTTGAAGAATAAGACACGCTGTAAAATTTCACCAAACATATTTGTTTTTACGGAACTACTGGTTACATAGCGTAGATGACATCTAAGGGTTACAGTTCTCTAAAAGGATATGTGTCAATATATGTGTGAAGCTTTTCCTTTTCTCGGAACCTGTATATATACCTGTATGGCAAATGTCCTTTTAGGCAATTGTACCCTAAGATGCCACGTATGTGATGAAACCGGCGGTATCGTATTAATAAATAATTTTGGTTAATTTCTTCAAGTTAATCTTATTCCTGAGGGTTTTTTAGTAAATCCCTGTCATTCATTAGATTTTGTTAGGTTATATTGCAGGTTTTATTATCTGTGCTTAAGACTTATAATAAATAATGACTTTACGGGTGCACTTTAATGTAGGCCATAGTAACGTTTTAAAAATTTATTGGCTTGAAGCCACGTGGAGACTCCGTCAGATTGCTAAGGCTTGGAAGGAAGATTTTAGATAACGCATGCATAGTAAAATATTATCTCCTACGGTGACACGGCGTTTTTGAAGTTTCTTGGTATTTTTCACTAGCGGGCCAAATTTTGATAAACGTAGATCATCTGAATTCCTAGGGTGGCTTTAAAGGCGAACGAGGGCCGTTCACCCTCCTCCACTTTACAAGGCTGTACATTCACATCTCCGAAGTTTTTTAAAGTATCTTTTTTGTAATGAGATCATTTTTTACTGCTTGTTTTATGAAGAATACGTATAGAATCATCTTTAATAACTTTTTCGTTTCTTTTTAGAATCAAAGGTTTCCAAAAGATTTTAGAGCGTTAAACTTTTAGACTTGGTAAAATATTTTCTGAATCAAAGTACCTGAATGTAAAATATTCCATCTCAAAAACGAAGAGACGATTGTGGCTGCAAAATAAACAGCTGATTAACCTTTACATTTACCCTAGAGATATGTAATTTCATATGGCAAGCATTTGTAATGCAATACTTGGTTAGTCGTTTATTTCAGTTATTTCTCTAGTATCAAATTTAAGTGTCCCTGTTCGTCACAAAAATAACTGAGCTTCGTACATATATAAAAATTGAATTTTTATTCTAGATATGATTATAAAGGTACTGGTATAAGGCTTGACTTACAGGTAATACTGGCATAAGGTTTGACCTGTATTTATTGAATGTCGATTGCTGATGAAGTTAAAACTGAATGAATATTGAGCGGTCAAAACGGCAATTTCACTTTTAATCGATAAAAAAGTGCCTTAAACAAACATATTCGTATTGAATAATTTAGCACGGCATAAAAATTCTGACTGCTAAAAGTAAAAAAAAACTGTAAAATCATGGTCCATTAATTCGTTACCGGCATATAGTTTCTCAGTTTCGGGTGTTTATTTCGACCTTTCTCAAGGGCGTTTGTAATTAACGGCACTCAACTCTGCCCTTCACCAAACTTGCCCGAGGCGGAAGGTAACGGATGGAGTGGATTCTGTCTCTCTCTCTCTCTCTCGCTTTTGCCTCTAAGGCGATATCTCCGGAAATATTTCCCTCATCCTTTTCAAGTGAACAAAAATATATATACGTATTCATTCCATTCGTAGTAATTTGTCCGCGGGTGTTTCTCCGTTTACTTTGAATCCAACACTTCCTCGATATTTAAAAATATCACTTCCGGACCCGAAACCTCTATCTATCTAATAAGTATGCCCGTTACAAGGCCCATTATAAAAGAAACAAATACTGCGAGACAAAATGCTAATTTTGAATAATATTAATGCTACTTTGGTATTACTTGGTAATTAGGTTTTATAATGAGCGATTCACTGAATGACAGCTCAAGCTCTCGAGTTTTTTTTTTGAGCTTTTAGGGATTCCTGTTTAAAACAATCTTTTTAAATTAAAGAGGAAAAGGGTTCATTAATTTATTTCACATAAAAGCAATCGCTGTTACGGGAGACATAATTATTGGAAAAAGGAAGCAACTATTCTCACTTTCAATTCGACATCTGGATGAAACATATATAGTTGTTTCGACATCTGAACGGATGGGAGTAGACTTCGTCGGTTTATTTGGAACCCGGCTCGT